>NW_006408598.1:5800164-5831939 GCF_000296735.1 Chrysochloris asiatica
TCTTCCTAGCGTATCTTAGTCTGGAAGTTTTGCTAAAACCTATCCACCATAGGTGACCTTGCAGGTATTTTAAACACCGCTGGCATAGCTTCTAACATCACAACAACATGCAAATCATGGAGACAATCTAACAGATGAGTGGTGGATTAGGATATTTTGTGCTTTCGTATTTTCTTTTATAAAATTTTAAAAGATCAAAATGAAAGCTGTAAAGCATTTGCTATTATAACAGGTAGTGTTTTTAATACATAATAAGATTTTAAATTTTATCCTGAGCTCCAGACTGTAATAATTTCTACTGGATTAGATAAGCCTATTTTTAGATTGTTAGTTATTCCTATTTTTAGTTCTCTTATTCCTTTAGGTTGCTAATAAATTGAAGACCAGAAGTGCTTCCTCAAATTTATTACTGGCATTTTTCTACCAGACTGGAGATCAGTTCTGTCACTGGACGCCAGACTTCTCCTTCTAAATACCATTCTTTTTCTCGTCCTAAAAAATCTGCTGGAACAATGAGATTCAATATATTCTTTGAAGAGCTCAAGGTTATGTAGTATTGTAGATAAATGTCAAGCAAAAGACACATTTTCAAAGGAATATAGCCATGTGGCTACCATTATATGAAGAATAGTAAATCCATGCCTATTAAAATGCTTTGTGAAATTTGGGTTGAAAATCAAGTCTTCACATATAAAACAACCCACTTGGTATTCCCATTCCAATTTATAAAGATATTTTTCTTATTTTAAACTACAAATGTGCGAGGAGAGTTTCATATCAGATCAATGATACTCCAGAGCATCGTATTGAACATCTTATTGAAAATTTCCAGAGACAATAACATCCCAAATTGGTGAGCTGTCATCTGTTCTTTATCATAAGAAGTTGCCAGCTGTTTTTGTTGTTTTTCTTTTTCTTGTTGCATGTCTGTGTTTGTATCTTTATTCTATGTGTGTTTTTAAAATACAACCTGGATTTTTTGCAACTAAGGTGAAAATCCAGCATTTTAAAATTTCTGTGACTATTACTTACAGCAAATGAAAAGATACCAATTTTTGGTTCTAAAAATTGAGCTGTATCTTTATCAAGTAGGTTTTGCTAATTAGTCTGTACCCAAATAAGAAAAGGATAATGAAATGGGGCTTTGGCTCAAATCCAACCATTGTGCCTTTGCAACTTGAAATTACTCTTGAAAAAGCACATTCTAGCTTTCTATCTAGAGCACGGTTTGCTTTGTTATGGGTGGAGAATGGTCTTTGGGAGATGTGCAAATAGAGAATTAAGCACTGTACTGGCTTACAATGATTCCTTGATAGCACAGTGAATAAAGCACTCACATACAAACCAAAAGGTCATCAATTAGAACCAACAGCCATTCCAGGTGAAAAAGGTGTGGCAGTCTGCTTCTATAAGGCTTTTCAGCCTTAGTAGCTGTATAAGGGAGTTCTAGTCTGTCTTAGTGTCATTTTAAGTCAGAATTAACTCAGTGCCAGTCGGTTTGGTTTAAGGTGTGGAGTTGTTTACAAAAGGAGTTCTATTTAAAAGCTAGCTAAAAGCACTAAGCTACATATCTACTCCACCATTTGTCTGTCAACTTGTTGTATTGTTATAGCTTGCATGTTGCTGTGATTCTGGAAGCTATGCCATTGGTATTTTAAATACTAGCAGGTCACCCATGGTGGAAAGGTTTTAGCTTAGCTTCCAGAAGAAGAGAGACTAGGAAGTAAGAGATAAGGTCTATTTATGAATATTTAGTCACTGAAAACCATAATAATAGCAGAGGACACTGTCAGCACCAGAGCATCGAATACTGAAACATGATGAAGAGCAACAGAATATTGTCAGAGGAATGCACTAAAAATAAGGCTGGGGAAGACCTGCCTCCTCAAAGTAGAGTTGATTATGATGCTATGAATGGAGTAAAGCTTTGGGGACCTTCATTTGCTGATGGAACACAACTAAAAATAAGGAAAAACTGCTGTAAACATCCATTGATGGTTGGAACATGGATGTATGAAGTATGAATCTAGGAAAATTGTAAGTTGTCAAAAATAAAATGGAATACATAGACATTGATATCCTAGTAAGCGGAAATGAACTGGTTATTGGCCATTTTGACTCTGATAATTGTGTGGTTTACTATGCTGGGGACTAAATCATTAAAAAGAACATTTCAAGATCTATCTTGAAGTACAATGGTGTCTGTGATAAGATAACATCCATATGCCTAAAAGGAAGGCCAGCTAATGCAACTATTATTCAAATTTATGCACCAACCACTAATGCCATTGCTGATGAAATTGAAGAAATCTCTGAACTTATTCAGTCTGAAACTGATCAAACATACAATCAAAATGTATTGATTATAAGTATAAGTCACTTTGGCCAATAATGACATTTTCACAAATGTGAAGTCTTTCTATCTATGGACATGCCATATTCTTCCATTTTCATAGGTCTCGTCTGGTTTCTCTCAGTAGTATTTTGTAGCTTTCTTTGTATAAATAGATTAGCTAGATTTATTCCTAGGTACTTAAACTTTTGAGTGGCTATTTTAAATGGTATCGTTTTCCTGATTTATTTCAGAGTTCTCTTTGTTAATGTAGAGGAATCTGATTGATATTTGTGTGTTGATCTTGTACCCTGTCACTTTGTTCAAGTCTACTGTTAGCTTCAGTTGTTTTCTTGTTGAATCTCTGGAATTTCCAGTATGCAGGATCAGATCATCTGCAAATAGAGTAGTTTTACTTCTCTTTTGCCAATTTGGATGCCTTTTATTTCCCTTTCTAGACTTATTGCACTAACTAGGGCTTCCAATGTGCTACTGAATAGGAATGATGATAAAGGGCATCCTTGTCGAATTTCTGTTCACAATGGGAGTGTTTTTAATCTTTCTTCGTTGAAAATAATGTTGGTTGCTGGCTCATGTATATGAAAAATTACTTTTTAGTCACCTTAGGGCTATAAGAATATCCCTGAGTGGTGCAAAAGTTTTGTGCCTAAAGGTTGGCAGTGACGACCTTTTGGTCTCCTTCCATAAAAACTGCAGCCACAAAAACCCTTGGAGCAGTTCTCTATAACAAATGGGGTCACCTTGAGTCAGAATCAACTCAACAACAATCGGTTTAACTTTTGTTTAGGGCTGTAAGAATTCAATTACTCTACATTGACAAAGGGTGCTTAAACATCAGGATATATTAATGAGTCAATTCTGAAACAAGAATATATATTTGCTTCTTCAATTGGCTAAATCATCCTAAGTCTTTTAGAGAAATATGCTTTAATGAAAGAAATTGTGTCCCTCTGTCCTTTACATAAAATATTCATTCCATGGAAGAGGCTCCTTAGAGGGATGTATGGAATGGTCATTTGTTGTTCTGTGCTTTGGACATACTTCAGATTTCAGAGATTACAATATAAATCCTAAGGGATGCTTTTTTAAAACCCTCCTTATATGGTTTCATCTGAAAGAACATATAACACTGTAGAATTATGAGTGTTATCTGACAAAACAATGTTTCCAGTCTGAATTGAACCCAGTAAAACATTAATCCAGAAAAAGAAGGAAAGTTAAAAAGTATTTGGGAATTCTTTGATGTTTAATATAGACATGGGGGAAATAATCTTCATGTTGTAAATTTAAGATTTTCACTGGGAAATATTTTGTAATAAAACATCTTATTATATATCTTACTGAAAATAAAAATTTGCCTCTCTTCAAAAGCCCTAAGGAATGATATAAATGCCACAGAGGAAATTTAAATAATGAATTCCTATTCTCTATATTCATTTAAAACATAAATGAACTTGGATAACAGTGAATTTAAGTCTAAACCTAATTTTTAAGAACAAAATGTGCAAACACGAATCTTAACTTCCTTAGATTTTAGTTGCACGGAATATAATGTTTTGAGCTACCAAACTTCATTGTCACACTTTTTGCTACAATATTCCACTCTCTAAATCTCTAATCATACTAATATTAATTCATATGTTCATTTATTTGGTGATTTACTAAAGCTCCATAATATAGACCTTGTTCTTACGTGCCATCGAGTCGGTTCTGACCCATAACAACCCCTGTATAGGGTTTCCGAGGAGCAGCTGGTGAACTTGAACCGCCGACTTCGCAGTTCAAATGGCTTTGCAGTCTAGCGTGTTAACCCACACCCTGGAACTCTACTTATAACATACCATACAGGACTCCTGGTGTGGCGCTGTGATGCTGTGGGCTAATGTGCAGTGACTACAGGATGGATTCAAACATGCTGACGATCATGAAGATGACACAGGATCGAGCAGCATTTCTTTCTTTCTATTGTGTATGAGTTGAAGTCTACTCATTGGGTACAATCTACCTAACTAATCAGAAATTCATTAATATTTAGATTTACAACAATGATTACATTAGTAGCCGCTCCTTCTATAACCTTGATATTTATAGCTAGTAATCTCAAATGCTCACAATGATCCTGTTACCATTTTAAAGAATATGATGTTGATGTGTAGAGAATTGGTAAGCCTAACAAAGGATACTGGGAGGACTTGAACATGAAACAGTCTATCCCCAAGTCTATGCCTTCTCCATTGTTGTTGTTTGTTGTTAAGTGCCGTCGAGTCGATTCCGACCCATAGCAACCCTGTATACAGTTTCCAAGGAGCAGCTGGTGAGCTTGAACTACCAACCTTGCAGTTCAAATGGCTTTGCAGTATGGCGCATTAACCCACAGCCCCACACCAGGACTCCTTCTCCATTGCACAGTGATATTTATTTTTAAAGTAAATAAGGAAAGTTTAATTGGTCAGGAGCTTTGTTTTAGGAACTCCAAGTGCTTTAATTACTTTATCTAATCCTGTGAATTGCTGTGGTAGCATATTGAGTTCCTAGTTGTACTACTAACTACAAGGTCAGCTGTTTGAATCTTCCAGGCGTTCTACAAGAGAAAGATAAGGTTTTCTCCTCCCATAAAGATTTACAGTCTCAGGTCACTATGAGTTGGACGGAATATAATGTTTTGGTGGCACACAACCACAACTAATCCTGTAAGCTAGGTGGCATTATTAGCATCTCAACACTTTTTACAAAGGAGCTCTGGTAGCGTAGTGGTTAGGAATTGGGCTGTGGTCCTCAAGGTCAGCAGCTTGAAACTACCAGCTGATTCGCGGGAGAAAGATGAGGCTTTCTGCTCCTGTAAAGATTTACAGCCTCAGAAACCCTATACAGGGTTGCTATGAGTCAGAACCGACTCCATGGCACACAACAACAACAACGCTTTTTACAAGTAATAAAGTGAAAGCATGAAGACATTAAGAAATTGAAGCAAGGTCAACCAGGAATGAGAAGTGACAGGATTTGAACCCAGGATTCTGGGTATGAAGTTTTCCTTTGTATTTCATTTCAAGCAGTGGACATGATGCTTCTAATGTCATGACGTATACAAATATGAACTTGGAAAAGTGATTTTTGTGTGCGACTTTGTCTTACAGGAAACAGTCTTTGGTTCTCCCAGATGACACAGTAGCATCCAATTGCTTGACGCAGCAAATACAATCACAATGATCTAGTATGCAAAGTTCCCTGCCTCATCCATAGCCAGGACTCATTCCCACCAGTTTATCAAGACTGCTTACTTCCAAAATTCCCCAAAGACCTGTCTATAGAATACCTCACAAGATACTGGTTAGTTTGTGCAGAAACCAATAGCATCACTAAGGTTGGTGCCATCCAGTGATGGAACTCTCAGCATTACTGCCACCCTGGGACTCTATAACATACCATACAGAAGCCTTAGTAATGTGTATTGACAGTTTTAATCATGGTATATGTATAGTTTTATATTGCTCAAATGCAATATTTTTAGATTATATGAATATTATCAACAAAATTGTTTTTTCAAATCTTTTTACATTGAATTACAGTATTATTAGTAACTGAGTGGAAGCCTTTTAAAATTTGTTTTTCTTCTTTTCTTTTAATTACTACTTCATTCTCAAAAAAGTTGTTGCTATATGTTCACAAACACTAATTGCCAAAATACTGTAGCTAAAACACCAGTAGATTTGACAAAATCAATGACTATTAAAAACACTGGAAGCAATGAGAACAACACTAGAACATGCAGATAAAACATGTGATTCAAAGCATCATTATAATTGGGTAATGACAGTTCTCACCAGAGTGCATTGTTGTTGTTGTTGTTATGTGCCGTGGAGTTGGTTCTGACTCATAGCGACCCTGTACAGGGTTTCCGAGGCTATAAATCTTTATGAGAGCAGAAAGCCTCATCTTTCTCCTGCGGAACAGCTGGTAATTTCAAACTGCCAACCTTGAGGTTAGCATCCCAATTTGCAACCACTACCCTACCAGAGCTGCATTAGAAGGTATAAAAAGTAGATTATCATAAGAGTTTTTGTTTTATAAGTGTATTGATACATGCGAAGTGGACTTCAGGATTATATCCGTTCACTGTATTTATTCAATCTATATGCTGAGCAAGTTTTCCAAAAATTTGACTATATAAAGAAAAACATTGCATCAGGATTGGAGGAAAACTCACTAACAACCTGCAACATGCAGATGACAGTCTTAAAGCACTTACAGAGACCCATGAATGACCAGTCCTCAGTATTAATTATGCCACAACATAAATAAGACAAAAATCCTCACAACTGAACAAGTAAGTAACATCATATTGAAGTTGTCAAAGATTTCATTTTACTTGGATCCACAATCAATACAACTATCTGGCCGACTGATTGGAAGAGATCCATATTTGTGCCCATTCCAAAGAGAGGTGACCCAACGGAATACGGAAATCATCGGACAATCTCTTTGATATCTCAAGGTAATACAGAAACAGCTACAATCATACATTGACAGAGAACTTCCAGAGGTTCAAGCTGGATTCAGAAGAGGCCGTGGAACGAGAGATATCATTGCAGATGTCCGATGGATCTTGGCTGAAAGCAGAGAATATCAGTAGGATGTTTATCTATGCTTTATTGACTAAGTGAAGGCTTTCGATTGTGTGGATCATGATAAGCTATGGACAACATTGAGAAGTATGAGTATTGCAGAACACTTGATTGTACTTCTGAGAAATCTGTACCTGGATCAAGAGGCAGTTGTTCAAACAGAGCATGGGAACACTGAATGTTTTAAAATTGGGAAAGGTGTGTGACAGGGTTGTGTTCTTTCACCATACTTGTTCAATATGTATGCTGAGCAAATAATACGAGAAGCTGGGTTCTATGAAGGAAAACGTGGCATCAGGATTGGAGGAAGACTTATTAACAACCTGCGATATGCAGATGATACAACCTTGCTTGCTGAAAGTGAAGGGGACTTAAAATATTTACTGATGAAGATCAAAGAACACAGTCTTCCATATGGATTATAACTCAATGTAAAGAAAACAAAAATCCTCACCACTGGACCAATAAACAGCATTCTTATCAATGGAGAAGAGATTGAAGTTGTCAAGGACTTCATTCTTCTTGGATCAACGATCAACACTCACGGAAGCAGCAGCCAAGAGATCAGACGACGTATTGCATTGGGCAAATCTGCTGCATAGGAACTTTTTAAAGTACTGAAGAGCAGAGATGTCATCTTGAGGATTAAGGTGCGCCTGACCCAAGCCATGGTATTTTCAATAACCTCATATGGATGTGAAAGCTGGACAGTGAATAAGGAAGACTGTAGAATTGATGCCTTTGAGTTGTGGTGTTGGAGGAGAATACTGAAAGTGCCATGGACTGCCAAAAGAACCAATAGATCTGTTTTGGAAGAAGTGCAACCAGAGTGCTCCTTGGAGGCCAGGATGGCTAGGCTTCGTCTCTCATACTTTGGACACATTGTCTGGAGAGAACAGTCGCTAGAGAAGGATGTCATGCTGGGTAAGGTGGAGGGTCAGAGAAAAAGAGGAAAACCCCCAACGAGATGGATCAGCCAGGTGGCATCATTGATGGCGTCAAGTGTGGCGGCAGTAGTGAGGTTGGCCCAGGATCGGACATTGTTTCGTTCTGCTGTGCATGGGGTCACTATAAGTGGGTTCCGACTCGATGGCACCTGACAACAACAACAACAATCAATACTCATGGAAGCAGCAGTCAGGAAATCAAAAGATGTATCACATTGGGTAAATTGTCTGCAAAAGACTCCTTTAAAGTGTTAAAAAGCTAAGATGCCACTTTGAGAAGTAAGGTGACCCTAGGCCACATGTTGCCTCATATTCATGGGAAACCTGGACAGTGAATAAGGAAAACTGAAAAGCAAATCATGTCTTTGAATTATGGTGTTTGTGAAGAATGCTGAATATACAAGAATGAACAAATCTGTCTTGGAAGAAACACAGCTAGAATGCTCCTAGGAAGTAAGGATGGTGAGACTTCATTGCATGTACTTTGAACAAGTTACCAGGAGAGACCAGCCCTTGGAAAATGACATCTGCTTGGTAAAGTAGAGGGTTAATTAAAAAAAGAAAGAAAGAAAAGAAGAGGAAGACCTCAAATAGATGGATCAACAGAGTAGCTGTAACAATGGGCTCAAACACAGCAATAATTCTGAGGATGGTACAGAGCCAGAAAATGTTTTGTTCTGTTGTACATAGAGTCACTATAAGTGACCAGTAACTTGACGGAACCTAATAAAAACAAAAAATAAAAATAAAACAAGCACTTCCTGTTTTCCCCCAGCCAAAAGTTCTCTCTCCCTCCGTAAAGTCTTCCAGCAGTTTCTGTCTCTCATGGAGTGCTCATTACTTTGTGTTAGTGAACAAGCCTTAGTGCCCCAATAAACTGTGTACTCACTGAGGGGAAAAAAAAGAAGACAAAGCTGGGCTTAAAAAAAATATTTCATTGTTATAACTAACTTCAGGGATATTATTGATAAAAAAAATCAATATTTCTACTGAAACACCACACAGAAACTTAATAGACAGTCATTTTGGTGCCACCTCTCTGACAGTGTAGTCCACCCCCTGTGTGCCCCAAGTGATCAACTGTGTAAGATCACAGTTATGAAAAGTCGCTATATGCTTCAACCACATTTATATATGCAAACTTGTCTCTGTTCATTCTCTGTCCCTTCTCTTTTCCCTCTGTCAAACCAGGCTTTTAAACCCTTATTGAATCTCACTCAAACATCTCCTAGAGAAAACAATCTCTGATGGCCTTAATGTCTTGACTCCCTCTTCGGATTCTCACAGCATTCAAAATTATTCTATCAAAGGTGATTAGTTGTGTCCTGTAACTAGGAAGTTTGACTCTACCCAAAGATACATCAGAAGAAAATCCCGGCAATTGCTTCTGAAAAAATCAATCATTATCAACCAACCCCATGAAACACAGTTCTTATGTGATACACATTGAGTTGCCATGATCGGGGTCACTCTTAATTAGGGTCAGCGCAACAGTAGCTAGTTTACTTGTGGTGTGAATAAAGACAAGAATAAACTTCTTTAACCACAGGAGTTATATATGAATTTAGCAAACATCATTTTGTCATCTGTGAAACCAAGTGGTTGAGCCCCTTACAAAGATATATCCAAAGATAATAAACACTAGACTGCAGGTCCTTTTATGGGGAGTATCATCTTCCTACTCAATGTTATATCCCTAAGCTATGGCAGAGTGTTTGCCATAAAGTGAGAAGCTAACTGTATTTTTCCTAGGAGAAACAGAATATACTTTAATAACCATGATTCATGACAAGTCACATTGGAAGAAAGGTCTTTTAGGCTTCGTTTTGTTATTTTTTAGGGATTTTTTTTTAGGCTAGTTTTTTCTAGAAAACAAAATCTGAAAGGAAGAGGCTTTGTGCAAATCGTTTTCTTTGTAAAGTGATTGCAAGAAGAGTTGCAGAGTTGCAATGCCCTATGTGTAGGTCAATACACATAGAGAGAGCATTGGTCACCACTCTGACCAAATGAATGAAGAGTAGTGTACAATGAGCTTCAGAATAGTCTGCCTGGAGGATATACTAGCTCTTGTTCACCATTGCAGGTATAACTGCCTGGTACTTTCAGGCTGTCCCTGTTTTGAGTATCTAGGCGATTCTTACTTCAGGATATGAAACAAGAAATAGTTGACACATCTGAGATCAGCTCTGTCAGGTTAAACTAGCATATAGCCAAATGGCCAGAGAAGAAGATGAATGGAGGGTGGGAAAGTTGGCCCAAAAGATGGTTGCACTGGTGTCAAGTCAGACTTCACACAATCATCTGTGATCTTGGAAAGCCCTGCCTCAGAAATGGCATATGAGCAACACGAAGAATCTTATCTAGGCCTGTAGTAGTACTAGAGAACATTAGATAGCAGCCTCTGAGACAGATGAACAGGATTGCAGAATGACGTTTATGCTAACAATTTAGGAAAAGAAGTTGGCAGATTCAAATAGTGAGTTATCTGATGCCATCATGTGTAGCAACCAGTGTGCTTTCATGAGAAAGTGCATGATTACATAAGGACCTCTATTTTGTCAAGAAAAATTCTTGACAAAAAAAAAAAAGCAGAAAATGTTGCTCTCACTTTTTTTTGAGTGAACACATGGAACAATTACACTCATCAATTTACTGAAGTAAGACAGAAAAATAATTTTACCTACCAATGAACTCAGCAGCAGAAGAAATTAGTACAAATTGCAGTATATTGATTCTACTAACTTCTCTTAACAAAGAGGGAAATGACCAAGATTATTGTCTTTAAGTTCTGTAGACATCACAGGACATATGATATATAGTAAGAGTTATGGTCTGGATACCAATTCTTTGTTCTCTCTATAGTTTAGTAGTTTGAATGGGGTAAGGTGATAGATTGTACTTTGTTCATGTCTTTAATGGAGGAAAGAGGTAAGAAATGTTAACATTTCCCTTATAAGGGAAAAGAGAATGGGAGAAAGAAATACACAAGAATGGGTGAAGCACCAGAGAAACTGATGAGGACCTACCTGACCAACAGGAGAGAGAGAGAAAAGTTGATGCTTATCCTTAATCACAAGTGACTTATTTAAATAGACAAAATGACAGGCTGACCTCTATCTATTTTAACTGTCAAATTATATCAGCAGGGGTGATTACAGCCTAAGACCACCTTCTCAGAGAGGGGTCCTCAAGCCTACCCTGAGATTTCCTGGCATTCCTTCCTCCATCCAGAAATCAGGATTTCTTCTAAGGAAAACTTTGTGACCATTAAACTAATTGGACTGAAGCCCATGTCCCACAGGTTGACAGGACAGTTTGGTAATAGCCTATATAACCAAGTCAGAATTTTAAAATAAAATGTTACACAGGAAAAGTTCATTAATGTGTTTCATGAATTAAAAAGAGAGCTTTGAAATTGGTTGACCAGGCCACACTTTATGTTTACAGCTGTTCTCCAGAGCAGAGACGCTCTTAGAATATGATATAATGCTATCCTATTGCTTTAGTCCTGTCTAAAATATATTACCCATGGACCATCAAGATTTTCCCCTTAAGCATAAAATTTAGCATTCCATGCTAAATCTCCATTGGATTAACAAAGAAAACACTCCATGTTAAAGCAATGAACAATTGTTTAGGTTCAAAATGATAAAAAGGAAACTCTTCCATATCTTAAATTTTCACATCCTTGGTTGGTTAAAAAAAAAAAAAAAGAAAAATCCAGGATAAAATGATTATCCTAAGAAAAAGAGAGGAGACAGGGCGGGGGAGCCGCGGGTCGGGAGTGGGCAGGGGAAATCAGAATATATCCTATGTAGACCTGATGCTGTTTTCTTTGTTCTTTTTAGTTCAAGATGAAACAGCTGTTCTTTGCTTAAAATAGTATCTCACATTTAGATCCTTTTTCCGCATTAAAAGGAAACTATCTTATCCTTCCAGTTTGCTAACATTAGATAGGAGTAAACACTCATTTCCTACATATATTATTTATAATGTAGACTTGTGAACTTTCACATCCAGCATCATACTGACCCCTTTTGCACTAGGTTTTGAACCTTCCTTCCCCTGGCCCCATCAACATACCACAGTAACCTAAAGGTCATCTTTTCTTTTAATTCATTTTTTTCAAAACACACATTTCCTTATTACAATCTACTGGCTGTGACTAATTCAAGCATTGCTCCTATAAAAGGTGAGGATGGCAGTTCTTTGATGACAATTATCAGTAGGCTGACACCAGTGTCTCAAAAGAAACTTACAGGCTGGCGAGGAGATTTTTCAAGTGTCGCATGTTTCTATCCCTTCACTCAAAGCCCACAATTCTGAGAGTACTTGCCAATTTGATTAGAAAACCACTCTCAGTTTTTAGTGGAGAAAAATAAAAATAAAATAAAATAACATTTTTATAACTAGCAGGTCTTGAGCTCTTTAATCTAAGTAGGTTGAAAATGCTCAGACACCTGAAACAGAAATGTAGAGTCCGGTGCTCTGGTAGCATAGTGGTTACGAATCGAGCTGCCAATTGAAAGGTCAGCAGTTCGAAACTACCAGCTGTTCCGCGGGAGAAAGATGAGGCGTTCTGCTCCCGTAAAGATTTACAGCCTCAGAAACCCTGTTCAGGATCGCTATGGGTCGGAACCGACTCGACGGCACTTAACAACAACAACAATAACATATTTCTTTCAAAGGGATCTTTTAAAATAAATCCACTGCCCTTAAAACTAAGGAAGATTTTGAAACCTGTCACACAAAAATTGAAATGGTCCACCTAGGTTTAATTCAGGATCTACTCTGCATCACATCTTTACTAATAAAATGTACGTTCTTATTAAATTAAAATACTTGAAAAACGTCTAAAATATAGCTAGCAGAAAATAAGGCAAAACCCAGAATTCTTTTTCTCTCTTGCATATTCAGCTAGTGTATTGAAAAAGACCACAATGGGGCTATTAGATACTCATAGTCTATAAAAGCAAACTATTTCAATGTTTTCACCCAAATTATAAATCAAATTAATGAAATGTTAAAGCCAGAAAACAATAATACAATTCAAAAACTGAAATTTAAAAAATAAACTAGTCTTACTCCATCAATTTATGGAAAACAAAACTGAGACACAGAGAGATTAAAAGCCTGGTTCATTGTAGGCTAATATAATTTTGTTGTTATTTGCTGAATTAATTAAGCACTTTATAATTGCTTTATCACTTTCTTGGGACATGGATGTAAGCCAGGAATAATCAGAATTGCCCATTTAATTTTTAAGAAAATATCACTGAGATTCAACTGGTAATTTGTCCTACTCTACTTAAAGCCAAAGGATCTCTGGTAGCGTAGTGGTTGTAAATTGGACTGCTGACCTCAAGAACGGCAGTTCGAAACTACCAGCTGTTTGTGGGGAAAAGATGAGGCTTTCTGCTCCTGTAAATTGCAGCCTAGGAAACCTTGTGTAGGGTCACTATGAGTCGGATCCCACTCCAGGGTACTTAACAACAACAACAAGTTAAAGCTAAATAATAAATTTTTGTTGGTTTTCTAATTAGTAATTTGGGGTTCATGTGAGATGCCATCAACTTCTTATAATTTACTTGAACTATTAAGGAAAGGATCTTGTCCAGTATTCAAAATTCCTTACTCTCTTTTTGCATTTATTTCATTCAAATAAAGCTTTCTTGTCCTCTAAGCTCGGCGATGGAGTCCTGGTGTGGCACTATAGAATAAGCAATGGACCCCAAGTTCGGTTTGAACTTAAATGTTGGTGGTTCAAACTCATCAGCTGCTCCTCGGAAACCTTATACAGGGTCGCTATGAATCAGAACAGACTTGATGGTACTTAACAACAAGCTCCTCTATAAAGCCATTTCTTTTCACACACAAACAAAAAATGATGTAAATTTTACCGCCATTTTTTAAGTTTCTAGAACATGAATATGACAATAGTCAAAACAGAATGGAATATTCATTTTTAAAATGACCCGTAATTTTTCCCTCTCCTCCGTTTCTAAATACTTCTTTTTCTTGTTTTACTAGTGGTAGGCATTGATTCTCTATTTTTCATTTTGTCCAGTAAGAAGCAAGGGAAGAATTTAAAAGAATGGACCCATGTCTGGGATCCGGCTGGTTCCCACCCTATTGAGACCTTGTCTCGCCCACGCAAGTGGCACTGCATAACCTTATCTCCAATGACATTTTTTTTTTTTTTTAAATCTTAGAAAAACTGAGCTCTAGGAAGTATGTACACCCCCAGGGTCTTGAATTTACCCAATTGAGCCTTGCTCAGCAGCTCAGTGTCTAACTACCCTGGCAAAATGACATGAGCCATATTTTCACATGGGTGAACTACTCCTGAACAATTTCTCCAGTGTGTGAGGCACAAACAGGCTTTTCTTCAACATCAGGCATGCATGTCTTCCCCGCCTCTTGCTTTTTAACAAACATATGTATTGTGGCCAATGCAAGAGAAATTCTATTCCCCTTTAATGTTTGAGTTTCTCTCCTACCCACCCCCTTTCTAACCTTCTTCAGATCTCTCTCTCTTGACATTTCAAAGTATCAAAAAAAGTGTAGGACCTCTGTCCAGGTCTTCTCCCTGCACCTGCCACCTTGTAGGGATGGACAAGACTGTGTGGCAAATTCCTCTTTCCCTGTACTCTTTCTACACCACAATGTGGGGCAAGAAGCATTAGTTATTACAACCCTCTTGGTACCTAAAATTCTGTACTTCCTGAAAAAAGATGATCATTCCATTTCAGGAGATCCCATGTTTGGGGCTGGGAGCAAGGCACATTCCAAATTAGAATTCTAGGTATAACTACACCATAATTGTTGCTAGTCCTGGTTTCCAAAATTAATAACATCCCCACATTATCTCTACATTCATCGTTTAGTCTCTAAGTATATACTATCTTTACCAAGCAGTAGGTAATCAATAAATATTATTAAATTAATGAATAAAGAATCAGACCAGAAGCAATCTCATGAATTTTCTTATCTTTTTTAGTTCTTTTCCCTGATCATTTTTCCATAAATTCTAAAACATTCATCCCTGGGTGAAAATAGTTTACTCTTTAAAAGAAAAATATAGTTTAAAATATTCTCTCAAGGAATAATGTTGTATACTCTTAAAAACAGTGAAAAGGGATATTGCTCAAGATTTCAGTCTGACAATGTATTTCAATACGTGATCAATCAGACACTGGCCAAGTACACCTACTAAATGGTTAAACTTGGCTGTCATTCAGCTCTGGATACACTCTTTCCCCTATCTTGTGATTTCTTCTAGTGTCAGTATGATCAGTAATAGGAAACTTCCAAAGAATCATTCTTCTGAATGGAAAGCAAAAGATGATTGTCAATCCCTATGAGAAATGACCGATTCCTTCTTTAGAAGTAATGGTTATAAAATCACATGGGTCATTTTTTGGTTGCTTTTCAGAAAGAAATTACAAAGGCTGAAATCCAAATGATACAGGAAAAATAATCTTAAGAAATTTGCTTCCCTTGTTTGTGGCTGTACTCACCAGTATATTCTGTCTAAATTTTAGTTGGGGGTTCTTTTCTGAATACAGATATTTCATCTGTTTTGAAGCAAGCTCCAAGTAGGTTTATCATCAATTTAATTACCTAAGATATATGACTCTAGGGAGGTTTGGGTCATATGTGTGGGAGGTGCTTTAATATCAGTAAAGAAGAAAATATCATATTTATGTTGGCTCATAACAAGTACATGCCTTAATTGGACATACCATTTCTTTCTACCCCAATGTTACAAATGAGAGATTTCCCAACTTTTCTAAAATTTGTGTGAGCACAGTATAATTCCTTCTGAATGATAACACCAGAATGATTGTTGGAAACCAATAAGTAACTGGATCACTTAAGAAACCAATTGGTTCTTCACCACACTTTTCAGAACAAAGGGGGCAATCTATTTGGGGAGCTGGGTGAGATAATCTGTATAATTGAGGATTCTATTCTGAAATATGTAGACGAAGAAATAAGTCAATTTCAATATTCATTTGATTCCAAGTGATTTTTTAGATGAAATTCAATTTATTTACAACAAGAGTTGGAGGCTCAACTTGATGTAATTAGACATGATCACAAAAGTTCAGGCGTTGGTGAGATAGTGACATCTGCTTAACCATATCTGATATAGACATCTCTTAGTCAGGATGACCAAAGATGGATATCAAATGAATTGTGTTTTTAAAGTGTGGCCACAGATCCTAAAAAGATTGTAGCTCCTTGTCAAGTGAAAGAAATTGCTCTTCCCCTGAGATCACTGTCTAGTTCTCTTACACAGCCATATAGAATATTATAGGGTGGCTTTTTAGATTTTTAATGGTGGCTGTGAAAATGTTATATCCTTGTAGCAATGACTTCCAAAGAAAGTTCACAGCAAAGAGGAACCAGATAAGCAAGTGCAGGGCCCTTCTTCTATAATGCCTGAGGCCAGCATTCACTGGATACCAGGATTACTCAGGTTCCCCTCTTGAAAAAAATCTCTCTATAGCCCCATGTCTTCATCTATGAAAAGATAACCAGACATTCAGGTTATAAATGTAAGTAGCTTATGTGTAAAGTCACCAAAACCAGAAATTTATATTTAATTTCCTCTCAAAAGTCATGAATAAGTGGATGTCAACCAAGTCTAGAATATAATCTTTCTGAATTCTTTAAAACATTGAGGACCTTAAACATTTTAACAAACCCCACTTATTTAAAGTCATCTCCTGGGGAGATTCTAGCATATTATGGCCATTGGTATTAAAACTTTTAGAAACTATGATGGCTCTTTTTTAATATTGTACATATTAGTAAGTCTTTGAATATGAATTTGATTATTGTAAACAACCAAAATATCCTTTGATATCAATTGGGTAAATGTGGTGGGCAACGATAGTGGGCAGTGAAAATTTGGATGAAAAAGGAAGTATGATGTGACTATAAGAAGTCTCATCTTCCTCAGCCAAACCTGAGGGCAATCCCAAACTTCCAGCTACGGATGAATGAGTGACCTAACAGGGACAGGTGTCATCTGCCATCCCATTGACCTTCAAGGTTAATTCACTTGATCTGGTTGGCTAGCTCAGGGTCATCTCCACCCGCCCTGACTACCCCATAGCATCCCTTTTAAAAGTCCTTGAATGATTATAAAAGAAGAAGAAGAAGGGAGCACTTTCTTCATAAGGAAAAGTTTTTCATCTTTAAATAAAAGTTGAGCTTCTTCTATATATCAAGTGTTGTCTAGGATATGTGGTGAACAAGACAGACTAGACTCCTAGACTCATGGTGAGGGTGCAGAGAATAAAAAGGAAGCAAACTTAAAACTTTCAAACAGTAATAAATTCAATAAAGAAAAAAATGGAGAAACCTGACTAAGTCACTAAATCAGGAGGTAAGGGCAGGACTGTCTAGGAGATGGTACCATTTCTACTAAAATCAGAGAGATTAAAAGTTATCAGCTGTATGGCAATTATTGGAAAGAACTTTCTAGGCTGAGGAAATAACAAATTTCAGGGTTCTAACATAGAATGAGTTGGGTGATCCCATTTCACATAGTGCAATTCAGGGAGATATGCCTGAATATTGTGAATGAGGTTCTACCTGATCGATAATTATATTCTCCTACTAAATAATGCTTTGGCCAAAAGCATTATATGAAAAGCAGATATAAATCTTCCCCAAATGACCTTTTGAAAAAAGACAATATTTCCATGGATTGAAATGTTCTCGTGTGTCATAATAAAAATATGATATTCCCTTACAGTTATGCCACTGGAAGTTTATGAACATGTTTTCATGACAGTTATTTAGAGACTTTTTTTTTTTAGGCTTAAACTTTTGTTTCCTGCTCAAGCAAGCTTGAGAAGATAGAATCAAGGGAGTTTTGTGGTCCATTGACCAAAGGATGGGAAAATCAGAAAGATTCAGAGTTATAATCCCAGTTGAGCTACCAGGTGACCTTTAGGCAAGTCATTTGACCTCCCTGAACCTCATGCTCCCAGCTGGAAAATTGGATAAGACCAGCAGGATATCACTGAAAACCAGATGCCTCATCAAACCTAAGCTTTCCCAGCTAAATAAATTACAACCATTTAAAAAAAAAAAAAAAAAAAAAAAGGTGTGGGGGGTGGTTTGGAGTGTCTAACCTATCAGTCCCTGTGAAATGTTGAGCTGATGATATTGTGTTACCATATTTAAAAGTTATTCATTTCTCTCATATTCAGATTAATAAAAATTGTAGTTCAAATAAGAATGATATTTCCTGAAGTGCTTGTAAGTGTCACTCTAGCTGGCATTTACTTTACCATTGCATAGTTGTAGGTTAATAATTGTTACAATCCCAGTCTTGCTTCATTACACCTTCCCATGACAAACCATGCCTGCGTCAATGACACACAGCTACAACAACAAAGAGAAGGTAGAAACTGGCATTTATTTCCCCATTTTTCAAACAAAATAAACTTGCAGTTTCTATATGAGACAGGACAATGATGTTTTGTGTCTAGGAATTAATATTTAAATGGAAGCAAAACTTTCATCATTCCCTAGAATGTTTTGTCTGTATAAATGATGAGCAACTTTTTGTTTACAAAGACCAATTCAGGACACATACAAAAAATACTTTAAGCTTTTTCTTTTCAGTTTTAAAATAGCTTTATTAAATCTCATAAGGGAAAAATAAGTCAGATTACCTATTTTACAGAATAGAAGAATGTTAATGAGAAAACTTAACAATAGTTTTCCTTCATGGTAAAATTAATATTTGGGTTCATTTCAGAAGTAACAACCTTCTAATCCTAAACATGAAGTTGAATCACAATTATATCACAACACTACAAATATCATCTACCTGTAGACTGGCTCAGCATGTGTCTATAACTTTCCAAATGTCTACACATTTAGAAAAACCTACTTATTTTGATGGACTGACACAGTGGCAGCAACAATGTGCTCAAACATAACAATAATTCTGAAGATAGTGAAGGGATGGATAGAGTTTCATTCTGTTGATCATAGGGCCAATTTGAATCAGAACAATTTGACAACCCCTAATGCAGACAGAGACAGACTAGGAAGAAAGAGTGATGAACTACTTCTGAATTGCTAGTCACTGAACACCTTATGAATAACACGAGATAGACTGGCCAGGTGGCAGCACTGATGGACTCAAGTGTGGCAGTGGTAGTGGGGTTGGCCCAGGATCAGACATTGTTTCGTTCTGCTGTACATGGGGTCGCTATGAGTCGGTTCTGACTCGATGGCACCTGACAACAACAACAACAATTCATGTGAAAGCTGGACAGCGAATAAGGAAGACCGTAGAGGAATTGATGCATTTGAGTTATGGTGTTGGAGAAGAATATTGAAAGTGCCATGGGCTGCCAAAAAAACCCAACAGATCCATGTTGGAAGAAGTGCAGCCAGAGTGCTCCTTGGAGGCCAGGATGACCAAACTTCGTCTCTCATACTTTGGACATATTATCCGGAGGGACCAGTCACTGGAAAAAGATATCATGTTTGGTAAGGTGGAGAGTCAGAGAAAAAGAGGAAGACCCCCAATGAGATGGATTGACCAAGTGGCAGCATCGATGGACTCAAGTGTGGCAACAGTAGTGAGGTTGGCTCAGGATCAGGCAGTGTTTCATTCTGCTGTGCATAAGGTCGCTATGAGTCGGTACTGACTCAGTGGCACCTAACAACAACAACAACAATCACAACAGATACGTTGCTAATTTTTAAAAAATTTTACTGTATAGTTTTGATAACATACTAACATATGTACAAAAAAATTAGTTAAAGCAAGCTTTACAGTTAAGTACTAATAAGGATGCTGGAATATGCCTGAGGTTACCCCCAAACATTTCTGTTCCTATAATATATGTAGAATTAAAAGTTACTCATTATAACTCCATTGAGTGCTCTGCTCCTTATTCTAAGAATTTTATAATGGCCCCTTGACTCTGATAAACAGGGAAGGAAGCAATGAAGCCTTCTTATATTGAACTACATGTGAAGAAGTCAGCTTTAGTGTAGGTGTTTTTCTTTTAGTTCAAGTAAGTTAGGCTTCAGGAACATATTAAGCATTGTTTTGTTTTGCTTTTAATTAAATGGTGCTGCCTAATCATTATCATTGATTCTGACAAAAGAGTTCCCCCTTGAGGCATATGGTTTTTTGTGTGTGTATGTGTGTTTTTTCATATTGTCAGTATAGCTGTTGAATGAGTGGCTGAAGCTTTCGTAGTTGCAGTAAGGCTGTCTAGTATCTCAGGTACTAATTATAGCTCATCTTTAAAATGAAGAATGGGGGAATAGGTGCCTCAAAAGACTATCATAAGGATCAATAAAATCAAAATATTTTGTCAGGTATATGCTACAGGACTGGCCCACCATCTATTATGAAGCTGGAAGCGAAGCCATGGATATTTAAAAAGCTAGAGTGGTCTCTTATGGTGGACAGATCTCAGTGGAGCTTCCATATTAAGACAGACTAGGAAGAAAGGCCTGGCAAGCTGCTTCCAAACATTAGCCAATGAAGACCCTATGCATGACAACAGAACATTGTCCTTTATAGTGTGGCAAGATAACATCCCTAGGCTGGAAGGCACTTAAAATACAGAGGCCATAAAGAT
Source organism: Chrysochloris asiatica (assembly GCF_000296735.1). Lineage (NCBI taxonomy): Eukaryota > Metazoa > Chordata > Mammalia > Afrosoricida > Chrysochloridae > Chrysochloris > Chrysochloris asiatica. Next base: position 5,820,725 of record NW_006408598.1, read on the forward strand.
GAACTTGAGAATACCAATGATTGTAAAGAAATCTGAATAATTTTGTCAATAGCAACTAACAGCAGAAGCAAGGGAAATGTTATTTCTTATGGTTCTAGACTGTGTTTAGCCCCATGAGTTTGGCTTCAGAAGGTTATCATTTAGGGAACTTCTCACCTCTCTGTATGTACAACCAAGTAGATATCTGACTGAACCTGAATTAGTTACTCTAGTTGAATGAACCCAGCATCTTCTGAAAGCCTCAATGTTGGAGATCAGCCACTCTCCATTTCTCCTCAACCTGAAATTCTTACTATCCCACATTCAGGAAACCACAATAAGTAAGTAAATGACATTATTTAATATATACAAAATCAAATCACATGTATTATTTGTCCCTATATATTTTAAGTGGGTAATAATCTGTTTTGTACTTCTTGTTGTTGTTGTTGTTATGTGCCGTGAGTTGTACTTAGGCATGGATAATTATTTGGAAGAAATCTGTCACTCCCCCCCTCACCCAACCCCCTCAATATTAGCAAATTAAAGAAGGAGAGAGAAAGAACTGCTGCACAAGTGACTATGCACCCTACAGGTGATTTTTGAAAGAGGAGAGGTTAGGGAACGTGAAATGTCTAAAGCAGAAAATTCATGAACATCAAGTGTGCATCTGGAAACTTGTCAATCATCTACAGGCATTAAAGACAATATCACGAATCATCTATCATTCTGTTGATGGCATTGTAGAAGAAGAAAAAAAAAAATTATTATGTAGCAAATTCCTGTTAAGGAAAGATGAGTGTTAGAGACATTTTAAATAAATGCTCTAAACACTAATAAATCTAAGCTTGCATAATCAGAAACTTTGTTAAGACCTGGTAGGAAGACAAATAAGGTGTTATCTTTTATATTTCTTTCAACTTTGTATAGTCCTATTCTCTTAGTGCTAAACTTATCACTACATCCTAGCAATTGCATATACTAACCAGAACTGATATCCATAATAAATAATCCTAAGAAAATAATTAATTTTCAATGAATACTTATTTAAATAAGAGAATATGGGAATGTCAGTACAGTAGAAATGCAAATCTCAGCTAGACAACTGATAGCACACCTTCAGTAGAGTAAGAGGTATGAATCTTTCCTTGAAATGTGTGAGTGTAGGTATGGGTATGGGTGTGAAAGGATTTATTCAGGTTCTATGTTCATATGATACCAAAAATACTAGCTTTATATACAACAAACCATTTACTTAATATCACTTAGAGGATGAAATCAACTTTCTTTTATAAATAATTATTGAAGCTAGTTTTCATATATGGACAGTTATAATCATTTGCAATTGTTATTGCTAAGTGCCATTGAGTTGATTCCTTCACATAGGAACCCTGTATGGGGTTTCAAAGGAGTGGTCTGGTGAACTTGAATCACTGACCTTGCAGTTCAAACCAAACACAAATTGTAGTCCAGCACATTAACCTGCAGTTTCACATCAGGAGTAGAATGTGGGACATTCCCATAATGCTTTGCTCAGTACGTATAAGAGCATTAAATATTTTCCGCTCACAGTGGTGGTTGATGGTGGTGGTGGTGGTGATGGTGATGGTGATGGCCAGGTGAGCACTGTCAAGTCGGATGTGACTCACAGCGACCCTGTATAGGCTTTCCAGGTTGTAAGTCTTTGTGAGAGCAGAAAGCCTCATCTTTCTCCTGCGGAGTAGCTGGTGGCCTTCACCACCAACCTTGTGGTTCCCAGTCCAGTGCTTATCCTATACAGCTACCATGCTTCCTAATGCAAAAATAGCTAGAATTAAAATGCCTGGTGAGTGAACATCAGTCTCCACCACCCTGAGACCAGAAAAATTTGATGGTGCCCCACTACCACTACTAACTGCTCTAAAGGTATCACATTAGAAGGTAGATAGATAGAGTGGGGGGGTACCCTAAAAATTATTTTTTTAGAAAGACCAGGCTTACTGGTCATCCTTCAGGTCTAAAACTGAAGTTACCATTCTGGCTCAATTTTCTAGCCAAGCAGTAGATGGGGTCATAGGGGACAACAGCACTAACATGATATGCATAGCATAACATGGCTAACAATTTGAGATCAAAAGGACAGCATTTACCTTAGAACAACATTCAGAAGGACTGGGAAAGTTGAAGGAATGGAAACAGGAATCACAGGCTAGAAGTAAGATAAGTGATTTTACATTGAAAGGATTGAAATAATTGAAATGAAATATATGATTTATTTAATGTAAAACGGATGATCTGCTCTGTAAATCTTCATTCAGTTCACACAAAAAAGGTTTGGTTTTTTTTAAATGTTATAATAAAATTGTGGGTATTGCAATCATTAAGATGAAACAAAATGTATGCTTTGGTGAATGTAAAACTGACCATCTGTTCTGTAAAACTTCACTCAATTCACAATAAAAGTTTTTTTTTTAAATTTCATAATTAATAAAGTGCATGGAGATAAGTATAGGGTAAGACCCAAAGCTTCAGCCTATATAACTTGCTTCACTGGCTTCAATGGCAGAGCTTCCAAAGCAAGTTTATTTCCCAGGTAGAGCAATTAGAATCAGCAGCAGGTATTAGCTGACAATAATGTTATTGTTGTTAAGTGCCAGCAAGTCAGTTCCATCCCATAACAACAGTGTATAGGGTTTCCAAGGAGCAGCTGGTGAGCTTGAACCTCAGACCTTGCAGTTCAAACCGACCCTGCAATCCAGTGCATTAATCCACAGTGCCATTCCAGAACTCCAGCTGGCAATAATAGATTGCCCAAATACAGTCTCAAATATATTAAGGCATCTTGTATTTTCTAAATAGTTCATTTAACTTTTATATGCTCTCCACATTCTTTGAATTTGATATAATGTGGTTTTTAAACTATGACTTAATCCTTTAATTTGGGAGTGCAAGCCCACCCGCTGCTCTTTGGGAGAAATATGAAGCGTTTTGCTCTTCAAAAGATTGACAGCCTTGGAAACTCTATACAGGGTCACTATGAGTCAGAACTAACTCAGCGGCTCTTCACAACAACAATAATCCTCTAATTCATAGTTTAAATTTTACTTTCAGGCTTCAGATCTCTCTTGTAGTAGTTGATCAGTTGTGCAGATTCATATTCAATATTTGTTCCATGATGGCTAATATTATTTTCAAATCTACATAATAGAAACACAGTTATTCACTACCCTATATTTGTGTGTTTGCATATTGGTGCCACTGAGTCAATTCCAACTCAGTGCAACCTGATGTGACAGAGGACAACTGCTTCGTAGATGTTGGAGTTATTTTTGCCTGCTGGTTTGCTTTTATTGGTTGTACTCTTTATGGATGTAGAACATCAGGCTTTCTCCCACAGAATTGGTGGGTGAGTTTAAACCACCAACCTTTCAGTTAGTCGTCTAGCATTTAACTGCTATACTACCAAAGTTCTTTCTTCAATAAACAGCTGCCTTAATAAAATCCAACCCCCTGCCATCAAGTTGATTTCGACTCATAGTGACCCTACAGAACAGAGCAGAAGGACGCCTTAGGGTTTCCAAGACTGTAAATCTTTATGGGAGCAACCAGCCTTATCTTTCTCCCACAAAGTAGCTGATGGGTTTGATTTGCCACTCTTGTGATGCTTAACCCACAGCATCACCAACCTTAATTGCAATCTTTAAATGAGTCATTATTTTACCACTATCATTATGTGATTTGTTGCTATAGTGAAATGCAGGTGAGTCTGTTCCAAATCATAGCGACCCTGTATAGGATTTCCAAGAAGCAGTTAGCGAGCTTGAATCACTGACCTTGCAATTCAAACCAACCTTGCAGTCCAGCAACTTTAACCTGCAGCACCATACCAGGACTCCATTATGTGAATAATGGCACTTAATAACAACAGTAACAAGGGATAATTCTGGAGGAAAGCAGTCACAGTGTGAGAGACATGTGCGTTAGTCCATTAGGAGCCATTGATGATACCAATATACATAGTACATTTGTTGGGGGAGAGAGATCTTTTACAACAAAGAAAGAATAGAGACTGTTCCTGTCTTGCATATAGATTCTATAGGGATACTGAGAGATTAATATAGAAGATGGGACATGAGGTGCAAATGTCACTTTTCCATTTCCCAATTTTGCCTATGCCCTATTCTCCAAGTCTCCCAGTATAAAGGACATATATTTACCCATTTATTTTGTTTTGTCATCAAACTTTTGTTTCTAATTTTCCTTTCTTACAACTTGGAGTCTTCAAAACAATTCCTAAAAGTACAAGGGGAATTCAAAAATTCATGGAAATTTTCCTATCTTTTCATTCCATTTTTCCATGAACTTTTTCAATTCCATTTTTTCATTATACTACTTACAATCCTGCAAATCAGCTATCAATGACTCTCAAAGGATTTCCAAATTGAAGATGTGAAAACTGATCTGTATACTTCCATTTATTTTGGTACTTGACACTGGAACAATGTCAGAATGGTATTTATCAAATTAGTTTAAATAATATTTTCAAATATACTATTATTTCCAAAACAGAGTCACACTAACAGGTACAGGGGTTAGAACGATATATCTTTTGGGGAGGTGCAATTGAATCCGTAACTGTCTTTAAATGATTCCTTAGCTTGTTGCTTTCATAATGTGGTATTTCAATTAATTGCTAACTATTATTTATATCCACAATTAGGCTTTCAGAAAAAGCCTACAATGGCACAAGGAGAAAGAACTCTTTAAAATGAATAGCCTGTAGGAGCCCCAGTAGTGCTGCAGGTGAGGTGTTAGACTGCAAACCACAAGGTTGGCAGTTCAAACCCACCAGCTGCTTTACTGTGAGTTGAAATTGACTTGATGTCAGGAAGTTACAGTTATGAATATTAAACACAAGACCAACCAAACAATATATTGTTTAGAGATACAAATAAATGCAGAAAAAAATCAAGAAGAACAAATTACAAATAGTGTATAAAATAGAAAAACAGACTGACTGGAGTGGAGACAGGGAGACGAAACTGGAGAGAAGAGTACAGGGAGCTAGAAAGGGCTGGAAACACCAGCAATTTAAATTGAATGGTAGGTTCACAGGTGTTCATTTTATTATTATGCTTTGTAACTTTCTGTTATCAGTTATCTGTGGTTCCAACAAAGCTGTGTAGCAAATAGTTACAAGTCTTCAGTGACCTTAACAATATACGTACAGGTCATGGCTTCTGGTGTCTGCTGATGTCAGCTAGGCAGCTCTGCTGATCTTAGTGGACCCAGCTCAAATGTATGGAGTCTCAACTGGGATAAGGAATGACTCAAACTGTTCCATGTGTTTCTCATCCTTTGCCAGCTGACATGTTTTCAGGTGGTGGCAGTTACAGACACAATCTATTTGCTAATGCAAATCACTTGGAGTGGGAAAATATTCTCCTTTTTTATAAGAACTTCAACCATATCTATGGTTATATAATTGGGGATTTGGATGCAATCTGCCTTCCACATTTTCCTAATAGGTTGCTCTTTTGTCTATAGCAAATATTTCCTGATTTAAAAAAAAAAAAGAAAAAAAATTGTACTAAGGAGATTCAAAAAAACAAGCCAAAGTAGTTATCCTTTGTGATATCTATCACTTGAGAGAAAAAAAAATAAGTGTAGAAAAATGTAAAGACTTCAGGAGAGAAGTTAACACTCTACAGCTGAGTCAATCATAGGCTTACAGACACTGTGCAAGATTTCGCCATCCCAAGCCTACAGGTGGTGTGGTCATTCCATTGATGTCCAACGCATACGCAGTGAACTTCCCTGAGTCTCCCGATAGGTTCCTCTACTTTTATACAGACAGGGCCTGAAGGCAAAACTGAGTTTTGTGAATTACAGAAGCTTCAGTTTACTTTGGGGCCTAAAACATACAGTCTCAGTATGAGAGTCCTCTCTATTAGTTTCAGGAGGGGATAAAGTGTTCTGACCTCAGCACTTCACTAAAAGCAATTTGAGACAAGTATTCAAACTTATACAACCTGTGTCCTCTGGTGGAACACATTTGTGCTGACGCTCAAAAATCTTGGCTAGATGAATTATAATCTAAATGGTTTAATGCTTTCAAAGGTGTTTTTTTTTTGGGGGGGGGGTGGTGGTTAATGGGTAAGGGTGCAGGGAAGTTAGTCTAAAAAATTGAATTTTTAATTTTTAATTGGGAAAGGAAGGGAAGAAAGAAATACGCTTAACAGAAGCAATTTAAAAACTAAAATCGAGATCTAGTTATGCTGCATAGTCTTCTTATGTTACTTTGCTGTTGTTGAGTGCTGGTTAGTAGATTCTGCCTCATAGGGACCCTGTATAGGAGTTCCAATGAGTGGCTGATGTGTGAACCATCGCCCTAGTGGTTAGCAGTGCAGTGCTTATCCTACAATGCCATAGCAGGACTTTGGTGTTGTTGTTGAGTGCCATTGAGTAGGCTCCACCTCATAGGGACACTCAAAAGGGATTCCAAGGAGCAGCTGGGGTGTTTGAACCACCAACCTTGTGACTAGGAGGCCAGTTCTTACCCTGCAGAGCCACAGCAGAACTTTGTTGTTGTTGTTGTTGTTGTTAAGTGCTGTTGAGTCGGTTCTGACCCGTAGTGATCCTGCATAAGGTTTCCAAGGCTGTAAATCTTTATGGGAGCAGAAAGCTTCATTTTTCTCCCATGGAATGGCTGGTAGTTTCAAACTGCTGTCCCTGAGGTTAGCAGCCTGATTCATAACCACTACACTACTAGTGCAAACTTTTATTTACCAACTTGTGCATCACTATGCTTTTTTTTTTTTTTTACCTTTTGACGATGGACACAGGAGAGAGGAATATTTTCATTTCTTCTGAGCAGATACCACAGAGTCAGCCACAAAGCAAGTGTTTTTCAGTGAGCCCCAAAAGAAGTGTCAGATTAGAAGACTACCAGTCAGTTGCATTAAGTTGCTCTCTGAAGTTATGGCCAACAAGGGAGCAAGTTGTGTTGGTTTTGGTAAGTTGGACTCTGGTCAACTTACTTCTTGACTCAAACCACCAACTCATTTCACATAATTGACTACACAGCTATCAGTCTGTAACAACATTTTTCTAAGACTTACCTCTTAGGTATAGGTAGGATTTGAATCAGTGCCCTCGGGGTAATAGGCTTGAAAGTACAATATTAATAACCTCTGCATTCCATTTATACTAGATAAGGACTCGTGGGCTGGGGAAAAATGCACAGGTTCTATCTATTTGGGTTGGCATCACTGTTCAGCCAAGCTTAGACTTGTTGTTACGTGCCTTCAAGTCAGTTCCGACTCAGAGCGACCCTGCGTACAACAGCATGAAGCACTGCCCAGTCCTGCAATCGTTGCCAGTTCAATTCACCCCAAGCCACACGTCTACCATTATTAAAGAAGTAGTCATGAGGGAAGCTTTCAGGTATGAGTAACCCACAAATATTCCAGAAAATTTTAAAGTAAATACAGCACCTGTAAACTAAAAGTCTTTCATTGTTTTCGTAGTCGGTACATATTTACTATATTGAACCATGTCTACAAATTAATTATTAGAATTGTTGTTGTTGTTAAGTGCTGTCGAGTCGGTTCTGACTTATAGTGACCAGATATAGCTTCCGAGGTGATGCTAATGGATTTAAACTGCCGATCTTGTGGTGAACAGTCCAGTGCTTATCTTACAGCACCACATTAGAACTCCAATGTTGTTGTTAAGTGTTGTTCAGGCATTCTGACTCTTATCTACTCTGTGTAGGGTTTCTGAGAAGCAGGTAATGGGTTTGAACTGCCGACCTTGTGGTTTGAAGCCCAGTGCTGATCTTACAATGCCAATAGCGCTAATTCACTAAACAATGCTATAAGAATTGATGTTATTTCTTTTCCTGATTATTGTTTGTTGTTGTTGTTAAGTGCCGTCGAGTCGGTTCCGACCCATAGCGACCCTGTACAGGGCTTCCAAGGGTGTAAATCCTTACGGGAGTAGAAAGCCTCATCTTTCTCCCACGGAGCGGTCGAACCGCTGACCTTAAGGTTCGCAGCCCGATTCATAACCACTACGCTACCAGAGCTCCTTATTGTTTAGGAGAACAAAATCATTGTACATATCTGAGGAGATTAAATGCATTTTATTAATAGTATATATACAAATTAATCAGGCAAAGTCACAGATCTGCCATTATTGATAAAACAGCCATTATTATTTTCAATAGCATCAAGCCCTTGGGTAATCCAGTAATTTTAGCACAACAAATCAATCTTAAATGACAGGATCTGTCTTTTACTCATAAACACGTTTTCTTATGTTTATGTGATTTAAATTAAGGAAGCATTTTAATGTTTCCATTTGAACACATCTTACAGTAGTAAACACCTAACACTTTTTTTTTTTTTCCTCCAAGCAGTGAATTTGGTTTTCCCTTGATGAGTCGTTGGCATTTCTCCTACATTCAGATCTGCTGTAAACAAATACAGATATGCCAAAGGGCTTTTATGAAATTTCTCTACAAATGTTTTCAATAGAATGTTGCAGACGTGTAAAAACAGATATTTTTTATTTGATTTTTAAGGTGTCTTCTCAGTAATTCTGTATATTGAGACAAAATATTTCTTACTCACTCTGAATTTGTCAGTAAATTGTCTTATTTTACCCACATATAAAGAATTGTTGTTAAGTGCTGTCGAGTCAGTTCCGATCCACAGCGACCCTGTATAGGGTTTCCAAGCAGTGACTGGTGAACTTGAACCGCCAGCCTTGCCAGTCAAATCAACTCTGCAGTCCAGCGCATCAACCAACAGTGCCATACCAGAACTCTTATAAAAAATTGTTGTTGCTGTTAATTGCTGTCGAGTCAGTTCTGACTCATAGCCACTCTTTATAGGGCTTCCAAGGAGTGGCTGGTGACCTTGAACCACCGACCTTCTGGATCAAACCGACTTTGCATTGCAGCGCATTAACCTACAGCTCCATGCCAGGACTTCTATATAAATTGGTGGTGGTGGTTACATGCCTTGGAGTCGGTTCCGACTCATAGCAACCCTGTGCAGGGTTTCCAAGGCTGTAAATCTTTATGGGAGCAGAAAGCCTCATCTTTCTCCCACAGAGCGGCTGGTAGTTTCAAATTGCTGACCTTGAGGTTAGCAGCCTGATTCATAACCACTACGAATTGACCAACCATAAAAAGGAATTTTTAAGACTATCTTTTAACCATCTGTTGTTTTAACCCCTTAACTCTGGAAATATGATTCCAAATTAATTCTCTTTCACCCTCAACCATTCTGATTTACAAACCAAGTATTTTGGAATCATAAATTCAAATATTGCATAAATTGTCCCTGTCTCCTGGTATATTCCATTAGTGATATTCCTACAAAGTGTTCTGTCTTTAAGACGAAAAAAAGCAGAATTGATTTAATACCTTTGTCTCCTATGTGTATTTCACTTAATAAATTTCAATATATTTAAATCTTTAGCCGGTTTTAAGATTAGGTTAGAGCAATGTCAGAACATATTCATTTGTTCAACTTGAGAATTCCATATAGGAAACCAAAGCAATTTTCAGGGTTAAGTTATCTCCCTGCACATCAGAATTCATGATCCTCTGGGTTCACAGATCAAGTTCCCTTCTTCCCATGTGCCATGTGAGAACCACCAAACACTGTGTAGCTTATACAATGTGTCATACACAGCGAGCTCTGCTCCTTCACTGGGTACAAAGAAGGTAATTCAATCTTAAAGCTCTAGTGCTGTCATAAGTGTTTATGACATCACCAAGACCTAGCAGCTGAATCGTAGCTTTGTCTTCCTTCTGCTAACATGCATTCTTAGAGATGGACAGTCAACTTCTGATAAGTCGTTTTAACCCCTCCTTTACAAAAATGGCCACTTAGGAAAATTCCCTGAATTGTCAGAAGATCAGAACAAAATAACTGCTAATAACTCTACAATGGAAGAAGGGACAACCCTTATTGTTAATTCTCAAAGTTCACATTCAATCACGCTTTTCATTCTCAAGCCTCTAAAGCTCTTGAGAGTTAGAGAACAATTTAAGACCATCTCCCTTTGCTGATCCATCCCTGAAGGCCCATATCAATTTTTATTTCCTCAGTAAAGATTGGGTAGACACAAGGGAATCAGCATACATGGAGTTGGAGTTAGAAAAAAGAAATTTCAAATAGCACATCTACCACTTACTAGGAGTCCTGGTGTGGCACTGAGGGCTAATGTGTCAGACTGCAAAGTCATTTGAACTGCAAGGTTGATGGTTCAAGCTCACCAGCTATTGCTTGGAAACCCCATACAGGGTCGCTATGGGTCGTAATTGACTCGACAGCACTTTAACAACAACAAACCACTTACTAACCATGGTGGATATTCACCATGTGGGGGCTTTGGATGGGAATGGTTTTGTCCATTGATTTAGGAAAGATCCCTGACTATTTAAACCAGTCAGTATAACTCTAGTTTCCTGCAAAAGTATGTTTGTAGGAAAGAAAATAACCCAGGCCTAAGCCAATTAGTACTTTGCTTTCTTATAGCCACAGGGAATGATTTACAGGTCCACAGGGGGACTAAATTTTCTCAATCCAAATAAAGCTTAAACTTTTCAAGTGTTCAGTTTTTCCTCTTTTTAAGGTGTGTTATAGATTCCAGAGGCTTAAAGCTTCTGAAGCTACCATAAATGAGGCCAGCTTGAAAATAAGATCAACATAAGAAAAAAGGCTTAACTTAAGGAATCTCAACGAAAAGGAGATGAAGGCCTGATTACACCAAATCTGAAACCTAACCTACTCGGTTGTTGCTGATAATTACCGCCCAGTCAGTTCCAACTCATAGCAGTCCTGTAAAGGATTTTCAAGGTGTGGCTGGTGGGTTTGAACCACCAACCTTGTAGCTAGCAATCCAGTGCTTAACCTTCAGCATCATATCAGGACTCCTGGCCTACCTTGCTGTTGTTGTTAAATGCAATCAAGTCGGTTCCAACTCATAAAGACCCTGTATAGAGTCTCAGAAGAGTGACTGGTGAATTTGAACCTCCCATCTTGAGGTTAGCCGTCTGGTACTTATTCTATAGTGCCACACCAGGACTCCATTTAGCACATTTCAATTATATGAACTAGTCCCTTGTACTATTTAGTCCTATATTTTCTGTTGTTTGCAAATATCTTAAACTAATTTCCCAATTGCCATCAAGTTAATGTTGATTCATAATAACCGTACGTATCAGCCATCCCTGTGC
>NW_006408598.1:5832264-5835108 GCF_000296735.1 Chrysochloris asiatica
CCCTCAATGGGATGGATTGGCTGCAACGATGGACTCAAACATAACAAGGTTGTAAAGCTGGTGCAGGATGAGGTAATGCTTCCTTCTGTTGCACATGGGGTCACTATGAGTCAGACCAATTGGACAGTATCTAACAACAACAACTTTTTATTCCTCATCTATAAAATGACGGTACCAGCAATCAACTTGTAGAGTGTTTTTGAGAAGTAAATGAAATAATACATATAAAGTATCTGGATCATGGAGCTTTTACCAGTGATCCAAAAAAGGTACTCAGCTTTCTAAATCCTTAAAGCTTTTATTTGCACTCAACATATTCCTCATTCCACAAAGGTACTTTGGAGTTTGTTACTAATCTATTAGGGTCATGGATTCTTAACTTCAGTTGGAGGTAAGTCGCCAGTAATACTTTCGAGAATCCAAAGAGAACTCTAGACTCTCTCCGTCAGGAAAAAAATTAATTAATAAAAGAAATATTTCAGACTCTTGGGCCCAGAGTCAATAACATAGCCACAGAGGACTAGAGTAGAGTGAAGAGTCCAGCTGGTAAGAAGAGAGGGCATATGCATAAGAACACCCAGACTTGCAGATAATACCCACTTGACCTGGCTTCAATGACTGGATAATCAGAGCTCAACTAGAAGAACAAAGGAGAGGAACAAAAGAGTAATCTGATACAATTTGATGAACTGGACCTACACCTATGGATGCAGTAGCTCAAAAGGGGAACAAATCTTTATAGCTAGGATCATTCCTACCCCCTTCATACACAGAGTAGATAGGGATGGGTAACTTGGACATTGGCTACCCAAAATGGGGAGGGGGGGGGGCACAAAAGCAAGAAGTGACTGACTGACTTACAAGCTTTCAAGAGGGAGCCTAGATCCAGAGGCGCAGAGGAAGGTAGAATCTCTACTGAGTAGTATCGGATCTGTCTGGGTGGGGCTGATGAAAGGAGATGGGATGTAGTACAACAGTGAATAATTATTATCAAGACTGACTGTGAGCGCTGCAAATGTAAAGGTAGATGTTTTGTAGCAAAAGGAGGGGAGTGATTGACTTTGCAGTCTAGGAGCGGAGGTCCATGGGACCATGAAGGGAGAAAAGCAGAGTGCGGGACCCTACCCAGAAAAGTAGTGATGCCAGAGATGGAGGTAGAGACGATGACATGGAGAGATGGAGTGGCTGGGGACTCTAGACCCAGAGAGGGAGAGGGGCTGTGTGCTAATGACCCGGGAACAGACTTGCAGAGTATACCCTTTGGTTGGTTGATGATACATGGAGGGGATAGTAACCATGGCAATGAAATGATATATGATAGGATGATTGTAAAGCTAATGATCTCCCATGTAAGCTATCACATAATTCACAATAAAACATTAAAAAAGAAAAGAAGAAAGAAATATGTCATATATGCATTGAGAAAGGAAAGAACTAAAAAAAAACAAAAAAAAAAAACATTTGTCATATTTGTCATCCTTCACAGAGAAGGCAATTCCAATAGTTAAAGTCCTATATTTTAAGGAGCCCTTGTGTGATGCTGTAGGATAGCACTTTGCGGTGGCAAAGTTGGTTTGAACTTCAAGTTCAGTGGCTCAAACTCACCAGCTGCTCCTCAAAAACCTTATACAGGGTCACTATGAATTGCAAGTGACTCGGCAGCACTTAACAAGAACAATAACAACAAAAACTTAAAGAAAAGATTAAAAGACTCTGCAAAGTTATGAAACTCTTTCATTTGATGTTCAACAAATGATATGGTCCCTTTGAAAAACATGTTACCAGCTCTTGTGAGGCAGCTCTGAAGTTTATTACCTGTTACTGTAGTCTTTTCTCCCTGTTCACTGACAGAACTTTTAGGCTACGTATGAACTGAGGCCATCTCTTTCATTGCAGCAATTAAATCTTCCTTATTTTGCTGACTAAAAAATTAGAATAGAAAGAAAACTGTTGTGTTAAATATATACATTTTTTTAAGCCTTTTATTTTGATATGCTAAGATGTTGGAGTCCTAGTATAACACTGACGCATCAGCACTGGACTGCTAACCACAAGGTTGGTGGTTCAAACTCACCAGCCACTCCTTGGGAACCCTATATAGGGTGGTCGTGATTCAAAATTGACCCAATGGCACTTACCAACAATAAGATGTTGAGGGAGTTGAAACTATCTGCTTTCAATCACTCTACGCTTACCCTCTTTGCTTCCTGCATGCAGTTTATTAGTAACCCACTGAATCTTAGTTAACTTTCATTAACCTAAGTTAAGAACGCTGGGTTCATTTAATACTCTCTGTATCAGCTAGGCATTGTCTATTTAACATTTATTGATTACAACACTGATCATTTGTTTAGTTCATGAATCTCAGTCAATGATTTGGGGTAGGCTCAGATGGGTGGTTCTTTAGGTTTTAGATGGGCTCCCTCAGTGTCCATGTCAGCTGTTGGACTGGTTGTCTAAAAGCTTGTTCATCTAAAATGGCCTTGGCAAGGATTTAGCTCTACTAAACGTAGCTTTTCATCTGCCAGGAATATAGCTTGAGTTTCTTATTATAATGACAGAGAGATTCCCAGGAAGAACAGAGTGCACAAGGACTCATAAAACCTGCAAGAACTGACACATTGTCACTTCTATCACATACTACTGATCAAATCAAGACATATGGACAGGCCAGACTCAAGGAATTGAAATCAAAGAATTCATAGGCTTGACCTCTTGCAGGAGGATTGCAAAGGAGCATAGATACAGAGAGTTAAATAATTGTGGCCATTTATACAAATACCATCCCTTCTTGTGATATCATGTTTGGTAAGGTGGGGGGTCAGAGAAAAAGAGGAAGACCCC
>NW_006408598.1:5835728-5860868 GCF_000296735.1 Chrysochloris asiatica
CCCTTGATGGTCCCAGGGTCCTCTGCTCCTGGACTGCAAGATCAACCACTCCCCTCCTTTGGTTACAAAATATCTACCTTTACATTTAAAACACTCACAGTCATTCCTGATAGCAATTATTCACTATTGAATCACAAGAGTCTTATCCCCATTTCCTTTCACCAGCTCCATCTAGACAGGTTGGAAACCACTCAGTGGAGATTCTACCTTCCCCCGCACCCTCTGGAACTAGACTCCCTCTTGAAAGTTTGTAATCCAGTCACTTTGTAGCCACGCCATCTTGGGTATCTAATGTCTAAATTGCCCATCCCTGTCAACCCTGTGTACCGAGGGGGTGGAAATTGATCCTCACTGTAAAGATTTGTTTCCTCTTTTGAGCTACTACATCTATAAGTATAGGTCAAGTTCAACAAATTGTAGTAGGTTACTCTTTTTTTTTTTCCCTCTTCTTTCTTCATCTAGTCAAGTTCTGATCATCCAGGCATTGAAGCCAGGTCAAGTAAGTACTACCTGCAAGTATAGCTGTTCTTGTGCATCTCCCCTTACTGCCTATCAGCTGGAGACTTCACTCACTGCTCTAGTCCTTTGTGGCCATGTCCCTGTTCCTGGGCCCAGGAGTCCCCAGGTCTTGCCATACTGTTGGCCAACCAGGTCTCAACCAAGGTTGACAGAAATCTATTTAATGTGGTCCAACTTAGCTCATAACTTCATTGCTGTTTTTTCCCCACTACCCCTTATCAGTAGACCAACATGATCACCAGCAAGACCACATGTCTGCTCATGTATTTCCCTTGAATATCAGTCTTGGAAGGGGGTTTGCCCTGAGGGGACCTGAGCACTTGCCTTGATGGCTCCCCAGTGAACAACTTGCTTGTTTTTATAGTAGCCAATCAGACTACTGTTATTGTTTTATATTTTTCCTGCTGGACTTTCTTTCAAGAAGTATCCTCTGTTCTTCTAGTTGTTGTTGTTGTTGTTGTTAAGTGCTGTCGAGTTAATTCCAACCCATAGCAACCCTGTATAGGGTTTCCGAGGAGTAGCTGGTGAGCTTGAACCACTGACCTTGGAGTTCAAACTGCTTTGCAGTCTGGCACATTAACCCACAATGCCACACCAGGACTTCTAGTAGCTCCAGGCTAATCTGCTTGTCCTTTCAAGTAGAAATTTCCCACCTCAGAAGATTCTAGATGTGGATCAGGATTCCACTTATGGTCTTATATAATGCAAAGGCTCTGCAGGAAGCCTCCTTCACTGGACAAGTTCTAGCCCCATTTTAGGTATTCCAATCAGTTATAGGCAGAAAACAGACTTACAAACTTTCTATTGTGGTGTTTCTGGCTATTCCTTTCTCTCCCTCTCAAGTGTCTATTTTACAATATTAGGCAAGGGAAACCAAGATTCAAAGGACAGCCAAGCATCTTAACATTATTTCCCCTCTTACCCTTTCAAACCATGCCTCAATCCCTGTAGCACAGAACCCTGTTGTTGCAAGGTTGAGCACACATCAATATTTACCTCTGTCCTACTTAGCCCATGCAAACCTACCTAAATGTTCTCCCATCTGCCTTCTTCTTCTATTTCCCTCCCCCTTCTTGCATATTAACCCCATCCCCAGCAACCAGATTATCCTGTGTCTATTCCCTACCCTGTGCTCCACCTTCCCCTCCCTCCACTCACTCCACCCTATACACCCTGGTAATCAGCAAATATTTATTTTCCTCCTTTTAGTGTGGGTACATAAGCTTTTACAATAATGGTCTTATGCAGTATTTTTCCTTTTGTGACTAATTTCACTCAGCATAATGTCCTCAAGGTTCATCCATGTTATGCCGTGGCCTAAAGCTTCCTTGTTATTCTTCAAAATAACATAATATTCCATTATGTGTAAGTACCAAAGTTTGTTTATCCATTCTTCCATTGATGGGCACTTAGACTGTCTCCATCTTTTTGCTATGAAAAACAGTGATGCTATGAACATTGGTGTGCAGATATCTACTTGTGTTATGGCTCATATTTCTTGTGGGTTAATACCAAGTAGAGGAATTGCTGGATCATAAGGTATTTCTATTTCCAACTTTCTCAGGAAGTGCCATACTGTTTTCCAGGGTGGTTGGACCATTTTGCAATCCCACCAGCAATGTAGGAGGGTCCCAGTCTCTCCATATCCTCACCAGTATTTATTGTTCTCTGCCTTTTTGATCTCCACTGTTATTGCTGGTGTGAGATGATATCTCATTGTTGTTT
This sequence comes from Chrysochloris asiatica, assembly GCF_000296735.1. NCBI lineage: Eukaryota > Metazoa > Chordata > Mammalia > Afrosoricida > Chrysochloridae > Chrysochloris > Chrysochloris asiatica. Next base: position 5,837,973 of record NW_006408598.1, read on the forward strand.
TGATTTCCATCTCTCTCATGGCTAGGGATCATCAACATTTCTTCATATGTTTGTTGGCTTCCCAAATCTCCTCCCTGTAGTGTCTGTTCATATCCTGTGCCCATTTTTTAATTGGGTTATTTGTCTTTTTCTTGTAGAGGTGTTGAAGTTTCCTATATATTTTAGAAATTAGTGCCTAGTCTGATGTGTCATTGCAAAAGATCTTTTTCCATTACGTGGCTCTCTTTTTACTCTTTGGTGAAGACTTTTGATGCATGTAAGTTTTTAATTTTTAGTATGTCCCAATCATCTATTTTGTCTACTTTTGTTTGTGTAATTTTCACAATGTTTGTTAGTCTGTATATGCCCTGTATTAGAGCCCTCACATTTGTCCCTATTTTTTCATTGATGGCCTTCATAATTCTGAGATTCACATTTAGGTCTTTAATCCATGCTGAGTTGGTTTTTGTATAAGGAGTGAGGTAAAGGTCTTGTTTCAATCTTTTGCATATTGCTTCCCAGTTCTGCCAGCATCATCTGTTGAAGAGACTGTCATCTCCCCATGTGATATATTTAGGAACTTTGTCAAAAATCAGTTGGAGGTATGTGGATGGATTAATTTCTGAACTCTCGATCTGTTCCATTGATCAATGTATCTTTCATTGTACCAGTATCAAGCTGTTTTGACCACTGTAGCTGTGTAATAAATTTTGAAATCAGGGAGTGATTTCAACATTATTCTTCTTCTTAAACAGTGCTTTGCTTATCCTGGATCTCTTTCCTTTCCATATAAAGTTTGTAATAGTTTTTTCCATCTCTTTGAAGAACATTGTTGGAATCTGGATTAGGATTGCAATATATGTGTAAATTGCTTTGGGCAGTATTGACATTCTCACAATGTTAAGTTTTCCTATCCAGGAGCATGGTACATTCTTCCACTTTTGTAAGTCTCTTTTGGTTTCTTGTAGTTGTGTTTTGTAGTTTTCTTTGCATAGGTCCTTTGTTTCTCTGGTTACATTCATTCCTAGATATTTCATCCTTTGGGTGGCTATTATAAATGGTTTTGCTTTCCTAATGTCTTTTTCAGCATTGTCATTATTGGTATAGAGGAATCCAACTGATTTTTATATGCTGATCTTATACCCTGCCTCTTTGCTGAATCCTCTAATGAAGTCTAGTAGCCCTTTTTGCTGAGTCTTTGGGGTTTTCTCTGTATAGGATCATATCATCTGCAAGTAGAGTTTTACTTCCTTTTTGCCACTTTGGATGCCTTCATTTCCCTATCTTGCCATATAGCTCTTGCTAAGACTTTCAGCATAATATTGAATAGTAGTGGTGACAAAGGGCATCCTTTCTGGTTCCTGTTCACAAAGGGAACTGCCATATTACTTTTATTAATATTGTCTATAATTGTGGTTCCCTACAGAATTTGGTGATGGTAACTTTGACCCTGATGGTTGTACACATTTATAATAAATTTGGCCAGCCAGAAGATCTACTCATTCAAGTAGAAATAGAGCCAACATCATTGCAAGTGGCTAGACTAACTGTTGCAATGCAATTCTTTACCATTGTCATTCTCAACCATAGCTTCACAACAAAATTAACTGTGATGCTTTAAAAAACAATGAATGGCCACTCAGAAGAATTAAATCAATTATCTGAGAAGTTTGGACCTATAAACATGTAAAAAAAAAACTCCGTGTAATTCTATTGCAAAACTGTTATCGAGACTTACTTAAATTCAAATCACTTACTATGTACCTAGTGGTGGTGGTATGCCACTGAGTTGATTCCCACTTATAGTGACATTTGCATAGGGTTTCCAGGGCTATAAATCTTAATAGGAACAGAAAGCCTAATTTTTCTCCTACAAAGCCACTAGTAGACTCGAACTACTGACTTTGCAGTTAGTAACCCAGCTCATAGTCCACTACGCTACCAGGACTCCTTACCTACACAGTAGAACAGGAGTCATCAAAATTGAGTGTGCATTAGAATCACCTGACAAGTTTATTAACTACAGATTTTCTGGACCACACTGCCAAAACATCAGATCAAGTAGGTGGAGTCTGGGTGATGCTGAAGCATTTAGTTCAGGAAGCACACTCTGTAGACCACTCTAGTAAGGGAGTGTCTGGGTGGTACAAGTTGTTAAGTTCTCTGCTACTTACTAAATGATTGGTGGTTTGAACAAACTATAGATAGTTTATGCAATGGAGTGCAGGGCCATATTTTTGCATCTAACCACAGCCTGTTCCAGAATTTCAAGAAGAGATGAAAGCCTGCATTATGCTTTTCTAACTCCTAAGCTGAGGCAGCAAACAGCCTTTAGAACCCTAGTTCTCTCTAGAAAGTTCAAAATTGCCAGTGCTCTGGAAGGAAATTTTAACAATTTATTTCTGCAAAGACTTACCCATTGAAACTTTTCAGAAGTTTTAAAACTATAAACACAATTCTACTCTAAGTAATGTGGGATCACCATGAGTCAGAATCACCTCAACACTTTGTGTTTGTAGTAAAGAAATATAGTCCATTTGCATATTATAAACACACCCCCTTAGTGAGACATTTCTCTCTAACACTGCCAAGAAGGTAGGATTTTCTATTTTATGAAACTGTAGCAATTCAGAAGAAGAAATTAGTGGTTTTTCCTACACTTACTTATGTCAGGATCTTACCCTCAGTGATTGTTATTTAATTGGTCTGAGCTAGGACCCACCAAAAACCTACTGCCATTGAATCAATTCCCCATAGTATTCCATAGGATTTCCAAGGCTATAAATCTTTACGAAAAAAAATTCCCACATGTGATTCCTATGGAGTAGCTGATAGGTTGGAACTGCAAACCTTTCAGCTAGCAGCTGAGTGCTTAAATACTACGCACCAGGGCTCATTTGGGACCCAACCAATGTCTCTATTAAAAATTCTACAAGGTTATACTAATGTACTTCCAGGATTGAGAACCACTAGCCCAATAATCTTCAAAATGTGACCCCTGGACCAGCATCATTAGCATTACTTAAGAACCTTCTAAAAATGCAAATTCTCGTACTCCACTCCAGACCTATTAAAATCGAAACTCTGGAAGAGAAGTCAAGAAATCTGTTTTAACACGCCTTTCAGGTGATCCCGATGACCACTAAAGTTTGAGAACCTCTGCACTAGTCTATAGGAACTATTCAAGGGAGCAAATTGTAGGTCATAAAGTCAAACTAAACAGAGAGAAGATGAGCCTTCACTTTTCCTAGCCAAAAGATGTATGTGATCAAATGTATACAGGGTCAGAAACTGCAGTTGTTCGTGGGACAGTGACTTGACTTCCCTGGATGGAGGCTGTAGGTATTTTTTGCTGTGAAATGCAGAGCCACATTGCCGCATTCGACTATCACCTGTTCTTGAATTCCAAGAAGAGTTAGAAGGCTGTAATATGCTTTTCCGATTCCTATGCTGAGGCAGCAAATGACTTTCAGAATCTTAGTTATCTCCAGAGACTTTGTACTAAAAGGATCATTGGTGGAGAGGAGAATTTTGTCATGGGAAAAAAGTGGAAGGAATGGCTCATTGTGAGAACATGATACTGCCCCCTTTCCGGGAAAATAGATAATGTCAGAGGCACTGTTTCCGATTCTTACTAAACAAGCTGTTGAATAAGAGCTTCCCATGTGCCAGGAATCATGTTAGTCACTGGGAATACATCTGTGAACAAAACACCATCTCTACCCTAAAGGAACTAGTCTAGTCAAAGTGAGAGAGTATATGGCATTTACAAAACTGTGATGTGTACAAACACACTACTTTAAGGTGTTTCATCATATCCAGGAAACCACACTTGTGTTGTTGTTGTTGTTAAGTGCCGTCAAGTCGATTCCGACCCATAGCAACCCTGCATAGGGTTTCCAAGGAGCTGCTGGTGATCGTGAACCACCAACCTTGCAGTTCAAACGACTTTGCAGTCTGATGCATTAGCCCACACCACCACACCAGGACTCCAGTGTGTTTATACAAATAATTCTGTTCAGGTTTTGTACCTCATCTCTACCCCCTCTGAAGTTCTCTTAGGAAGTAGCACATAATGAACATTTTGCCAAAATGAGGAAAAGCAACATGAGCATGCAGCCAACATTGCCCAATGCAGGATTCTTTAGCAAATCTGGATGAAGTACCTGGAGTTTTGCTCTACATTAATGTTCTTATTCTATTTCCTTGATCCATAAAGGCTAATTTTACAAAAAAAATTTTAAAAAGCATCAAGTTAGTTACTTAATCAGCTGTAGGACAAGGGTGACTAAACATCCTCATGACTACAGGTGGAAAATTGGAGAAGAAAACAGCCACCAACTTTCCCAGACTAATTTTCTAAAGGTTAACTCAGTCTCTCTAGACCAGCCTACCACATGCAAAAGGGCACAGAGGAAGTGGAAACATAGTTAGTTAGTTGTGAGAAGTAAGATCATGTTTCTAAGCCAATTATTTGAGAGAGGCAGTGGAAAAGAGGATTGAGCCTTTTCAAGTAAAAACCCCTGACTGACAGTAAATGTATTCAAAAAACCCTGACTGACAGTAAATATATTCTAGTCAACGTTTTGGAAAATGACAAATCATCTTTACAACTATGCCTGCCTTAGAAACAAGATAGTTAAGGGATGAAGGAAGCAGGATCTAACACAAAGAGGTAATGATCCTTTCAACATTTTATACTGTTTAGCTCACACTACGTGTATAAAGCTGTCAATTCAGACTTCTAATCAAGAACTTGCAAATGTCTCCTTTATTTAATTATACTTCATTATTTGCTTGATTACATCTACTCTTGTGATTATAGATGCCATTTTCATGTTTATGATTCATCATTGTTGTTAGGTGCTGTCAAGTGAATCCCTACTCATAGCAACCCTGTGTATTACAGAACAAAACACTGCTGCCCGGTTCTGAACCATCCTTATGTTTCTGCACCATTACTATGTTAGAGACCATTGCTGCAGCCATGGTATCAATTCTTGCTGAGGGCTTTTCTCTTTGTTGAAGACTATCTACTTTAACAAGCATAATGTTCTGGCTCTTCTAATAACATGTATGTGAAATAATGTCTTCTGTTTTTTTTTTTTTTTTTTTTTAATGTCTTATTGTGAATTATGTGATAGTTTACATGGGAGAAAGTTAGCTTTACATTCATTCTATCGTATATCATTTCATTATATGGCCAATAAAATGCTGATAAACATTCTGGTATTCTCTGCATTCAGCCAAGGTCCGACTGATGTCAGCAATGATATCCTTCATTTCACATCCTCTTTCAGATCCACCTTGAATTTCGGATAGTTCCCTGTCAATGTAATGCTACAATCCTTTTTGAATTTTCTTCAAAATCATTTTACTTGCATGTAATATTAATGATATTGTCTAAGTTCTGCATTCTGTTGGATCATCTTTCTTTGGAATAGGCATGTTTATGAATCTTTGCCAGATGATTGGCCATGCAGCTGTCTTCCAAATGTCTTGAAATAGATGAGTAAGTAATTCCAGTGTTGCATCCATTTGTTGAAACATCTTAATTGATATTCCATCCATTATTGGTGCCTTATATTTTTGCCAATGCCTTCAGTGCTGTTTGGACTTCTTCCTTTTGTACCATCAGTTCTTGATCATATGGTGGTGGTGGTGATGTGTCCTGGAGTCGGTTCCAACTCATAACGACCCTGTACAGGATCTCTGAGGCTGTAAATCTTTATGGGAGCAGAAAGCCTTATCTTTCTCCCGCTGAACAGCTTGTAGTTTCGAACTGCTGACCTTGCTGTTCACAGCCCAATTTGTAACCACATATACTACCTCCTAAAATAGTTGAGCATCAACCAGTTATTTTTGGTACAGTGACTCTGTATATTCCTTCCATCTTTTTTATGCTTTTAAGTTTGTTCAATTTTTTATTGACAGAATCCTTCAGTATTGCAATGGGAGGCCTGAAATTTTTTATCAGTTCTTTCAGTTTCAGAAATGCCAAGTTCTTCCCTCTTGGCTGTCTAACTCTAGGTTTTGCATATTTCATTATAATATAATAATATATTTATAACATGATATAATTTTGTCTTCTTGAACCACCGTGTGTCTATTCCATTCTTTTCCTGTACATTTCTTGTATTCATTTTAGCTATTCTATGTTCAAGAGCAAGTTTCAGAGTCCCTTATGACTTCCATTTTCATCTTTTTAACAATGGTTTTCTTTCTTTATATTTGATGTTATTCCACAGCTCGTCTGGTCTTCAGCCATAGTCTTGGAAACTCTATACAAGTCACTAGGAGTCAGAACTGACTCAGTGGTACACAACCACCACCTACTTTGAGGAAGCAGCTCTTCCCCAGTCAGATGTTGAGTACCTTCCAATCTGAGGGGTTCATCTTCTGGCACTATATCAGACAATATGCTATTAACTAGAAGGTTTTCATTGACCAATTTTTTCAGAAGTAACACCAGGTCTTTCTTTCTAGTCTGTGTTAGTCTGGAAGCTCCACTGAAACCTGTCCAGCATTAGTGATGTTACTGGTTATTTGAAATACCAGTAGCATAACTTCTAGCATCACAGCAACAAACATTAGTACAATATGACAAACTGACTAATGAGAGATGCTTCTTGGTAAATGGTAACTCCATTCATCCAGTTATTGCAGTGAGTTCCCATGACATTTATCATAGAATCTTACAGTGTCCTCCATGAGCTGCATATCATGTCCTCAGTGGTATTAATTTCCACCCTTCCCCTCATTCATTAATCCCACCCACAGTAGCATCTTTGTGGTTGCAGAAATATGTCAGTTCCTTACCTGCCATCTTTAGCTCTTCTTTTCCCTATTCTGCTATAGAACCACAAGGCTTTCGGATTTACTACATTAGATCTCAATGCAAATGTCTTGTCATTAGAAAGACTTTCCCTAACCACCGTATTAAAATAGCTCTTCTGCTAATACTTAGTCCCTTCTTTTGGTTTCGTTATTGTTTATTGTTATTGAATAGGCTCATGATGACACCATGTACAATAGAACAAAATGCTTCTTGGCCCTAAACCATCTTCACAATCACTGGTATGCTCAGGATTACTGTCACGGCCAGTCCTGGTGTGGCGCTGTGGGTTAATGTGCCAGATTGCAAAGCCGTTTGAACTGCAAGGTTGGCAGTTCAAGCTCACTGCTGCTCCTCGGAAACCCTATACAGGGTCACTATGGGTTGGAACTGACTCAACGGCACTTAACAACAACAACAACTATCACAGCCACTGTGTACTTTTAAAACCTTCCAACCTCGGAGTTTATCTTCCAGCCCTCTATTGGACACTATTCTGTTGTGGTCGATATGTTTTTATTGGCTCTTTATCAGAAATAGAGGGCCAGAACTTTCTTCTTAATCTGAAAACTATTAAAAAAAAAAAAAAAAAAAAAAACCTGTTTACCATGGTGGTGGTGGTTGTTAGGTGCCATCGAGTCAAGTCTAACTCATAGCAACAGAATGAAACACTTTCCAGTCTTGTGCCATCCTCATAAGTGTTAAGCTTGACTCCAATGCTGCTGCTACCTTGCTTATCCATCTCGTTGAGGGTCTTCCTCTTGTTTTGTTTATCCTCCACTTCATCAAGCATGATATCCTTCTCTAGGGATGGATCCCTCCTCATAATATATCTGAAGTTTGAGAGATAAAGTCATGTCATTCTGGCTTCTAAGAAGTATTCTGGTTGTACTTCTCCCAACACATGGCTAACTCTACAGATAACTGAAATAATGATGTCACAGCTCCCAGCATCAAAGCATCATGCAAACCACCACAACACAACAGACTGACAGACAGATGATGGTACTTTAGTTTTCCTTATTATATTCATTGCTGTTGTTGTTAAGTGCCATTGAGTCAGTTCCAACCCATAATGACCCTGTATAGGGTTTTTGAGGAGTGGCTGGTAAGCTTGAACCACCAACCGTGCAGTTCAAACTGACTTACTTTTCAGTCCAGAGTATTAGCCCCCAGCACTACACCAGGACTCTGTTATATTCATTAACATATTACAAATGACATTTATTAATTTATTGACCTATAGAACATCTTGCCTAACCAGAATATAGCCTCCATAAGAGTAAGATTCGGTCTGCTTTTTTTTAACTCCCACGTCTGTAAGAAACTTGAACAGTGGCTGACATGTCCATTTAATACTTGTTAAAGATTTTGCTGATTGATCCACTTCTTTAAAAATTGAATCTGTGGCATATGAGGAGTTGTCTTGATTTGAGATAGTTCTCCTTTAAGTATATCACCTCCAGTTTTATGCAGAGCAGCACATCACAACCAAATACCCCTTCAGCTTATGGCTCTTCCAAAGTTGGAGCTCAGCCTACTAATTACTTGATTCTCCACTCTAACTCATCTTCTTTATGCCTGTCTGATCAAGAGGTCTAGGAATGATAGCCATGTCTTTGAACCCTTGTAATGAGATATGTGGTCTGGAAAATTACTGCCCTGGTGCTTTCAGATGTGAGATTCAGATTTACCTACATGTGTATACGTTGTTGTTGTTCACGTTATTTCACATTTGTGGGTAAGGCTGAATCTCATATATAAGGAGTCTTACTGTAGCATTGTAGGATAAGCACTGGTCTGCTAACCACAAGGTTGGTGGTCCAAACCCACCAGCTGTTCCTCAGAAACCCTAGACAGGCTCACTATGAGTTGGCATTGACTTGAAATCACAACCAAACAGCAACATAACAATATGTGTGTGTTAAATGCTGCAGAGTTGATTCTGACCAGGACTCCGTTGTCTAGGGTTTCTGAGGAGTGGCTGGTGGATATGATCCACTGACCTTGCGATCCAATGCATTATTGTAGAGTGCCACACTAGGACTCTTTGTATATGTGTTACACTGGCGTGGCTCTACAGGATAATGCACTGGACCACAAGGTCAGTTTGAGCTGTAATGTCAGCAGTTCAAATCCACAAGTTGCTCCTTGGAAACCCTAGACAAGGTTGCTATGATTCAGAACAGACTTGATGGCACTTCGCAACAACAACATAGACTATCTGGGAAATGTTTATGGTTGATGAGAAAGAAAAAGCAAACACAAATTTACAACTGCCAAGGGAATATAGGTTGACCAATCATTGTACTCATAAGAAATAAATGCTTATTTCTACTTAAATCAAATTGAGTTAAACTTGAGTATTTTAAAAGTACTTCCCTAAAGACAGCTAATAAAATTGAAAAATCAGTTAATACAATTTTTGTTTAAATAAAAATTCCTAGCAACATAGGTTGATCCATTTTGATTCATATGGTTACTGGTTTGGAGCTCATTCTAGGTTCTTCTTTGACGAGTTGACAATTTGACCAGTCTACTCCAAATTCTTTAGAATTTTAATTAAATTAGAATGGGTTCAGTTCTAGATTGACAATTCAAGTTTCTGTTTAAACTGAAAGATTATTTACAACCCACTAGAAATAAAGGTCTAAACTCATGGGTCATCCATGAGAATGGACCACTCAGGAATTTTAAAAAAATAGTAAATTCAAAATACACTTTCTTTTGCCAAATCCTCTCGGTGCATACAGTGACATCCTACATGGGTTACCAACCCTTTGTCAGCCTCACTTCTAAGAATGTACCTCTTTACTTTTGTCATTTGCTCAGTCTTCCATACATACAAACGAGTGCCAGTGGCATGAATCTTTTTGGGGAAGAACAGACAAATCTTAGAAGCCTTCATTCGGTTGTCCTTTCCTTCCTACTGTCCAATCTAATCTCCTCCCTGCTTCATTGCTGCCTGTTAGTATGGCAAGCCATAACAAGTTTGATTTTCACCAACTATATGTAAATTTCACTCTCTTGGCATTTAAGCAGAAGGGACTGGACAGAGGCCACAATTGTATCTGTTAACACAACCAACGTGTGAGCTGTATACATACATTCTCTTATGTCTTTTCCCTGATTATAGAGACATTTCTTTTTCTCACCTCAATATCTTTCAGTGGCATCAAATACTGAGGTAAGTCAAAATCTACCTGAGTATCACATTGATGCTTTCTAAATCTTTCCCTCATTGCTCTTTTCTCCTCATTCAAAAACCTAGAAGAAGAACTTTTTTAGGGATATTTTTTCCCCGAAGTACAATCTCTTTTTCTGGTACATTAGCTCACAATCTACTTGATCATTTAACTTATGGGTTGTAAGAGCACTACAAAACTTCTCCAAAAGTAGGAACAAAAAGAAACCTGATGATGTTAAATGTAGTTGAGTCAGTTACAGTTCTTAATGGCCCTATGTACAAGAGAACACTGCCTGGTCCTGTGTCATCCTGACCATCAGACCTTTGTTTGAGCCCAGTGTTTTTGCCATTGTGTCAATGCATCTCATTGAAGATCTGCCTCTTTTGCACTGACATTCTATTTTACCTACATTTCACTATCCCTTGGCTTCTCTGGGGGCTACTCCCTCTTATATAACAAGTTATATGTGTCCTTTAGCATCAAACCAAATCATATTTATTGAGTACCTACTAACAAGCTCACCAGACACTCCTTGGAAACCTTATACAGGATCGCTATGAACTGGAACCAACTTGATGGAACTTAACATCCACAGCAACAACTATGGGTAAATGTGGTGGTAGATGTTAGACACCACTAGAATCATACTACAGAAAGCTAGTGTTTTCTATGGCATCACTATCAGGTTGGTAATAAATAAGGTGTCATTTAGGAGGTGTAATTTGAGCATCGAAGTCCTGGTGTAGCTCTGTAGAATAACCACTGGACTGCTAACCACAAGGTCAGTGGTTCAAATGTACTGACCACTTCTTGGAAACCCTATGCAGGGTAGGTATGAGTCAGAACCAACCACTCTTGGTGGTGCTTGTTATGTGACATGGAGTCAGTTCCTACTCACAGTGACCCTGTATAGGGTTTTCAAGACTAAATCTTTACAGGAGCAGAAAGCCTCATCTTTCTCTGTGGAATGACAGGTAGTCTCAAACTGCTGACCATCAGGTTAGCAGCCCAACTCGTAACCACTGTGCTATCAAAGCTCCCTAACAACAACTGAGCATTAAGGAAAAAAACACTCCATGCAAAATTGTCTCCCTTATTCAGGTGATACTAGTTCTGGAATACCAGGTAATCAGTGAAGCCTTTAACTTAGAATCTCATTCAAAAACACAGTCAACCCCCTCTGGGGAGACTTCCAACTATCATCCACTGAACTCCCCTCATGGTGGCTCCATGTGTGTCACCACTTGGATCATATGATTTTTAATGGCTTCTTTTTCGAAAGTAGATCACCAGCCCTTCCTCCCAGATGTTTCTTGAATGGATGCAAAAGTTGAACGCTTTGGTTAGCAGTGGAGTACATAACTCTATGGAGGAGAAAATGGAGTGAAATCACTCTAATGTCCTTGCCAATCAGCGACATTTATTTCTCTAATGAGAGGGTTGGCCATGGAAGTTCTGGCACCTGGGAAAATAGCACAGAGGAAACTTCCTTCTCCTACACCTCAAGGAGGTAAAAAGATAAAGACAATCACCCTGTGAGGCTTTGAGCTATCTAAATGAAATCAGATTTATATCAAATTAGTACTGCCCCACTATGGCTTCCTGTTGGAGCCCACAACCCAGGAATACACATTTCAGGTAGCCCAAAATCTATGACTGTTGTTAAGTGCTGTCGAGTAGGAGTGGCTTCAGACTCATGGTTTCCCTGTATAGGGTTCCCAAGTAGCAGTTGGTGAGTTCAAACTGCTGACCTTGAGGTTCAAACTTGCCTTGTGGTCAAGTGCTTATCCTACAGCACCATACCACTACTCCCATTACTACCACTGGAATTTGCCTTTTTTTCAGTTTTTCTTCCTTAGTTTTGGTACCTTCTAGTTATTTGGGAAAAAATAGGATAAAGGCTGTTTCAAACTGAAAACCCTCGCTAGCTACCATTTAGAAAGACACACTCTAACTTTATTTTTATATGCTTGGGAAACCTAATTCTCACTTAACTTCTTTGTATCTTGATTTTCCACAAACGTTTGATGTTCTCTCTTATCTCAAGAACAGCTCCACCTTTTCCTGGTTCACACAAGCTTATTGGGGTCACCCACTTCAAAGTTCTTCTTTGTGGCTCAAATGGTGAAGTTCTCCCGTGTGTGAGTGTCTAGGGGATGCCTATGGAAGAAGGAATAATACTCTTCTGTAAAGTGATCCAGACTACTGACAATGCCGCACTCTCTTTGCGGTGAATACCAATGGCGATTTCAGCATCACAAGCAGCCCTGATAATGTCTCTAAAAGGCATCAGTGTTCTCAGAGATGCTTCCCAGGCATTCTGTTGCAAGATCTAAAGGGCCTCCGCACTAAATGCAGCGGCCCTGTTTGTTACCGATGGTGCCAGAAATGCTAATCGATTTCAGATACATTCCGTGGATAGCAGTGGACATTTTCTGTTTCAAATGCATCCAAGAGGCAGTTAAATGTGGAATGCCTGTCTTTTCCCTTCACTCACCTTTGGCTAGTTCAGACCATAACAGGCAACTTCCTACCAGTGTTTGCCTAATAGATTGACATCCATTTATTGTGTTTGCAGTGAATCAACTCACACAGCCATCCTGAGATGAGGATTTTGGTAATAATCCTTTTCTCTTAGTTACTGCCAACAGGCATCTTTACAGTGATTCAAGAAACTGATTTCTCCGTTGCTCCCCAAACGGGACAAGTCTAAACATAAGAGACATAAAAGAGAGAAGGCAGGAAAACTTCCAAGGAAACAGACTATAAATCTTTAAAAGAAGGACAAGTGAGTAGAATTAGGCAATGAAAGTGGGACTTCCTCTCAACAGTATGAGAGTCCTCTGTGCTGCCTAAAGGCTTGTAACTGTGGCAATGTCATGGCATTGTGGCCAAAAGGGGCCTTTGCCTTTTTGCAATACCTTTTTAAAGTTGGAGAGAGAGAAAATTTTCTTTTCAACTTTCAGAAACATGTTCCCTTGACTGAGGCATTAGTAGATCTTTCCACTCATTTAGCTAAACATTCATTTTTTAGTTAGGATTTTGTCCATTTTTTCTCTTGTTTAGTCACCAACCTCAGGAGACAGCTTAGTGTAATGCCACAAATCTTAAATCTATCATTTATCAGCTGTGTGGCCACAGGAAAAACAGTAAACTTCTCTGTGCCCTTAGATTCGTATCTATAAAACAATAAAAAAGAACCAGGAACTACCTGCTTTGAACAGTAAATTGAGGGCTAGATGGGACAATCTAGGTAATGCATTTAGCCTGGCGCTCAAAAAGTATTAACTTTTTTGATCATTCCAGAAGGAGGGAAAGAAACAGTCAGAGCATGAAAGATACAAATCATTTTAGACACTGTTAGTATACTAAGCTGTTCGCCTTTAGCCCAAAGCGCTTTGCCTGGTCTGTCTCCTGTGGAGGCCAAACATGATAATGGAGGAGGTTCCATCTGAGGTAGAGAACACCCTCAGGAGGGCTCAGCGACAGCACGTGTTTTTATTGGCAGGCTGCTAACTAACCAAAACACTTGGAAAGTCATGACACCAACTTGGCAAAGTAGACTCTGTCTGCTTTATTGAAAACATCTTAGGCAGTATAATAAATAAGATGCATTTTCTTTCCATAGTTAGAACCTCCCATTCTGCAGGCCAACAGGCTGTCAGAGAAGGAAGATTAGTGAACACAATAATGCTTAACCAAGTTGGTCTGATGAAAGAAAAGCTTCAGCAAGTAGCCCATTTCTGAACAATAAAACACTTTGAATTAAGACAAAGAAAGCACTTCCTCAAATGTCTTATATACTGGCTGTGCACACTTCCCACAGTTTGGTACCCAAAATGTTTTTCAGAGTCACCCACACATTGAAGAGACATCACAGGTCTCAGTTTGTTTTGTGGCTCTGCAGGACTGATCAACGATGGTGTAAATTCTCAAACCTGCCAATTCCTATGGCAAGCACAAATGCCAGGCTTATACATAGTGATCGGACATCTGACAGGTTCCTGAGAATACTACAAGCTTGTGGTGCTAGGCTATGGGGCCATGGCCTTCTGAACTGGCAAAGAAAGTAGAGTGCCAAAAAGGAGTGGGATAATCGGATGCCAGTGGTGTAGCCCATGGCTGGATGGCGCAGTCCAAGAAATGCTGTTTTGAAAGTGGTGGAGGAAATGATGCATGTGGCCTAATAGGGTGGAATTTATCACTGACCTAGAAATCAGTGCCTCAGGCAGCTGAGGAAGCAGCAGTTTCAAGAACAAAATAACGCAATTACACATGAAAACTAGATGACAAGGTCTTAAAGTCCTAAGTCTGGAACCCATGTATTTATATGCAGAGAAGGATAATGGTAAGATACTTTGGACAATCCACATCTTCACTGGGTCAGGCCATTATCGTAGTGAGCATGTAAGGTAGGAACAAGGACCATGTTTGCACAGTTAATCTTCTCACCACAGGAATTCAGGCATCAAGGAGCCAGGTAGGCAGACAAGTGGCTGCAAGTAGGATCTTACTTTAGTATATCAAGGCCTACAAGCATGAGTTCATAAATGTGCACCAAATTTTCTGACATACGGTAGATTTGAGACTCCCCATGTGGTACAAACAGTTAACAGGCTCCACTGCTAATTAAAGGGTTGGAGTTCACTCAGAGGCAACACAGAAGAAACAACTGGTTAAAGGCTTCCCAACCCCCCAAAAATAAGCTATTGAAATCTTTGGGAGCACAGTTCTACTCTGACATACATGAGGTAACCATAAATGTCAATCAACTTGACAGTAACTGTAGAACAAAAATGAAACCATGAGCTGGCAACCGACCAGGGAAGTAAAAGGATATAGGAATTTAGACGAGAATATCAGACCGTTTTTAACCTTGTTGACGTAGTAGCAAGTGAATCCCTCTTGATTACACCAGAGCTTTTCCTGAGGGTGGACATTCCCCTTCTTTCACGTTGGCACTTAAGCCAGAACATGAATCTTGTGCTCCATCTTCTCTGTTTCCTATTAGACATTGGCATACTGGCTTGCCACCTTGACCTATTCAACGCCCACAAAGACTTTCTCCACCATCACTGTCACTACCACTTTCATTATCACTGACTAGTCCTCCACCTGTACTCTGCCACCATCGCCATCTTCACTGCCACCTCATTGCCTCCATCACTACGATCCCTACTCTATCCAACACCTGTCTCCATCATCACAGCTACCACCACTCCCCCCTCCTCTGCCATCCCTGCCATCACCAACACCTGTACTACCCCCAGCACCTCTACTTCCACCGTCAAAACCATCACCACCACCTCCATCTCACCTCACTTTCACCATCACCTTCACCCGTACCATAATACTTTCCACCACCATCCCTTAGGGTGCCACCATTGCTATATCCTGGGATTCTCCATTCACAACACCTCAGGCATCCTTTTAATCCCCAGTGCTCTACTGCAGAGCCATTATTTCCTCCTGGTCTATTATTATATCCTTCTCAATGGTCAACTTGCCTCAAATCTTACTTGATCCCAATTAACTCTGTTATCTGTGTTGCATTTAATAGTTTGTAATGAATTAATTGTCCTAAAACATAAAACTAGTTATGTACTAGGTTTGAATACAATCCTTCATTTCTGCCTATATCCACACCCTTTAAAATGTAACGTTGCAGCCCACCCTATCCCCCCTAATCAAGAGGTAGGCTGTTTTACCATCCTTTGAATCTGTGCTGACCCTGTCATTTACATTGGCCAAATAAATGTGACAAAAGTTCCAGTGTGCAAGTTCTAAACCTGGGTATCCAGATGCTTCCACTCTTCCTTTGAAAACCATATAATCTCCAAGTGAACAAGCCCACACTGGTCTTCTGGACAAAAAGAGGCCACAGAAGGCAGTGATACACTGTTCCCAACTGATGCCATTTTATATCACTCTACCCACAGCCAACTCGGCAGCTAATCACAGATCCCTGAGTGAGTCCAATCAAGACCAAAGGAACCACCCAGCCAATACAAATACAACTTAATAAACCTCCGAGTCTGGAGCTAAATAATTGGTTGTTTTTTTTTAAGTCATTAACACTTTATAGGCAGCTTGTTAATTATCAAATACCAACTGATACATTAACCCCTTTTGGTGAAGGACTTGTGATGCACCTCTGCTGAGAAAGGAACACAGATGAAAATAAGTCTGTGTTCAAAGTAACTTACTCCTAGCCAAGATATGCCTCAGTTTGTCTTTTAAACATAACTCCCATCTTTCAATCCTTTCTCCTACAAAGCCACTACTAGAACAGTTGTCAAATTTTAATAATTTTTCCATCGCCATCTCAAATTTTGCAGATTGTTGTTGTTATTAAGTGCCTTTGAATCAGTTTCGACTCATAGAAACCCTGTATAGAGTTTCCTAGAAGTACCTGGTGGGTTTGCATTGCCCTCCTTGTTGTTCGCAGTTCAGTGCTGATCCTACAGCACCACATTACTAACTTAATGTTTTCTTTAACTGGATTTACACTTACCATTGCTTCCTACTTAAACTTTTGTCTATGCTTCTATGCAACATCTAAGATATCATGAGTTTAACAAGGAAGTCACTATTTTTTAGAAAATATTTTCAAAATACATAACTGTCAAAATAAGTATGTAAGAAATTAAATACAAATGTTACTCATGTTCTACCAAGTATGTATATTTGATAAACTGATAAGCAGTCTTTCTCTCAAACATTTTAAATGTGTTTTTCTGGTGGTACAGTGGACTAAGCATTGGACTGCTAAACTGCATGATTATTGGTTCAAATCCACCAGCTGTTCCATAGGTGAAAAATGAGGTTATCAGCTCTTGTAAAGATTTATTATCTTAGAAACCCTATGGAGCAGTTCTGTGGTCTTATAATATGGTTATAAGTCAGTACTTACTATATAACAGTGGATTTGGTCTTCCATTTAGAGGGCAACATAGTAAATGACAGAGATAATTTTTAATTTGGCTTTCAATAAATTTTTTAATGGCTCTGAACTTCAGATGGAACCATAATTTAAAGAATTTGATTCACTGCAGGGACTTTACTTACAACATGAGACTAAAAATTGGGTAATATCAGAAACAAAGGGACCAGTTAGTAGACAATTGCATTAGTTGAGGAGAGAGGCTAATGTAAGACGCAAACGAGAAAAGATGACCTCAAATGGGATAAAAATAAGTGAACTGAATTGGGCAAAAGAAGGGAGAGCTAGTAGCAATGATTTTTTTAAAGGAAAAGGACCCAGGTGTGAGAGGGAGTAGAAGTAATTTTAAATATTGCCCAGTTGTTACTGCTGTTCAGTGCCTTGAAATAGGTTCTGACTCATAGCAGCCCTGAGAGGATTTCTGAAGAGTGGCTGGTAGATTTGAACTGCTGACATTGTGGTTAGTAGTCCAATGTTTATCCTACAACATAACACTAGGACTCCCATTGATCAGTTAAAGGAATGTAATACATGAAATCACTCAAGATGATTCTCAAGTTTGGGTTGTGACAAAAATAAATGAGGTTAAGAAAGAAATAAATATGGTAGGCATTAAGATGATAAAAAGGCAGGCAAGGGTGAGCCTACTGAGTTTTACTTTAGACATGAGATTTGCATCTAGATCTAAACATAGGATTTGACACAAAGAAAAGAACTAGCTTTGGGGTTAGCATTGGCAGGGCAACTCCAAGAAAAGACTATAGCACATTTCGGTCAGAGTCGTCATCTTGCAGTAATTTAGCACAATGACGATCACAAAGGGAAGGACACAGTGCACCCGCTACAATTTCTCCAGGCCTTTCAGAAAACATGGGGTTGCTCCTTTAGTCACATACATGTGACTCTACAAGAAAGGCGATATTGTGGACATCAAGGGAATGGGCACAGTTCAAAAGGGCATGCCCCACAAATGTTACCACGGCAAAACCAAAGAGTCTACAATGTGACCCAACATGCTGTTGGCATTGTTGTGAACAAGCAAGTCGAGGGCAAGGTCCTTGCCAAGAGATTAATGTACGCATTGAGCATATTAAGCACTCTAAGCACCAACAAAGCTTCCTGAAGGGAGTGAAGGAGAATGATCAGAAAAAGAAGGAAACCAAGTAGGAAAGTACCTGGGTTCAACCAAAGTGCCAGCCTACTTCCCACAGAGAAGTGCACTTTGTGAGAAGCAACAGAAAGGAGCCTGAGCAGCTAGAACCTATTACCTAGCAATTCATGGCATAACAGGCGTGAACTAAACATGTCTGAGGTGTACAAATGTCAGGTGTTTGGTTATAATTGTGTGAAAGTGTGATGTCCTTCCCCCAAAGATGCAGTATTTAAAGCACATTTTGTTCCCCAATTCACTTGATAATAAATGCTTTTACTATTGAAATGAAAAATAAATAAATAAGAAAGAAAGAACTATAGCTAGAATGGTATATCAAATGGTTCTGGGTGATTTCATTTTTCTGGTGTGTGATTGCATTTCTTCTTCAACGTCATCAGCTTTTGTGAATGAAGGACCAGTTTGAGTTTTGTTTTTATTTTTTATTTTCAGTCCATCCCAGATCTATAAGGAAAAAAATATATTTGGTAATGTAAATTACTGAGAATTTGGGGATGTTCATTATAAATTATTAGTACAGAAAATTCAATATAGTGCTTCTCTGCTGACTGAATATGAGTATAAAAAAAAAACTTTAGAAACTCCTAGAAAGCAGGAGACTGAAAGAGGAAGTATCACTTCTACTATATATACTCACGTACCAGGTAAATATTCATATCTCCATTGTTCTTATGTCTAATATGAAAAAAATGTGCATAATAATACATTACACTATTATTGAGGGGGCTTCTGAACATCTTGTGGGTCACAAACCATGCTGGTATTATGATTTAAAAAAAACAATGCATAATTAAGCAGAAGAAGCAACATTCACAAATCCTTTCTCACAAAACCTAATCTGAGAAGGGAATAAAAAAAGAAAAGATAGGAGAAAAGACATTCCTAGTGAATGCTGGAACTTTCTTAACTTTCCTTTATGTCATCTGTCTGTAGAATTTAAACTTCAGAGTGGGTCCCCTCTTTTATTCTAAAGAGGGCTATAAAATGTGTCCACCACCACAGTTCCTGAAGTGCTAGTGTAGATCGCTGTTTGAAAGAACTTAACACATACAAAATAGTTCATCTAAAATTAGTAGTTTTGTAGGTAATGGCACTAATTAATACCCAATATCCTCACCAGTCGCTCTTAGGAAACCCTATACAGGGTCGCTATGGATCAGAACTGACTTGACGGCATTTAACAACAACAACAACAATATTCACAAAAAACATGTCTGAAGATGAAGGAAAATTGAAAACAAAAAGTTGTTTCAGTTGCTTTCTTTAAGACTGGTACTCCAAGGAAATAATTCCAAGTGTAAGGAAAATATTATTGAATGGAAAAAATGTGTTTTGATATAAACTTAGGGAAGTATATCTATTCCAGGTTAACAATTTTCTCTCCAAGACAATCGATGAACGGGGCCAGCTGTGGTCGCTCTAAAAGATAAAAAGACTTATCTTCTTTGAGTTATAAGACGACTATGGCGCCTCCTACAAAGCTTCTGGCAGCCTTCTTACTCACATACTTCCAGAATAAGATGTTTAATATTAGACACATCTGAAAGGGACAGAAAGATTGAGCCAAACCAAGAGAGAGTAGTTAGTTATCTATACAAATGTCTTTTCAATTCTTCCCAGGTTGACCCCATTAAACAAGTTTTTACTTGTTCTTTTGACCCTGGGAATCTACATGTAATAATTTTTACTTGAAAGGTGGGAGTTACATTTGAAACAATATGAGACATTTCTCAAAGCAGCAAAAATAAAATTTTTCTTGCCTTGACCTGCCACAATTACTTCATTGCTATGACATATGACATCATAGTTGGTTCTTAGACTCGGGGGTGTTTCTAATGAGCTGGAGTTGGAAGGGTCCCAGTGGAATGCAGTGAACCAAAAGGCTCACTGTTCTTTCAAATTCCAACATGATATTAGGAGGGAAAACAAAGGGCTCTTCAAGATCCAGAGGTCAACCTGTTAAGTAGTGTATCAAAAAGGTAGCAATAGCCAAAGGAAATGACCAGACATTTCAGAGGAGAGAGACAGTTCACTGCCAGCTACACTTATTATTCATTTTAATGCATCAATAATGGCAACAAATATGATGGTTTAAAACTATTCTGGTAACTTAGTATGTTACCAAATGGGATCCTTGCCATAGGAATGTATAAAGAAATCATTACAAATCTCTAGTGTGCATACAAGGGAGCTCTGGTAGCGTAGTGGTTACAAATCAGACTGCTAGCCTCAAGGTCAGCAGTTTGAAACTACCAGCCATTCCGTGGGGGAAAGATGAGGCTTTCTGCTCCCGTAAAGATTTGCAGCCTCAGAAACCCTGTGCAGGGTCACTATGAGTCGAAACCAACTCCATGGTACTTAACAACAACAACAGTGCATATACGTTAATTTTACTACTATTATATAATGCAATTTGAATATATATACACACATAGTAAGTGTAAAGAAAGACACAAACATTTACCCAGCACATGAACATAATATGTAGATAACTCCCTCTCTGCTCTCCAGAACAAATGACTCTCAGAGTAGACACCTTCCCAAGGGTTCATAGGAGCCATGCACTACACGCTCCTGTTTGGGAAAGTGTCTCATTACTTAGCCAATTTACCTCCTAACACTTAGCCCCAAAATCAGTATACGAGAGGTCACAGGAACTAGCAGGAACATTTTGCATAAACCCAAAGCCACGGAAATAGACCTGGAGTATTCCATCCCCTAGTTCTACCATTGACCCTCTACTACTTGTTGTGTTTAAGTGCTACAGAGTCCGTTAAGTGCCGTTCTGACCTATAGTGACCCTGTATATTATTCACTAGGAGCAGCTGGTGGATTTGAACTGCTGACCTTATGGTTCAAACTGACTTTGCTGTCCAGCATATTACCCGTAGTGCCACACCAGAACTCTACTCTAATGCTTAGAGTACTTAAATAAAGTGTCTTGTCTTTTGATTTGAACTCTTAAACCAAAAATTACTATTAGTATCCAATTTCCAGATATGTTCCCATATCTCAATATACTCCTGTCCACCACATACCCATTTGTGGCTGGATTAGGGAAAAGAAACTACGCAGTACTAGGCTTCTGTAACATGCTCCAGAAATATTTTCCTTCAGGAGCCTGTGGTGAAGCCACAATTATAGTGAGACCATTTAGTATGACTAGATTCTAAAAACCAAAAAAGACTGTTAGAACAGATAGAAAAACATAAATAGAATAGATAAAATTTAAATAAATAATAAACAGCTTTTAGATAATGGATTTAGGTACAGATCTTTATAGTCAATAGACAGAATATGCATTATTTTAATAATGTTGATTTTGGAGATTTCCAAACATAATGAACTTCAGTGTGTCTGTTAAGAGGCTTCAATAGTTACTAATATTGTGCTATCCTAGAGTGCTGCAATGGCACTGTAGGATAAACACTGGACTACTAATCGCAAGGCCAGCAGTTCCAACCCTCCAGCTGCTCCTCAGAAACCTTATACAGGGTCTCTATGAGTTGGGACCAACTCCATGGCACTAAACAAAACCCAACAAATCCTAGTTGTAATTCATATCAGTTGCTTCTCTTTTCTTCTCCACCTCAACGTCTTCCTCCTGTTTTATTTTCTGGAGTATTAGAATGCACAAATTTTAAATTACTTTGGCATAGGGATTGCAAAATATGGTCCCACTTTTTCATACATGCATCATATCTTTGCCCTTCTTCATGTTTCTCTAAAGTTCCCTCCCACCATGAATGGCATCACCTTGTCTCAAAACAGACATGTGACGCATTTTGGTCAAAATGATCTTAGAGGCATGAAATAGTGTTCTTTCTACCTGTTCTGTGTTTCTGCCATTGTAATGAGGAAATACCTGAGCTAGCTGGCTAAAAGTTGATAGACCCATTCATCCTAGATAAAGCTTGCCTAAATTAACTAAAAGCTAGTCAGTCAACAAGAACACTATTGAATTTTTCCCATTTTCCCCACTGTCATCAAGTCACTTCTGACTCATAGTGACCCTACATAAGGTTTCCAAGACAGTAAATCATTATAGGAGGAGACAACCTCATCTTTCTCCCACAGAGCAGCTAGTGGTTTTGAATCACCAACCATTTGGTTAGTGGTCCAGTGCCCACCCAACCATTGAATTTTGTTGTTCTTAAGTGCTGGCTAGTCAGTTACAACTCAATGCCGCCTTATCTAGGGTTTCCAAGGCTGTAAATCTTTGCAAGAGCAGAAAGCCTTATTTTTCTCCCCAGGAGCAGCTGGCGAGCTCAAACCGCCAACCTTGTGATTGGTAGTTTATCCTCTAGAGCTACTGTGTTCCCAACCATCAAATAGCACACACAAAAATTATAGGTAGATATTTTGAATCAACCAAAAACAACAACAAAAAAATACCAACTAACAAAGTATAATTCAAATCTGATCAAAACAGAAATATATAAAAACAGCAAAGAGCAGACAGGACTTACAGCACAAGTTTTGAGCTCTGGCCTGAGTTTAGTTTCTAAAGTGAAATGTAGTCTGTGCACCCTCAGAGACCACAGTCAGAGTCACTGTGAGAATCAAAGGGCTGACACAGGCTTTCCGTACAGTGATGATTGGCTAATAAAAGAATCCACTACTACCCATGGGAGTCCTGGTGTGGTGCTGTGGGTTAATGTGCTGGACTGCAAAGTTGGTTTGAACCACAATGTTGGGGGTTCAAGCTCACCAGCCACTTCTCGGAAATCCTATACAGGGTCACTATGTGTCAGAACCAACTTGATGGCACTTTACAACA
>NW_006408598.1:5866099-5887551 GCF_000296735.1 Chrysochloris asiatica
ATTGTAGATTCATCTATTTCTTTCTTCAAGTCTATAAGAGTTTTTTTTTAATATATTTTGGCGCTCTTTCATTGGGAGCATAGATATTTAATATGGGACCAGTCCCTGGAGAAGGATATCATGCTTGGTAAGGTGGAGGGTCAGAGAAAAAGAGGAAGACCCCCAGTGAGATGGGTTGGCCAAGTGACAGCATCAATGGACTCAAGCATGGCAACAGTAGTGAGGTTGGCCCAGGATCAGGCAGTGTTTCAGTCTGCTGTGCATAAAGTCGCTATAAGTTGGTACCAACTCAATGGCACCTAACAACAACAACCACAATACTTATCCAATGTGAAAATCCTTTCCATGGGAGTATTTGCCAAAAAATAAGAGGCAAGCATATGTGAATCCACGTATTACAAGAAAAGACAGTGGGATGAAATATCCATAGGTGCAATAAGTTCCAAACCATTCCTGAAAATTCAGAAGGCAACATTAAACAATAGGTATAGATTATCACCAAAAATATAAAATCCATTAAAGACTAACAAATAGAAAATCTGGGTTTCAAAAGTACAATAATTGAAATGAATCTGCAAATTTAAAGATAGGTCAGTGAGATTATCCAATTTTAGGAACAGAAACAAAAAAACAAAAAAAAAGGGGGTGGGGGGGTGGGGAGACAATTTAATAAGCCCAGAGAAATATAGGACACCACAAAGCATAACATATACATAATGGATGCCTCCAAAGAACAGGAGAATAAAGAAGACAGAAGAAATATTTGAAGATATAATGGCAGGAAACTACTCAATGTTGTTGAAAAAATAATCTAAACATTCATGGAACTCAGTGAACTCAAAGTAGAATAAATTCAAAGAGTTTCACTCCTAGATGCATTATCATTAAACTGTTGGAAGACAAAGGCAAATAGAGAATCTTGAAAGCAAATAAAAGTAATTTACCATGTACAAAGAATCATTCAAATTAACAGCTTTCTGATAAGAAATCCCCATCACAAATCATGGAAGTCAGATGATGAAAAAGTCAATATGTATAAAGAAAAATACTGTTATCTAAGAATTCTAATTCTATTTCCTGCAACATATCTAGCTGTCCTTTAAAAATAAAGGACAAATTAAGACATTCCTAGGGAAAACAAAAAACCCTCAGGGAATTTGCCAGTAACAAACCTGCCCTAAATAAATATTAAAGGAAGCCTCTAAAGCTAGATTAATAATATAAATGCACCTATAGAAATGTCTTGGTGAATTGCAAAATTTCTTAAAGGCTTCCATAGAAAATATAATTACCTTAAATACAATAGCAAGGACACTGTTATTGTAAGGACAGTGTTATATTCTAAGCCTTGCTTGGAAAATAATGTCACATTATCATTAAAATTATAAATAAAACTTTCTATTAGAATTCTATATTCAGATAAGCCATGAATCAAAAAAATTCAGTAAATTCCTTGTTATTATTTGGCCAAAGTGAAATTAAATTATAATTTTGCAATAAAAGTAAGCTCTTTAAGGAAACTACTTTAAAATGATTTTAAACTACTTTAAAATTGTTCTAAAAATCAGTACTCTGTTCAATTTTGTTAATCAAAACTGACTTTATATATCATTTAAGTTAATGATATATAAAGTGACCAAAAATAGTACTTTTAATTATTTGAGATTCTATCCATTTAGAATATTTCCTACATGTTGTTGCTAGGTGTTTTTGACTTGGTTGCAATTCACAGTAAATCTATGCACAGCAGAAAGAAACACTGCCCAGTCTTGCACCATCCTCAAAACCTTTGTTATGCTTGAGCCCATTGCTACTACCACTTTGTTATTCCATCTTGTTGGGTCTTCCTCTTTTTCATTGACCCTCCACTTTACTAAGCATGATGTGCTTCTCCAAGAACTGATTCCTCCTAATAGTATGTCCAAATATGAGAGACAAAGTCTCACCACCCTGGATTCTAAGGATAATTCTAGCTATACTTATTCCAAGACAGAATGATTTGTTCTTCTGGCAGTCCATGGTACTTTCAGTATTCTTCGCCAATGCCATAACTCAAATGCTTCAATTCTGCTGCAATCCTCCTTATTCATTGTGCAATTTTCACATGCATATGAGGCTTTTGAAAATACTTATATAACTGTACATAATTATATAACCATTTCTCATTCTTCCCACTTCATTTCTACATGTTTTTATATTTTCTATTTCTATTTTTATGCAACATATCTATTCTTATTCCATGGAGTTTCTGATTTTTTGCTTCTTCATATGGCAGCTTTAGATTCTGGATTTGTTTTTCCATCATCTGTTTCTTGTATATTCTAATTTCTATTAATTATTTATATTCTTTATGAGTTCTATTTCTTAATGTATCAACTGTAGAGATCATTCATTGATTTTCTAATATAAGGAGAATTTGATTTATTTTTCATTCTTAGTATCTCCTCCCTTTCGCCTCTCATTATTTGATATTTATGCTGTTATTGTCATCACCCAGTTCCTCTATGGTTTTCTTAAGTGGCTTGGCTGTTTTACTAAGGTTTCTCATACCTAGTCCATTCTCAGGCTTGTCATATTTCTTGCCAACGTCAAGGTTTCTGCCAGTTCATTCTATTCAGTGAAAGCATCTCCCCATCCCTTGATGCCTCATAATCTGGTACAATAAACAAATCATAGGAAAACACTTTCACTTTAGCCAAGCACCAATTAGTTCATTTGGTCTCAGAGTCAAGAATAAATAGTTGGATAAATCACAATATTTATCATCCTTCTTTCCTCTGAACCGGGAGAAACCAATCACTGCACCTCAGATGGCTACTCATAAACATTTAAGATCCCAGCCACTAGTCACCAAAGAGTATGTAGAACATTGCCTTTATGAACTATATTATGTCAGTTGACCATGGTGTCCCTAAGACTATGGTCCTGTGCTCCCAGGCCCACAATAAAATTTGTTATAATTTTTAAAGTTTAAAAATAAAATAGAATGAAAAATTTCAAGAAAATAGATGACAAAAGTTGAACATAGATAATGTCAAAAGGATTCTGCTAGGGATGTACAAATAGGTTGTAGGCAGTTATTTTTCTTTGCTTCTACATTTCTGAGTTTTCCAAATTTTCTGTAATGAGTAGGAATTGCTTTATATTTGTGAGGGTTTATGTATTATGAGTGTGTGTCTCCTAAAAGAGCTCTTGTAGCCTTTTTGTCTTTGATCATCTTGGGGTGTGAGGAACCAGACTACTTAGGTGTAATAATATGGGAAGAGATAGATAGCAGAGTCTTTGACGCACAACTCGCTGGTGCACCTCAACTAATGCTTTATACTTTCTTCTGTCTTCGTTTTTCCCTCTCATTTGTATCTTCATCACTATATTGTCCTATCTACATTTCACCATTTCTGAAATGAGCTCTTCAGCCTTATCTTCTGTTCTGTTTCAGAAATTACTGATTTTAGGGATTCAGTAAATCATCAATATAAAAGCTATCTGGAAAAAAAAAAAAACTTTTAAAAAGTTTTCATAACAACAAAATGAAACTATTAAAAAATGTCTTCAGGTTCCTTATAATAATGTCTTAAGACCATTTGAACAGGGAGAAGTCTCAAAACATTTTTCATTTTGGTTCAGTCTTAATATTTTGCTTTTATCAGATATCAGCTTAGAGATAAACCTTTTAGAAGTTGGTCCATTGCTTATAACAAACCCAGAACAGTTTTAAACAATCGCTTTTTATCTGATGGAGTGAAGATTGTCAGAGATGGGCTGCAGCTGGGTTCCAAATTAGAGTAATTAAGAAGCAAAAAGTCAAAGTACTTTCCTATAATTTGTTTATTTTATTAAAAGATTAAACAGTATTACTGGTACAGCATTTGTCATACTTCTAGAAACAGAAAGAAAGGGTATTGTTAAAGAGCTATACGTAACAGATAGGAAATTGAGAGTCCCACAAAACAAGACTGTGCCATCAAACCATAGGAGTCATGCTAAAACAAAACAAAACAAAAAAAAAAACCCACATGTAATCGTACTTTTATGAAGAGAATCAAACCATTACCTAATAAGGAAATTGTCTATCTAATCTGCAACAAATTATTCATTTATAGTCAAGAGAAATAGAGGCTTGCCATTTAGAATCAATACCAACTTATCTGAAGTTTTGAGAACCTCTTATAAACCCTTTCTATACTTGGGACTTCTGATGTGGCATTGTAGGATCAGCACTAGAATGTGAACCACAAGGTCAGCAGTTCAAGCCCACCAGCTAGCTGCTCCTCAGAAACTCTATACGAGGTCGCTATGAGTCGGAATTGACTCTTAACAACAGCAACAACATTCTTGGGGTAAATAATTTTTTATACAATAACACAAGTTAAAATCGTTTAGGGACTTAATATAGATTCTTCCCTTTTTTGGAGATTCCTGATCATGCTTGTAAAATAACAATCAAAAATTCAAATAAAATGTGAAAATTCCACGACACACAAAGCTGTTGACAAGTGGTGTCTTAACTCACATGTGGGCAATATTCTATGAAGATACATTTGTCATCAAGTGAATTCCAATTTACAGCGGCCCTATAGGACAGAGTAGAGGTATTCCACAGGGGTTGTGAGACCGCAGTTTTTAATAGGAGCAGACAGCCTCATCTTTCTCCCACACGAACAAAACATTTTGGTACTGAAATTTACCAAATGCTTCTCTGAGTTCATTTCAAAAACTTTCACAAAGCAGTCAGTTGTAGATATCTTGTGAGTCTCTTGAGAGCAGAGGCTCTATCATTTTAGCATTTCTCATGACTTCTGCAATCCTTTATAAAGAGTAAAGACCTTGTAAAATGTTATTAAATAAACTCTCTCATCTGTTTAATGATGAATGTTATTGATGACATTACTTTCATTGGATTTTACCATTTAATGTTGCATTGTATGGATTAGGCAAAAACAATTTGCCCTAGTGATGCAGTTATTGACAAGTATTAGAGGAGAAATAATGGTTGGGAAGAAAATTCTATTATTAATTTCCATGGAGGTAATCCAAAATATTCCTTAATAAAATAAGATCCTTAAACCATATATTACATATAAACATCTTGATGTTTATTAACTCTGTGAATTATAACATCCTTGAGAGTTATGTATTAACGTTCCTGATGATGATGTTTATTTTACTTATTTCTTTAACTTGTCTTGACAACAAAACAATGCATATACTGAAAACAAATGTACTGGTAAAGAAATTATTCAAACCTCTTTTCTCACTCTCACTCCCACTACCAATACCCAAAGGTAACATCTCCATTTCTACTTCTGGCCCTTCTAACGATTCCCCTCATAAGTGACTAGAAAATATCTTTTGTTGTTGTTAAGTGCTGGTAAGTCAGTTCCGACCCATAGCAATCCTGTATAGGGCTTCTAAGGAGAGGCTAATGGTCTTGAACTGCCAATCTTCCAGTCCAAAATGACCTTGTGAATCTAGCGCATTAGTCTGCTGTGCCATTCCAGGACTCCATTTTTATAATCTCCTTAAGAGTTAAGTATTATTGTTCCGATAATGATGATTTCTTTATGTCCTCTATTAAGTCTTTGATGTAAATAATGAAAAGTTGTTCATTTACAATGTCTCCTCTCTTTCCCTCTTCTCTTCATTGTTGTTGTTGTTGTTGTTGTTAAGTGCTGTCGAGTCGGTTCTGAACCATAGCGACCCTGTAGAGGGTTTCCGAGGAGCAGCTGGTGAACTTGAACTGCTGAACTTATAATTCAAACAACTTTGCAGTCTGGCACGTTAACCCACAACACCACACCAGGACTCCTCTTCTCTTCATAGTGTTATATATTTATGTGATTATTGTTGCATCTGCTTCTATTATTTCTGGTCTTATTATTTCATTCTTCTTTTGGCTAGTTTCAGTAATATGTGCAATCATTTGCTTCTTGTTCATAAAGTGTTACATCTTTGGTCAAATGAGTATATTATTACTTCTACCTTTTTTCCTCCTGCTTACACCTTTCATTCTCTATCAAAATCAACTCATCCTACCCTAATTCCTCAAACAATCCTATTTTGTATCCATTTGCCCTTAAATTTCAAAATCCAAAAAAGCTTATATATCATCATGACCATAAATGCATTTTTCAATATCAGCTTAAACAGTTGCCTAGAATTACCTTTTCTTTGTTATTTCCATGGTCAAGAAACACATGCCACTGTTGGAAGGATATTTGAAGGTATGAAGATCAAATACACTTTATTTTCATACTTAATCAGATTGCATAATATTTGGAACAAGTTATTAATACTATTTTTGTGGAGTTTTTCCATATACTATTTTTCTTTATCATAATTTACATTTTTTTCAGATTTTTGATCTGTTGTTTACACATTAATTGCCTGCCATTTAATCTTTCTTTCAACTATACCCCAATCTTGCCCAATGATCCTCTGCTATTCAGAGATTCTGAATGCTTCACAACAAGCAAGAAGTCAGAGTTTCTAATGGACTGAGCTATGTGATGTGTCAGAAAAAGTTTAGCAGTTAAGGACAACTAGAAGATTCTTGGCCAGAATAACTGGAAGGACTGACTATTCGTCTGAAGATACCGTCACCTGAGTTTATGGCAACTCCATTTAAATATTCTACCTCTACTTGTAAAATATATTCTGAATCCTATCATACTCACTACTCAGTTACAACCACCCTAAAACTTGAATAGTAAAAGAAAGATCAACAATTTAAATCTACCTGGAAGCACCTCAGAAGAAAGGCCTGACAATTTGCTTCTGAAAGACCACAGCCATTGAACTCTTATGGAGCTCAGTGCTGCTCTGAAACACATCATGTTGTTGTTGTTGTTGTTGGGTGCCATCCGGTCAGTACCCACTCATAGCAACCCTATGAACTGTAGAGCATAATCCTGCCCAATTCTGGGGTAACCTCACAATTGTTGCTACATTTGAGACCATCAATGCTACCACTGTGCCAACCCATATCGTTGGGGGTCTTCCTCTTTTTCTCTGACCCTCAACTTTACCAAACATGATATCCTTTTCCAGGGTCAGGTTCCTCCTGATAATATGTTCAAAGTGTGAAAGATGAAATTTGGCCATCCTAGCTTTCAAGGAGCACTCTGGCTGTACTTCTTCCAACACAGATCTATTTGTTCTTTTGACGTTCCATGGTACTTTCAATATTCTCCTCTAACACCATAACTCAAATGCATTAATTCTTCTATGGTCTTCCTTATTCATTTTCCAACTGTCATATACATAGGAGGTTATTGAAAATACCATGGCTTAGGTCAGGCACACGCTAGTCCTTAAGCTGACATCTTTGCTCTTCAACACTTTAAAGAGGTCTTGTGCAGCAGATTTGCTGAATGTAATATGTCATTTGATTTCTTGACTGCTGCTTTCATGAGTGTTAATGGCTAATCTGAGCCAAATGAAGTTTTTGAAAACTTCAGTCTTTTCTGCACTGAAGGCATTGGCAAATAGAAGAACCTGGGAATTGATGGAATACAAATTGACATCTTTCCATAAGCTGATGCAGCACTGGAATCACTCACTCATCTATGCCAAGAAATTTGGAAGACAACTACGTGGTCGAAGGATTGGAAGAGATCCATATTAGTCCCCATTCTAAAGAGAGGTGACCCATTGGAATGTGAAAATCAATGGACAGTATCAGTAATATCACATTCAACTAAAATGTTGTTCAAGATAATTCAAAAACAGCTGAAACAGTACATGACAGGGAACTGCCACAGGTCAAGTTGGATTCATATGAGGATGTGGAACAAGGGATATCATTTCTGGCATCAGATAGATCTTGGCTTAAAACAGAGACTTCCAGAAAGACATTTACCTGAGTTTTATTAACTACACAAAGGCTTTCAATGGTGTGGATCATTAGAAACTATGGACAATTTGCGGAGAATGAGTATTCCACAACACTTATTTGTGCTTATGAATGAGGAAGCTTTACATAGACCAAGAGGCAGTCATTTGGATAGAACAAGGAGACAATGAATGGTTTAAAACCAGGAGAGGGGTGCGTCAGGGTTGTATTCTTTCATCTTACTTATTCAGTCTGTATGTTGAGCAAAGAATCTGAGAAGCTGGATAGTATGAAGAAGAACATGATATCCAGATTGAAGAAAGATTCAAAAACAACTTGTGATATGCAGATAACAACTGCTTGCTGAAAGCAAAGAAGACTTAAAATATTTAGTGATGAAGATTAAAGACTACAGTCTTTAGTATGCATTTCACCTCAATGTAAAGGAAACAAAAATTGTCAGTAAGTAACATGATTAATGGAAAAAAGATTGAAGTTGTCAAAAACTTCATTTTTCTTAGATCCACTATCAGCACTCATGGAAGCAGCAGCCAATAAATCAAAGTATTGTATTAGAATAATCTGCTGCACCAGACATCTTTAAAGTGTTCAACAGCAAAGATGTTGGTTTGAGGACTAAGGTGCCTCTGACGGAAGCCATGGTATTTTCAATAACCTCATATGCATGCGAAAGCTGGACAACAACACCAAACTGATGAGTAATGGCTCCTCCCCACAAATACAAATCAAAATTAGATTTCTAAAAATACTTACAATAAAAGGCAATAATAAAAAAAAAATTTTTAAACAGTTATTTTAATTATGTCACAACCAACTTACAACAGATTTGTTTAATGGAACCCTGTGGTAAATTGGGAATAGTTGTATTGACATTTGGACTGGATCATATTTTATTGTGGGGAATTGTCCTTGTGGGTGTGTAGCAGCAATCTTGACCTACACCCACTAAATTTTAGAAGTACCTCTCACATTGTGAAAACCAATAGTGTCTCCAGATATTGTCGAAGAGTCCCTGAAATGGAGTGAAAATTTCCAAGTGAGAATCAATAGCCTAAAACAATCTTCTTTCAACTATTCCGATGGTTAATTCCTTAAATTTTGTAAGTTATGTTTCAATGAGGCATACTTTACCATTTTATCTCACCACCCCATCCCTTCTAATTCTCCTTAAACCAAGTCTACTTTTTCTCTTACCATTTAACTTGTCACATTATAATATAATATATACTAACTGACTTACTCTTTTTATTATCATTCTTTCCCTTCACCTATCACCTCAGAATCTGAGCTCTACAAGAATAGTGACTTTCTGTCTTCTGTTCATTGGTATATTACGAGGCCTTAAAATAGTACCTGGTACATAATAGACCTTTTGTGACAAAGTGAATGAAAACAAGTCAGTCACTGCTCTTCTGTACTAAATGAACTGCTTTAAAAAATTAATGGCTTCTTCTTTCTTCAGGTAGCTCCTCATTTTTCTAGAGTACATCCTTAAATAACTTTGTAATAAAATTGAATGAGAACAAAATATCAATATCAAAAATATATATATTCTGTCTTCACATTTGTTTAGTAGTTTTATTGTGTACATAATTCGAAATTGAATTTTTTTTTCAACCTCAGAATTTTTTAAGGATTGTTTTATTGCATTATTGTTGCTAAAGAGAAGTCAGATGCTAGTCTGTTTATAATTGCTATGTTGTTAAGTGCTGTCAAGTCGATTCCGACCCATAGCAACCCTGCATAGGGTTTCCAAGGAGCAGCTGGTGAACTTGAAACGCCGACTTTGCAGTCTGACGCATTAGCCTATAGCGCCACACCAGGACTCATTGCTATATCGGTAACTTTTCGTTTCTTCTCTCCTTGGAAGCTTTTAAGATCTTATCTGTTCCTTGATGTGCCAAAGTAATGATAATATATCTAGAAAAGGGTTATATTTCAGTCATTTTGCTGAGCACTTTGTAGATGCCTTCAATCTGAAGATTCATTCTCCTGGAAAGTTCTTTTTTCTTTGGTAATTCCATAACAAATATAGTCTCTGTTCTTTTATGTCTTTTATTAGTTAGAAGTTGGACTTTCTGGATATGTGCCTTTATATTTTCTCTAATATTTCCATTTTCTGTCTTCTTACTAGGAAATTTCTTTATTGCTCTGTACTCCCAGTGATCATTAATAATATCGATATATTTTATTTCTAATATTTTTCTTATATTATCTGATTCTTGTTGTAGCTATTAAGTACTAAGAGTCAGTTTTGATTTGCAAAGACTCTATAGGATTTCCAACACTGTAAATCTTTGCAGAAACTGAAAGTCTCATCTTTCTCCTATGGAGTACTTAGTTGGTGTCTTGAACCACCAACCTGGTAGTTCGAGGTCCAATATTTATCTTACAAAGCCATGTGCTCCCCTGATTATTGTAATACTTTAACATTTTATAGCATACTTAATTTATAAGCATAATATCTTCTTGAATATTTTAAATTTTTCTTCTGTTCCCTGAATTATCACAATTTCTTTAATGGATTGTTGTTGTGTGCCATTGAGTTGGTTCCAACTCATAAGACCATGAGAGCAGCTGGTGTGTTTGAATTGCCAACCTTGTAGTTACTAGTCTAGTGTTTATCTGACAGTGTTTGTTTGTTTCTTCATCTTCTGGCTGTATGTATTAGGTGTCTTATTTTTTAAAAGTAGAAATAACTGTGTAGTCATCCTATGGTTGGTTTCTGTGTCTCTGAGGTTATTTTCCTTTTAAGGCCTTCCTTTCTATAGCTCTCTTTGGGATTTGATGCGTAAGTTTGGCAGATTTTAGACTTTGCTTCAGAGTAAGTAGATAGAGTAAGATGTGGAATCAATGAAGGATTTTAGTTATTTTAATGTTTGTTTTTACATCTTCATAAAGCTCCTAAAATAAGCTCTTGTCTGTAATTCAAAGTACAAGTGAAGGGAAAGCCTTAGCCAGAAGTAGACTCTAGAGTAACAGGTGGCAAGAAGAATCTAGAATGTTTAATGTCATGATGATTAATGAATTTTTGTCTTAAAGTTTTTACATTTCTTTTAAATTATGAGGGAAAACATCTGTCAAGAGTGAAGAAAATATTGTTGGAGTAATTAGAAACTTGAAAGAGTTCAACACATATTTATTGAAGCCCAGCTGAGAACCATGTATTGTGATAGACACTCCTAAATTTGATTGTGGTTGCAGGAAAACCTTCATGAAGAAAATCATGCCTGGACTTACTCTTGAAAGATAGATGAAGAGAGTGAAAGAAGAAAGTGGAATTCTAAACAAAAGAAAAGCTTGAACAGAGACTTAAAAATAAGGTGGGGGAAGGGAGAGATGTGAAAGCTTCAGATGGCAAATGGAAAATGTGCTGAAGAGGTAGTTAGAGGTCAGGCTAGGAGAGCACAGTAAGTAATTTTATTTGTTTATGAGGTAAAGTGACTTAAGAATTATAAGTAGGTGAGAGGGATACCCATTTTTATCTTTTACAATATAATTTGTTTTGGTAAGATGGGTGTAGCAGGAAGATCAGTTTGAGGTCTCTGGTTATATTACCAGTAAGAAATGATAAGGAAACGGTGGTGGTGGTGTGTCATGGAGTCAGTTCTGACTCATAACAACCCAGCATAGGGTTTCTGAGGCTGTAAAGTTTTTTGGGAGCAGAAAGTCTCATCTTTCTCCCACAGAACAGCTGGTCGTTTTGAACAGCTGACCTTAAAATTAGCAGTCCCTCTCATAACCACTACACAACCATAGCTCCTTAAGGAAATGATAAAAGGAATAAAGTAGAAGAGACAGGTTTAAGTAATGTTTAAATCATCACTACAGGATTAGGAGAGTAGGACCTGAGGTGAAACACTGAGTTTATGCTCAGTTAATAACCTAAAGGAGTCCTGGTGTGGTGCCGTGGGTTAACGTGCCAGACTGCAAAGCCGTTTGAACTACAAGGTCGGTGGTCCAAGCTCACCAGCTGCTCCTTGGAAACCCTACACAGGGTCGCTATGGGTCGGAATCGACTTGACAGCACTTCACAACAATAACCTAAAGGTTAGTCATTTGAATCTATCCGGGGGCACCATAGAAGAAAAACCTGGTGAGCTACTTTCAGAAAGATTACTACCAAGAAAATGCCATGGAATGGTTCTCTGTAACTCTGTAACATATGGGGTCACCATGTGTTGGAGGCTGACTCAACCGCAGCTTATAATAATAATAAGAAAATCATTTTTGTGATTGGTGGTGGTGGTGTATTATCAAGTTAATGCCAATTCATAGTGACCCTATGTAGGATTTCTGAGGCTATAAATCCTTACGGTAGCAGAAAGCCTCATCTATCTCTTGCAGTTATAGTGGCTAGGATAAGAGAAATAGAAAAATTTAAGAGTAACTCTGTGGATTCCAGCTCATGTAGCCAGATAAGCAACGACACCTTTAACTAAGGAATTGTAGAAAGAAAACCAGATCTAGAGGAGGGTGGGCAAAGCCAGAGAAGGTGAATTATTTGATGAATCATTAAGAAGAAATGTATACATAAATATGAAACTCGAGAGAGTGGTCAGTTACAATTCTGAGGTTTTAGTTGAATCACTAGAATGGGTTTGGGTTTCGCTAGGGAAAGTGGAGTGAGAAGCAAGTCAAGGGTCAGGCAGCAGATTATAAAACAATTAAAATAATAAAATCTGAGAGAACATTGTAGTACAAATAATGCCAGCGAAACCATGCTATTGAAATATTATAAAGATACACTGGCCAATAATGGCAAGTGCTACACAGAGCAATGAAGGTGGAGCATGCAAAGAAAAAGGCTGGCAACAATCTTTATCAAGGTTTCAGTGGGATTGAAGAGATGAAGTCAGTTATACATTAAGGTTGGGAATGCCCCAAAAATGAATGATCAGTAATGAAGGCTCTTGGGCAAGACAGTTAATTGGGAAGAAAATGGAAATGATGGGGGAGTGTGGCCAGATAAAAAGAGGGTTTTGTTTAATCAGGACAGATGAAATACGTGCATGTTCTTTCACTGACAGTCCAAGCAAAAGATGCCTAATGTAGCTCTATGTTGATATTGAAATAGGAAGTGGGTTCACCTGCAAGGAGTGAAAAGGGCTGGATTGGACAATGGATTTAAAAGGCATAGAAAGATTTTGTATTTATTCATAGGAAATTGAGAAAGAATCTAAATATCCAGACTGGTCTTGAAGGCCCTGTGGTTCAGAAAAAAAATGAGAAATTTGGTCTTTCATTCCTATCTCCCACTTACTTCTGCATTTTAATTTCCATTTTTACACTTATTTAATTCCCAAACACATAAATAAAAACAGTTGCAGAACTACCACTACCAACATAGCAAAGAAGGTATTGCATATCTTACACACCTTTATACATAGATGTGGGAGTAACCCAGGATTTGGATGACAGCTCAGCTGTGAAGCTATATTTCTGCTTTTCCATCTGGAAAGCTGAATGAATATGCTAATTGTTTCATTAGACTGTATGACTTAATAGAGATAATATATGAAAAAGCCTAGAATACTGTATATATATATATATATATAGTTGTTGTTAAATGCTATTGAGACAATTCCAACTCATAGCAACTCTGTATAGTTTCCAAGGAACAGTTGATGAGTTTGAACTGCTGACTTTGTGAATAACAGTCCTATACTTATCCTGCAGGACTCCTAGTGGATAATCAATAAATTTAATTTCCTTTGATTAAAAAAAATCAATAAGTTAAGATGGGTTTAAGAGAAGGAAATCAGTTGATAAAATAACAGGAAATAAGCAAGGAACAAGAAAAGGGTTTGTTAAGTAGATTCTCATTGCAAAGAAAAACATGAGAAACCAAGACATAGATGGAGATGGATGTTTCTAAAGAAAGAAGCTTATAGTACAAAAAGTGTGGAGGAAGGCAGGGGAAATACCCAAACACCATTAATCACAATCCTTGATGTCAATTCCTGTGGGATACAGGAGGAAAGAAACAGGCAAAAAAATAATAATAATAAAATAAAAAGCGTGTAGTCTTGTATATCAATCAAAAAAGCAGCAGCTGCTACTCAAATTTGGAAAGTCAAGGTTCTTTAAAAAAAAAATTGACCCAAACAAGATACCAGAAATAGCATACTTGCAGAAAACCAATAACTGTTTCTGGGAAAACAGATTCAAGGTTTAATTGAGGATAGCATTGCACAACACAGACTTGAAGAAAAAACATAGCAAAACTTGACTGGGTTTATCTTCAAAGTCCCATTCATTCATTCATTCATTCACTAAATAATTACTGAGTACTTACTATGTGCCAGACACTGGGCTTCTATAGGAGACCTACTTCTCTTTAATCATGCTCAATTTTATTAAACTAGTCATTAACTTTAAAGATCACACAATCTGTAGAATAGAGAAATCCATTCTAATATGAAATAACAGTATATTAAAAAAAAAAATGGAGAGGTAAATCATTTCATCACACCACTGATAAAATATAGCATTTTAGTTAAACTTCTATATTTTTGAGCCACAACCTCCTATCATAAATACAGATGAGTCTCTATTACCATCCATGGCAACTACTGCAAGCAGATAGATAAAAAGATTTTTTTGATTAATTAATCAATGTAATTAATAATTAGAGTTTTTCTATATAAGACTCATTATGAGGAGAATTAAATAACCCTGAAAGTAAGGGGTGGGAACACAGTGGCTCCATATGGTAAGCACTGGACTGCAAACCACAAGGTCTGCAGTTCAAGCCCACCAGTTACTCTGTGAGAGAAAAATAAGATGTTCTGCTCTTGCAAGTATTTAAAAACCTTGAGAACCCTACACAGGATCACTATGAGTCACAACAGACTTGATGGCACTTAACCACGACAACAAAGTTAGGAAGAAGTTTCACCACTGATAAAACTGCACACCATCTTGGGACACTAACCATTGTGCATCTCCTACTCTATGTCCTCTAACATGGACCAAGCACACAAAACATTGGTAAAGCATGTAATAAGACAAGGACCCAGGACTTCCAGCAAGATGGCAGACTTGGCCGACTCACTACACAGACCTTCTACAACAAGATTGTTGTTGTTGTTAAAATGTCATCAAGTCTGTTCCAACTCATAGCAACCCTGTTTAGGGTTTCTGAGGAGCAGCTGGTGAGTTTGCACTTCCAACCTTGTGGTTCAAACCGACCTTGCAGTCGAGTACTTATCCTATAGTACCACACCAGGACTATAGCAAGATACAAGGGACCAAATTAAACAGGCACAGATGAGAATTCTGGCACCCTGAACTTCAGAAAAACAGAGAGGTGGATGGAGTGCTTGCTGGGAGGAGAGGCCAAGCAGGGACATTGAGAGCAGGAAACTAATTGCCCAGATGCTGCTCGACCATCTTGTGAGCAGCTTTGGCAGTGGCGGAGGCCCGACAGCAGATTCACAAGGGCCACAGGAAGGTGTGATTTCTCCTTTTTCCCCATGCTCTCCTAGTGGCCAGATGAGTGGTCAGCTCCCACCTTCATCCACCCCCAGCATAGACCCTGCTCTCTGGGAGTTCAGGGCCACATGATTGGCAGGCACAACAGTGTCATTTGGGGACTGGCTGTGCTGCTTTGGTGCCTGGATTCAGGTAGGCTCAGCTCCAGACCTACAAAACCCAAAGAACCACCAGACCAACATTTAACTAGTCACTCTGCTCCCAGCTTCCCTGTGGTCCTAATAAACACTGAAACCAGCTCCATCAAGGGACCCCACAAACTACTTCAGGATTGCTTGCCCTGAACGTAGATAACATCAAAGCCAATAGAAAGTTCAACTAGGGCCAGGAACTTGGTTGTCACCATCCTTATACAACCACATTGTAAACTCCTTGAATTGTAGCCCTCCAGAGATCTCTCACTTTCAGGTCCAACAAATGCACTGTTTGTTTTTACAAATATGAAAACTCACAATGCACCAGAGACAACACACAATGTTAGCCCACACAAAGAACAAGATAGAATGATTCAAATAAATGACTTAAATGCAGAGATAGACTATATTTCAGAGGAAAAAATAGTAATAGAGCTATCTAAAGAAGAATTCAACAGAATGATATTTGGTATGTCCAACAGATTTACAGAAAGATCAAGGAAAGCAAGGAGAACACAGAAAAAACATTAGAAGTATTCAGGAAAATGCTTCAAGAACAAACAGACAAAATAAAGGCAAAATTTGGGGAAAAAATTACAAAACCTGTCTTCAGAAAGTCAGAAGATTAATATTAAGACTGCAGAAATGGACAATATATTGAAAGGGTAAAGAAGAAGACTTGAAGCAATGGAAGCTCAAATTAGTAAACTTGAAGATAAATCTCTCAATACTATGTATGCTAGAAGAGCAATCAGAAAAATGAATGAAAAAATCCAAAGAAAGCCTAAGAGTTATGTGGGGTACCAAGAAGAGAACAACTTACACATGACTGGAATTCCAGAATGGGAAGAGACAGCAAAAAGCACACAGAAAATTATCAAAGAGTTGTTGGAATAAACTTCCCTAACATCTTGAATGACGAGAAGATAAGCATTCAAGACACAGAACAAACCCAAAACAGGATAGATCCCAAAAGAAAATCACCAAGATGTATCATTATCAAACTTTCTGAAATCATAGGCAAGTAAAGAATCCTGAGAAAAGCATTTCAGGAAAAATGAAAATTACCTACAAAAGAGAACCAATAAAACAAAGCTCTGATTTTGCAGAAGAAATCACATAAGCAAGGCAATTAGATGCCATACACAAAACTCCAAAAGAAAAAATAAATTGCCAACCAAGACTCATGTGTCCAGCAAAGCTGTTTCTCAAATACAACAGCAAAATTAAGACCTCACAACATGGAATACATAGGAATCTGCGTATTTTTATCTTTATCTGTGGAAAGAGAATATGGAGAAGATCAATATCATCATCCAAAGCAAGGCCTGGGTCAGGAGCTGACTATGGAATTACTTGCATGCAAGTTCAGACTAATGCTAAAAAAAAAAAAAATTAAAACAGGTTCACTACAGTGAAAATATAACCTTGAATATAATCCACCTGAATTTAGATAACATCTCAAGAACAGATTTGATGCATTAGACACTAATGAACGAAGACCATAAGATTTGTGGGATGACACCAAGAACATCACGCAGGAAGAAAGTAAAAGGTCATTTAAAAGACAGGAAAGAAAGAAAAGTCCAGACTGGTGTCAAAAAAGACTCTGAAACTTACTTGTGAGCATAGAATAGTTAAAAAGACTGGAAGAAATAAGGAGATCAAAGAGTTGGACCAAAAAAAAAAAAAATTCAATGAGCAGCTTGAGAAGAGAAAGTCAAGAATTATAATGGAATGTGCAAATATTCCATTGGACTTAGAAATCCAAAAGGAACAGACACACTCAGATTCTCAAGCTGAAAGAACTGAAGAAGAATATGCAAGGCTCAGATTACAATACAGAGGTGTTCTATGAACAAAATGGAGTCTTCGTGTAGTGCTGTAAGAGAAACACAGGACTGC
The DNA here is from genome assembly GCF_000296735.1 of Chrysochloris asiatica. Classification (NCBI taxonomy): domain Eukaryota; kingdom Metazoa; phylum Chordata; class Mammalia; order Afrosoricida; family Chrysochloridae; genus Chrysochloris; species Chrysochloris asiatica. Next base: position 5,883,491 of record NW_006408598.1, read on the forward strand.
TAACTGCAATGTTGACAGTTCAAATCTACCAGTCCCTATTTGGAAACTCTATACAGGATCGATGAGTTGGAACTTAACAACAACATGTGCAAAATAGTGATTGACACAGGAAGTTTCAAAAGAAGATAGAAGGAATACACGAGAGTCAGTGTACCAAAAAGAATTAGTCAAAGTTCAACAATTTCAAGAAGTAGCATATGATCAAGAACCAGTGGTATTGAAGGAAGAAATTTATGTTGTACTGAAGGCATTGGCAAATAACTCAGTACCAAGAATTGACAGATTACAAATAGAAATGTTTCAACAAATCGATGCAGTGCTGGAAGTGCTCACTCTTCTATGCCAAGAAATTTGGAAGACATCTATCTGGCCAAAGAACTGGAAAAGATTCATATTTTTTTTTCCATTTCAAAGAAAGATGGCCCAATGAAATCTGGAATAATTGAATGATATCAATAAATCACGTTTGAGTAAAATTTTAAAGAGAATTCAAAGATAGTTGTAGCAGTACATCGACAGGGAGCTGCCAGAAATTTAAGCCAGATTCAGAAGAAGAATTTGAATGAGGGGTGTCATTGCTGACATCAGATGGATCTTAACTGGAAGCAAAGAATACCAGAAATATATTTACTTGTGCTTTATTGATTATGCAAAAGCATTCAACTATATGGATCATAGCAAACTATGCATACTATTGCAATGAATGGGAATTCCCAAACACTTAATTGTTCTCATAAGGAACCTGTACATAGACCAAGAAGTTGTCATTCAAACAGAACAAGGATATACTGAATGATTTAAATTCAGGAAAGGTGTGTGCCAGAGTTGTATTCTTTCACCGTATTTATTTAATCTGTATGCTGAGCAAATTATCTGATTAGCTGGATTATATGAAGAAGACGGTAGCATCAGAATCAGAGAAAGAGTCATTAACAACCTGTGGTATGCAGATGACAGTCTTGTTTACTGGCAACAAAGAAGACTTGAAATACTATACTTACTTGATAAAGATCAATGACTATAGCCTTCAGTATGGATTGCATCTTGATGTAAAGAAAATGAAAATCCTTACAACTGGACCAATAAATAGCAACATGATAAATGAAGAAAAGATTGATGTTGCCAAGGATTTCATTTTACGTGGATACATAGTACTGATGGAAGTAACAGTCATGAAATCAAAGACGTATTGCATTAGGTAAATCTGCTGTGAAAAACCTATTTAAAGTATTAAAGGGCAGGCATGTCACTTTGAGGATTAAGGTGTGCCTAACTCAAGTCATAGTATTTTCAATCACTCATATGCATGTGAAATTTGAACAATGAATAAAGAAGACCGTCTAAGAATGGATGCATTTGAATTATAGTGTGGCAGAATATTGAAAATACTATGGACTGACACAAGAATAAATTTGCCTTGAAAGAAGAACAGGGATGCTCCTTAGAATCATGGATGGTCAGACTTTGCCTCTTCTTTTTTGAGCATATTGTCAGGAGGGACCAATCCCTGTAGAAAGACATTATACTTGATAGAGTGGAGGGTTAGCAAAAAAGAGGACGACTCCAGATGAGTTTAGATTGACACAATGGCAGCAACAATGGGCTCAAATATAAGGACAATTGTGAGTATGGTGCAGAACAGGGTAGTGTTTTGTTCTATTGTGCATAGTGTAGGTATGAGTCAGAAGTGACTCAACAACCCCTAACAACAGCAACAAAACAGGTTTAAGAAAGAGAGACCAAGATCAAAAAATGTGTCTTAAAAACAAGATAAGCCTACTTCCTAGAAATGGGTAGGTAGTACAGTTACACTACCTACTAAGGAGTGCTGAACTCCTTAGAACAAGATTGATTCTCGCTCTTGAGTGGAACTAAATCTCAGATGGAGAGCACAGGACTGTCTCCAAAGAGAAAGAAGAAATCCAGCAGATCGCTACAATGACCACATCAGTCGAAAATAACCATGAACAAATTTGACCCTGACTGTTTTGTAAACAAATAATATAAACTTTGAGGAGTTAGCAAAACCAGATGGAAGCAGAATTAGAATGTGAATCTAACACCACAGAGCTCTCTCAAACAGGGCCCCCTTACTGAGCTCCATCTGCCTATGCTTAACAGGTATGCCTAGCAATGCTTATGAGCAAGGATAGGAATCTTGGAATATATTATTGGCATACATATTAAATAGTCAAGAAGGAAAATCTGAGACCCAAACAATAATTTTATACTTATATATTTCTCTGCTGACTCAATGTCATGTATCCAAGAAAATGGATGTTTTTAAAATGACTATTTAGGTATTTGTTGAGTGTTTTACTTTCTATTAGTCTGGCACAGGTGATTAAGGCTGGAATTCTATCTAAAAGGTTGGCTGTTCTAATCCACCCAGAGGCTTTGGAAGAATAGCTTGGTGATTTGCCTCTTAGCCATGAAAACTCTAAGGAGGGCAGTTCTATTCTAACACACATGAGGTTTCCATAAGTACATACCGACTCAGAAACAACTGGTTTATTGTTTGTTTTTTTCTTAACTGACGATTGCATCCCAAACAAATGTATAAATGCTAAAGGGACCACATCAACTTAAATGCAGCTTAAGTAGCAACCAACTACTTTTACACTAAAGAGAATCTGTTACCTCAGAAGAGAATAAATTTAAACAAAGGCATCAGAAAGACCTAACTGCTATTCTGCAATAGAATATGTCCATACGTGAAGAGAACGTCAACACTGTGTTCATTAGAAGGGAAAAAAAAATAAAGGTCAGCATTACAAGGAATGAAAAGTGACCTTTCCATGGAGACTACTGAACCTAATCTATCTTGTTCCACTAACACAGGAAATACACTGCAATATTCAGGATGGAAGAAAATGACAGTTTAATGATTATGGAACATCTTTCACTTTTTGTCTTAATTGAACAATCTTAACATCAAAGGCAAAGCTGGTAGCATTTTGGGAAGTAAAATGTCATTTTGAATTCCTTTTCACTTTTTTCTAGATTCATGAACTTTAGCTTCTTCCCAGCTTTATTTTCCCATTTTCATTTAGCTTTGATACAAAACAGGCCTGACTTAAAGTGTACAAGGCAAAGCAATAATTTATGTTGGAAACTTTAAATGGATGGGACAAAGCCACCTTTGAACCTGTTACATTTGAACTACTTTAAATATCCAGATGGACAAAGCTCAGATACTCACTTTTACAGGTGAAGATAACTTGACATAATAGATATTTTATCCAACAAACCACCTAATGAAGAACAACATATAAACTGCCATCTCTACGTTCTATTATCCTCACTACTTAACATTTTTTTAAAATGTATTGTGCTATCCACAACACTGGAGTCCTGGTGTGGTGAAATAGGAAAGTCTGGACTGCTAACCACAACACTGGGGTTCAAACTCTTTGGAAACCATATACAGGGTCGCTGTGAGTCAGAACCAACCAGACAGCACTTAACAGCAACAACATCTGCGCCATTATAATGACATGTGCAAAGACCTGGAATTAGAAAACCAAAAGGGAAGAACAGGTTCAGCATTTCTCAAACTAAAGTAACTGAAATAAAAAGAATAAAGAAAAAAATTCAAGCTTCAACTTGTGATATTGAAGAATTATTGGACAACATAGTAAATGATGCAGGAAGGGTCAAAAGAAGATGGAAGGAATATACAGAGTCACTGTGCCAAAAAGAACTGATCAATGCTTAGCAATCTCAAGAGGTAGCATATAATCATGTAAAAATGGTGCTAAAAAAAAAAAGAACGAGATACCTGAGAAAAAAAACAAGGCACCAACAGTTGATGGAATACTAATTGAAATGTTTCAACAAACTGATTGAAGCATTCAAGATGCACACTCTTCCAGATTTCTTCTATGCCAAGAAATTTGGAAGGCAGCTACCTGATCAACCAGTTGGCTTTGGGAGGAGAAACATAATTTGCTGGAGTCAGATGGATCTTGGCTAAAATTAGAGAATAATGCAAAGGCACTCCACTGCTCTGTGGCTCATAAAATATATATGACTAATAATCTTTGCTTGATTTAAAAAAA
>NW_006408598.1:5887651-5926370 GCF_000296735.1 Chrysochloris asiatica
TATAGTTGTTATTAAGTGCCACTGAGTTGATTCCAACCCATAGTGACCCTTTATAGTGTTTCCAAAGAGAAGCTGATGACCTTGAACCGCTGACCTTGCAGTTCAAGCGACTTAGTAGTCTGGCGCATTCACCCACAGCACCACATCAGGAGACTGTTTCTCTTTCTCTCTCTCTCTCTCCATATGTATATATACATGAATAACTTTGTAAAGAATGTGTATTCCAGAATATTTAATTGTGTTCATGAAGAACCTGTACATAGATGAAGAGCTAGTCATTAATATAAATTTAAACTGAATTTTTTTAAATCAGGAAAGGTGTGTGCCAGGGTTGTATTCTTTCACCATACCCACACCTGATGGCACTTAACAACAACAGCAATACATTCTGTCAACTAAGCAAATAATGAGAGAAATTGGATTACGTGAAGAAAACAGCATTAAGATTAGAGGAAGAGTCATTAACAATCTGTGATATGCAGATGCCACAACCCTACTGAAAATAAAGAGGACTTAAAATACTTACTAATGAACATTGAAGCCTTTAGTATGGATTTCACCTCAATGCTAAGAAAATAAAAATCCTCACAACTGGACCAATAGATACATTCATGATAAATAGAGAAAAGAATGATGTCAGAAAAGATTTCAGTTTGCTTGGATCCACAGTCAACAATCATGGAAACAGCAATCAAGAAATCAATGGGTGTATTGCATTAGGCAAACCTTCTGCAAAAGACATCTTCAAAATGTTAAGAGCAGGCATGTCACTTTGAGAACTAACTACTGTGTGCCTGACTCAAGTCATAGCATTTCAATTATGACATGTACACGGAGAAGTTAAAACAATGAATAAGGTAGACTGTAGAAGAAACTATACATTTGGATTATGGTATGGGGAAAGAATACTGAAAGTACCATAGACTGCCAGAAGAACAAACAAATCTTTTTTGGAAGAAGTACATCTAGAATGCTCCTCAAAAGTGAGGCTGGTGAGACTTTGTTTCTTGTTCTTTGGACATGTTGTAAGGGTCCCTTGGAGAAGTGTTTGGTAAAGTAAAGGGTCAGCAAAAATAGAACACGCTCAAGGAAATAGATCTGAGTGGCAGCAACGATAGGCTCAAACCTAAAAATTGTAAGACTAGCTCAGGACCCGGCAATGTTTCATTCTGTTGTACTTAGTGTCACTGTGAGTCAGAGCTCACTCGAAGATACCCAACAACATAAGACCATCAGCACCATGGTATTATAGAACAGCTTTTATTTCTGCAGTACTTTATAATTTCTTGTAAGCATTGTTAGTTAATTACTGGGGCGGGTGTTGATAAACAGCAAACAAAAAAGCCTACTGTTGTACTCAGAGAAGACTTTTATGTTAGACGTATTTGAAGTTTGAGTATCTTTGCTTGACTAATAATGAACCCCTCCAAAAAAAGAAGTTTAAGGAAAATGCTCTTTAAATTATTTTTAGGGTTAAAAACAACTCTCTCATGTAAAAGATTGTCTATAAAGCACTGTCAATGATCCTGGTAAGACTACATTGCTGTTGTTAGGTGCCATCAGGCCAGCTCTGACTCAAAGGAACCGTATGAACAACAGAAGGAAACTTGGCCAGGTCCTGTGCTATCCTCACAATTGCTGTTACACTGGAGTCCATAGCTGTTGCCACTGTGCCAATCCAAAGGTCTTTCCTCTTTTTTACTGACCATCCATTTTACCAATTATGATGTGCTTATCCAGGGAATTGTTGTTAAGTGCCATCGAGTTGGTTCCAACTCATAGTGACCCTGTATAGGGTTTCCAAGGATCAGCTGGTAAGCTTGAACTGCTTACCTTGTAGTTCAAACTGACTTTACAGTACAACACATTAACCCACAGTGCCACACCAGGACTCCTCCAGGGAATAATACCCCCCTAATAATATGTCCAGAAGAGCTTTGGTATTGTAGTGGTTATGAATCAGGCAGCTAATCTCAAGGTCAGTAATTCGAAACTTCCAGTCATTCTGTGGGAGAAAGATAAGGCTTTCTGCTCCTGTAAAGATTTACAGCCTCAGAAACCTTATGCAGGGTCGCTATGGGTCAGAACCAACTCCACAACACTTAACAGCAACAACAACAATAATATGTCCAAAGCATGAGAGACAAATTCTCAGTATCCTAGCTTCTAAGGACTCCTGGTGTGGCACTGTAGGATCAGCATTGGACTGCGAACCACAAGGTCAGCAGTTCATACCCAATTGCTCCTTGGAAACTCTGTATATTGTCACTCTGAGTCAGAACTGACTCTACAACACTCAACAACAACAACAGGTGCTTTCTGGCTGTACTCCAAAGATATTTATTTAAGACTCATATTTAATACAGATTTGTTTGTTCTTCTGGCAGTCCTTGGTACTTTCAATATTCTTTACAACACCTTAATTCAAATGCATCAGTTTTCCTAGAGTCTTCCTTATTCATTGTCCAATATGCATACGAAGTGACTGAAAATACCTTGGTGTGGTCAGGAGCACTTTAGTCCTCAAAGTGACATCTTTGCTCTTAAACATGTTAAAGAGGTCTTATACAGCAGACTTGCCTAATGCAATATATCATTTAGTTTTGTGATTGGCGATTCCATGAAAGTTGATTGTGGACCCAAGCAAAATGAAACCTTTGACAACTTCAATCTTTTCTCCATTTGTAATGATGTTGTTTATTGGTTCCGTAGTGAAGTTTTTGTTTTCTTTACATTGAGGTGCAATCCATATTGATCTTCATCAGTAAGTATTTTAATTCCTCTTTGCTTCCAGCAAGCAAAGCTGTATCATCTGCATATTTCAGTTTGTTACTGTCTTCCTCTAATCCTGATACCACATTTTAGTTCATATAATCCAGTTTCTTGGATTCTAGCTCAGTTTATTCAATATACAGATTTAGTAAGTATAGACTGGTAGATGCCTTTGCTGATTGCAAATCAATCACAAAGGTGTGCACCAGGGTTGTATTGTTCTGTTCAAACGACTGCCTCCTGAGCACAATTTAATGTTCTGGAATATCCATTTTTCACAATGATATCCATAGCCTGTCATGTTCCACACAGTCAAAAGTTTTTGCATATTCAATAAACCACAAGTAATCATCTTTCTTGTATTTTTGACTTCACCCTCTTCTGAATCTGGCTTGCATTTCTGGGAGTTCCCCATTGTTGTATTGTTGAAACCATTTTTATTTATCTTCAGGAAATCTTTACTTATGGGTGATATTAATGATATTGTTCAATGATTGTTATATTTCTTTGTGTCATATCTCCTTGAAATAGAAACAAATATGGCCAAATCAGTTGGCCAAAGTTGGTTTTCCCAATTCTTGGCATAGATGAGTGAGTGCCACCAGTATTTCATTAGTTTGTTGAAACATTTCAATTTACACTGATTCCTGGAGGCCTGACTTTTGTTAATGTATTAAATGTAACTTGGACTTCTTTATTCAGTACCATCAGTTCTTGATCATATGCTATCTCTTGCAATGGTTGAACCTCTACCATTTCTGTTGGTATTGTTGTTGTTGTTAAGTGCCGTGGAGTCTATTCCGACCCATAGTGACCCTGTATAGGGTTTCCAAGGAGCAGCTGGTGAGCTTGAGCCACCGACCTAGCTGTTCAAACGACTTTGTAGTCTGACACATTAGCCCACAGAGCCACACCAGGACTCCTATGTTGATATAGTGACTGTGTATTCCTTCTATCTTCTTTTGGTGCTGTCTTCATTACTCATTATTTTGCCCATAGGGTCCTTCAATATTGTAAATGGAGGTTTGATTTTTTTTTTTTTTTCAGTTCTTTCAATTTGAAAAATGTTGAGTGTGATCTTCTCTTTTGGTTTCCTAACTCCAGCCCTTTGCATATTTCATTATAATATTTGACTTTGTCTTCTGGAGCTATCCTTCGAAAATTTCTGTTCGGCTTGTTGACTGTCTCATTTTTTCCATTCATTTTGCATCTCTACACTAGAGAGCTAGTGTCAGCGTCTCTTCTGACACCTTGTCGGGGTTTTCCCTCGACATAGTTGTCACGAGTGTTTGGTTCACGAGGAGGGGAGATCCAGCGGCGATAGGGATAGCGAAAGAATACACAGACAAACAGAAGAAGGGAGACAATGAGGCACCCCAAAGCCAGGGTGATACAGCACTGGTGGGCAGGCTTGGGACTACAGGCATCATGGCCTCTGCAGGCAGCAACTCACTGCCCTGCAATTTTTACTGCATGCCTTCCAACCAGTAATGCACTGCTATCTTTACTCCATGCCTTCCAACCAGCAATGCACACCTGGGGAGGCCCGGGCCTCTGTTTTATTTAGGGGAGGAGTTTCACACCAAGCTGAGAGGGACTAAAACAGGATACAGCTAACATCAGTAATTTTCCAGACATTCAGGTAACTTTACATTGTACTTCACGGGTTCGAATCCCAGGCCAGCAACTTGGATTCTCAGGCCCAATTAACATATCTATAGCCCCTGAGGTCAGTTGGGGGAAGGTGAGAGTTCTGCAGGAGACGCCCAGCCCAGGTGAATGGGCTGCACCTGGAAAAGGGATTAGGGAGGATGGGTTCTTTGTCTATAGAACAAAGAACCGAGAAGTAGCTTATTTTTAGTTAATCCTTTGGAGAAAGGTTTAACCTTGCAACCTTTAGTCTCGGCTTTAGGAAAATATCACATTTATCTGTGGATTTTCAAAGGCTCCAGTGTATTAATTTAATATATATACCTGAATATTAAGATGAAAGCAATTTTCCATTAACTGCCAGTGGCCTCACTTGTTACACTCGGCCCTAGAGGGCCTCGAACCTTGACTAGTCTTACACGGTCTGCAACAACACCTATTTTAGTCTTTTCTTTCTTTCCTGTCTTTTTATTGACCTTTTGCTTTCTCCTTGTATAATGTTCTTGATATCATCCCACAACTCTTCTGATCTTTAATCATTAATGTCTAATGCAGCAAATTTGTTCTTGAGATGGTTTCTAAATTCAGGTGTGATATTCTCAAGGTTATTTTTGGCTTTTGTGGACTTTTTTTAATTTTCCTCAGTTTCTTCTAAACTTGCATATTAGCCATTGATTTTCTTTCCCAGTTAGTCCCTGTCCTTGTTTTGGAACTTTTCCAGTCTCTTCCTACAGATATAGTCAACTGGATTCCTGTGTATTCCATCTGGTGAGGTCCATGTGTATAATTAATTGCCTTTAAGTTGTTTTTAAAAATCTATTTGCAAAGAAGTCATTGGTCTTAAAAAAAATTCTGTCATACTAGCTGTAGTATCATTTCTATCACCAAGGCCACATACTCCAACACTGTTTCTTCCTCTTTATTTGCAACCTTTGCATTTCAACCACCAGTAATTGTCAATACATTGTAATTACAAACTTGATCAATATCAGACTGAAGAAGTTGGTTGTTGTTGTTGTTAAGTGCTGTCGAGTCGATTCCGACCCATAGTGACCCTGTATAGGGTTCCCAAGGGGCAGCTGGTGAGCTTGAACCACTGACCTTGCAGTTCAAATGGCTTTGCAGTCTGGCGTATTAACCCACAGCACCACACCAGGACTCAATTTCATTATCACTGGCTAAATTTAGTGGATGGTGCCAAAATTTGAGTAATAGTTGTATTAACTGGTGTTTCTTGTTGGTATATGGATATTACCTTACTATAGATAGCATTGGACTTCATGATAGATCTTGAAATGTTCTTTTTGATAATAAATGTGATGCCATTCTTGTCGAATTTTTCATTCCTAGCATAGTAAATCATGTTATTGTCAGATTCAAAATGGCTAATACCAGTCCATTTCAGTTAACTAATACCTAGGATATGCATTCCATTTCATCATCAATGACTTCCAGTTTTCCTAGATTTATACTTCATAATTCTATGTTCTGATTATTAATGGGTGTTTGCAGCGGTTTATACTCATTTTGAGTTGTACCTCATCAACAAATGAAGATCCTGAAAATCTTGCTACGTTCGTTTCTTCCTGCTCAGCTCTCCTTTAAGTAGCCAGCTCTCCCCAGTAGTATTTTGAGTGCCTTCCAACCTGAGGGTCTCGTATTTCAGCAGCTCAAGTTAATCAGCTGCTCCTTGGAAACCCTATACAGAGTTGCTATGAGTCAGGACTGACGCAAAGGCACTTAACAACAACAGCAACAACAAATGGGCAAAATATTAAATGACGCAGAAAGCATCAGAAGAAGATGAAGGGAATTCACGGTACCAGAAAGAGATGGTTGAAGGTCAACCATTTGAAGAGGTAGCAGATGAGCAAGAGCCAGTGATACTGAAGGAAGGAGTCCAAGGTGCATTGAAGGAATTCACAAAAGAACAAGTCTCCAGAAATTGATGGAACACAAACTGAAATCTTCCAACAAACAGGCAGCACTGGAGGCACTCACTCATCTATGAGAAGAAATTTCTAAGACAAATACCTGGCCAACTGACTGGAAAAGATTCATATTTGTGCCCATTCCAAAGAGTAGTGACTCAATGGAATGCAGAAATCATCAGATAACATCATTAATATCCCATGCAAGCAAAATTTTGCAAAAGATAATTGGAAAACAGCTGCACCATACATTGACAAAGAACTTCCAGAGGTTCAAGTCAAATTCAAAGAGATGTGGAACAAAGGCTATCATTGCTGGCATCAGATAGATCTTTGCTGAAAGCAGAAAACATCAGAAAGAAATTTATTTATGCTTTATTGACTACACAAAGTCTTTTTTTGATTGTGTGGATCATGACAAACTATGGGTAGCATTGAGAAAAATGAATATTGTGGAACACTTATTTGAGCTCCTGAGGAACCTGTATAAAAACCAAGAGGAAACTGAATGGTTTAAAATTAAGAAAGTTGTGTACCATGGTTGTATTCTTTTACCATACTTATTCAATCCGTATGCTGATTAAATAATTCAAGAAGCTGGATTATATGAAGAAAAACATGACAAACAACAGGATCGGAGGAAGACTCCAACAACCTTCAATATGCAGATGACATAACCTTACTTTCTGAAAGTGAAGAAAACTTAAAATCCTTACTGATAAAGATGAAAGACTTCAGGATGGATTGCATCTCAATGTAAAGAGAGCAAAAATCTTCACCACTGGACCAATAAACATCACCTATATAAATGGAGAAAAGATAGAAGTCAAACACTTCATTTGGTTTGGATCCACCATCAACACTCATGGAAGCAGCAGTCAATAAATTAAATAATGTATTACATTAAGCAAATCTGTTGCACAAGACCTCTTTCAATTGTTGAAGAGCAAATATGACAGTTTGAGAACTAAGGGGCTCCTGACCCAAGCCATGGCACTTTCAGTAACTTCATACACATGTGAAAGTTGGACAATGAATAAGGATGATTGTAGAAGAATTCATGCATTTGAGCTTTGGTGTTGGAGGAGAATATTAAATGTACCATGGACCGCCAAAAGAACAAACCAATCTGTCTTGGAAGAAGTACAGCCAGAATACTCACTGGAAGCCGGGATAGCCAGACTTCTCTCTCATACTTCAGACATATTGTCAGGAATGACCGGTTCCTGGAGAAGGATATGTTTGGTAAAATGGAGAGTCGGAGGAAAAGAAGAAAACCCTCAATGAGATGGATTGGCACAGTGGCAGCATCATGGGCACAGACATAGCAACGATTGTGAGGTTGGCACAGGACCGGGCAGTGTTCCATTCTATTATGCATAGGGTTACTATGAATCAGTACCAACTCTATGGCACCTAACAACAACAATGTAAAGTCTTGCTTACTAGTTAGTTGGGCTTATCTGGACCAGATTGTGTTCCAGGCTTCTTCTTCTTCTTGTTGTAATAGAATACAACACAGGAATATAAAACAGTAAACTACTGATTATTCAACAACACATGAATTGCTTTTTTTTTCATGAAGAATTTTCAAGATATTCATAGTTTCCTCTTCAAAAGAAAATGTTCGGCTGAGGAGGTATAAGTTTGGATCCTATTTTTATATTCAGTGAAAGAAGCCAGACATAAAAGAGTATATATTGAATTATGAATTTGAATAACATATTGTATTCAAAATTAAAACTGTATGAAGTTATAAGACAGGCAATGTTAATCTATGATAGAAATCAGATCAGAGGTTGCCTAGGATTGGGATGGGTAGACAAAAGGAAACTTTCTGGATAGAAATGTTTTACATCTTAATTGGGGAGATAGTTGTACACATTAGTTTAACTCTATACTTACTATCTGGATCATATTGTGTGTAAATTATACTTTGAGAAAATAACTTTTTAAAAAATACCATTCCAAAATCTCAGGATTCTGTGAGATTGATTTGATACAAGGATGCTTATCTTTCATGATAATGAAAAGCGTAATCTGACTGGAAAGGGGAAATAAACAAGACTAGACATTTCAGTGTTACGAGCATTCTGGGTACTAACTGGCTCCTGGACAGGTCCAGGTGAAGATGGTGAGGCAGTGGAGGAGGCAAGCAAGGTTGGGGCGTGTCTCCAGGAGTGGGGAGTGGCTGGGCAGGAGCTAAAGCTGCAGCCCCATACCTGCCACCCAGCCTCAGCCATCAATGCTGTAATTATGAAAATTTCTGTGGAGTGGAATGCCTTTGAAGACAGGGGAGGGGAGCAAAGCTTTTCAAGGCCCAAAGAGAAAAACAGTTTTAATGCAGAGCCAGCACTTGCTTGCCAATATATAATTGTATCACCCTCTTTTCCTGAAGGATTTTCAAGGTCGCCATGGTTTCCACTTTCAAAGAAAATATTAAGCTGAGGCATAAGTTTGGATGTTCACATTTGTTATTAAAATGTAGCTTGACTATTTCAGGTATAATTAAACACCTTCACCCTGAATACTTGAGAAATTGCTTTAAAATCAATTAGAGGTCTCTACAGTAGACCATTCCTCCCTTCTTCTGTCAGTTTTATGGACTATGCAAAGTTATTCCATCGTGTGGAAAATAATTATAGATATCTCTGCAAAGAATGAGAATCCCAGAACACTTAATTGTGCTTATGGGAAACCTGTACATAGAACAACAGGTAACCGTTCAAACAGAAGAAGGAGATAGTACTTGGTTTAATCATTTCACTATATTTATACAATTAATATGTCAAGTAAATAAGTTTAAAAAGATGGACAATGTGCAGAAGAATGCAGTAGCAGGAGTAGAGGAAGATTCATTAACAACCTGTGATATGCAGATAACACTACTTTGCTGCCTAAACGTGAAAAGGATTTGAAAGACTTTGAAGTCTTTGAAGATCAAAGACTACAATATGGGTTACATAACATAAGTAAGCAAAAGATCCTCACAATTTGACCAGTAAGCACCATTGATAAAGGAAGAAAAGATAGACATTGTCAGGGAATTCATTTTGCTTGGATCCACAATCAATGCCTATGGAAGTAGTCATCAAGACATCAAATGAATTACTAAATTGGGCAAATCTACTACAAAAGGCCTCCTTAAAGTGCTAAAACACAAAGATGTCACATTGAGGACTAAGTTGTACCTAATCCAAGTCAGGATAATTTCAATTATTGAATTAAATCTGTTTTAGAAGAAGTTCAGAAAGAATGCTCCTTAGAAGCAAGCATGGTGAGACTTCATCTCGGGTACTTTGGACATCTTATCAGGAGGTACTATTCCCTGGAAAAGGACATCTTGCTTGGTCCAATAGAAGATTGGCAAGAAAGAAGACGCTCGACAAAATGGATTGGTACAGTAGCTACAATGATGAATGGACTCGAAGTAATGATTGTGAGGATGGTGTAGAACTGGGCAGTGTTTTGTTCTATTGTCCATAGGGTCACCAAGTACAATCGAACATGAGGGCACCTAACAACAGTAACAACATGTTGTTGTTGTTAAGTGCTGTTGAGTCGGTTCTGACCCATAGCGACCCTGTACAGGGTTTCCGAGGGTGTAAATCTTTATGGGAGTAGAAAGTCTCATCTTTCTCCCGCAGAGCAGCTGGTAGTTTCGAACCGCTGACCTTAAGGTTTGCAGCCTGATTCGTAACCACTACGCTACCAGAGCTCCTTTTAATAACATGTTAGACCACTGGAATCCCTAAATGGTGCTAATGGTTAAGTGCTCAGCTGCTAACAAAAAGGTTGGAGTATCAATTCTATTCAGAGGTACCTTAGAAGAAAAACATGACCATCTACTTACAAAAGAGTCATTGAAAATCTTGTAGAGTGTCAGTTCTACTCTTACATACATGGGGTCACCATAATTTAGAATCAATTTGACAGCAATTTGTCTAGATAAGTCATAATATGTTTGGAGTGTGGTGCTGTAGGATAACCACTAGACCCTAAAGTTGGTTTGAACCGCAAGGTCAGTAGTTCAAACTTACCAACCATTCCTTGGAAACTGATTCACAGGAACTGACTATATAGGAACTGACTCAAAGACACTTAAAAACAGTTCTCTCATGGGATCAATGATTCATTTCATCTAATGCTGTTTTTGAGGGTGCTAAATCTCTTTGCAGTCCTGATGTGGCACTGTGGTCTAGTGTGCCAGACTGCAAAGCCATTTGAACTGCAAGGTCAGCAGTTCAAGCTCACCAACTGCTCCTTGGAAACCCTACACATGGTCGCTATGGGTCGGAATTGACTCAACAGCACTTAACAACAACAATAAATCTCTGTTTATGATTGCTTCAAGGAATAAGGAAGTCTGAAATTACAACCTACTATAAAAGTAGACATTTTCAAAGCAGCCTGTGCATATTTAAAGTAGAGATTATACATTAACTACAATCCTAGGCCCCTTAGGGAGTTGATCATCCAATAATATGGGCAATAGCCTAAAGCTATCCATAAATGTGACATAAAAACAAAACAAAGCAGTGATTTGTTGCTCCATGATTTCTCCTTCCCAATTATACAAATTCACATATCAATTTAATGTTTCAGGAAGCAAGCCTTCCTAGCCTTTATTTATCCCATTATAGATAAGTTATTATGACGGTTGGCATAGCAGTGGTAAGACAGCTTTCTTCTGAAATCTGTTATTTCCAGTTGTAACCCAGAGTTATTGTGTGTACTCAAGACGTGCCTTTAATTAAGGATGTCCTGGGAGAAATTTCCAGGAAGAAAGAGAGGAGAAAAAAAAACATAAACCAAAACTCTGCTTTGAAGCACTGTTTTGGTGCAAAAGAAAATCATGAAAAACAGAAGTTAACACTTCATTCAGATAATCAAGATATAAAGGATGATATAGAAGTCATCCAAGCTACAAACATAATATTAGCATATGCATTGTTAAGTGCCTTGGAGTTGGATTCAATTCATAGCAGTCCTTTATAGGGTTTCTGAGGAGTGGCTGGTGGGTTTGAATCGCCAACCTTGCAGTTCAAACTGACCTTGCACTGTCATGCTTATCTGATAATTGGAGTACTGGTATGGTGTGGCAGTGTACACCCCCCAGCCCCCCCATATGAAGGTGAGTCAAAAATTATCCGCACTCTGGTTATATTAAAATGCCCATCCGCTCCATGGCTGATGACAACATTGACCATGCATGTGCAATGATTCTGTCTAATAGACGAGTGACAATGGATTATGTGATCATGTGGCAAATCATTCATGATTCTGCCTATGAAATAACCCACGACAGACATGGGTTTCGAAAACTTTGTGCGAGATAGGTACTAAAACAACTCAGTGAAGAACATAAACAGGCGTGTTTAGATATCTGCAAACAAAATTTACACCCATACTCAAAGGAAGATAAACGTTTCTTTTAAATATATCATTACTGGTGACGAGACATAGAATCATCTCCTTGAGCCTGAGAGCAAACAGCAGAGTATGGACTGGAAACATCCTCAATCACCAACCAAGAAAAAGGTCAAAAGTCAACCATCAGCTAGAAAGTTGATGCTTACAGTTTTCTGGGATTCTCAAGGGTCAGTACTGGAACAATATCAGCAAAAAGATTCAATAATCAACAGTGCTTATTACAATGAATTGCTCACTGAAGAGCTGAAACCTACACTTCAGATTAAACTCACAGGACTACTATCCAAGGGCATTGTGGATCTTTCATGACAATGTACATCCACACATCTCTGCACACAATGTTGACACTCTGAAAAAGCTTTATTTTGAGGTGGTAAAGCATCCTCCCTATAGTCCTGATCTTGCTCCATTGCACTTTCACCTGAAAGTCCCCTTGGTACCCTGAAAGCAGCCCTTGGAGGATTAAGATTCACTGCTGATGAAGTGAAGACCAGTGACTCATGGCTCACAGCTCAGCCCCAAACAGTTTTAAATAAGGGAGTATGAAAGCTTGTTGACAAATGTATTGAAAAACAAGGAGATTGTATCAAAAAAGGATGTATTTGTCTTTTCTAAAAGTTGATTAAAATAAATTCTACAGCCAGAGTATGTGTATATATGTGTGTGTGTGTATGTGCATTGTTGTTAAGTGCCATTGAGTCGTTTCCAACTCATAGTGACCTGGTATAGGGTTTCCAACGAGCAGCTCATGGGTTTGAACTGCCAGCCTTGCAGTTCAAACCAACCTTTCAGTCTAGTGCCTACTCTATAACACTACACATACTATATATATAGTTTTTGTTTGTTGTTAAGTACCATTGAGTCAGTTCTGACCCATGGTAACCTTGTATAGGGTTTCCAAGGAGCAGCTGGTGAGCTGGAACCACTGACCTGGCAATTCAAACCAAATTTGCAGTCCAACGCATTAATCCACACAGCCACATCAGGACTCTATATGAGTGTGTCTGTGGGTGTGGTGGTGGGGAAGGGGAATAATTAATATACTTCATAGTAACTTCCCTACTGGCCTTCTGAAGACTCCATACTTAAGAAAATGGAAGCTAATTTTTAATTGGGTTTATTTTTACCTGTTATCTTATTTACAGTAGAAGTTATCATAAATTAAAACAAAAAGCAAATGGCAAATAAAAAATAAGAGATGCTTTTCCTAAATCTTACAATGTGTTATCATTTAAGACTGGTGAAGACAATCTTCTATTAGAGTAGTAGGTTCCAAGTTTTAAACTGCTTCTGATATACCTGGAAGATTTCTTAAAACACAGATTGCTTGCTAGACCTCAAAGAGTATCTGATTCTGTAGGTGTGCATTTTAAATAATATTCCAAGAGATATCGATGCTGCAGTTCCAAAGACCACACTTTGGAAACCAGTAGAGGTTAATGACACCTGTTTCCTCAACATTAATTCCTTCATATCTACCCCTACCCTTACTTCTTTTCCTCTTTGTTGTTGTTGTTGTTGTGAAGTGCCGTCGAGCCAGTTCCGACCCATAGCGACCCTGTATAGGGTTTCCAAGGAGCAGCTGGTGAGTTTGAACTACCGACCTTACATTTCAAACAGCTTTGCAGTCTGGTGCATTAACCCACAGTGCCACAGCAGGACTCTTTTTCTCTAGGAGATGATAATAGGTCTTTCTTGGTATCATTCACCAGTTAGTACCAGCCTGAAGTTTGAAGTAGAAAATAAGACACTAACTATAAAGAGGGGAGCCCGCCATTGTTCGATCCTTCTAGTTTTACAGGACATGACCTTGACCTCTGGAGAGTGGTCAGAGATCTTGGAAGAGAAGGTTTATCAATACCTTCATCCTTGAATCATGTAAAGCACATAAAAGAAACAAGAAGGTCCCACTGCAGTGGAATCTGAACAATGCTGAGAAAATTGTGAAAGTGGATGAAAATCATCTGGGGAACATGCAGATGAAATTCTAAGTGGCTCTGTGCCAGCAAAAATAACCCATTACAATTAAAAACAAGCTAAATCAAACTGTCTGGGCTTAATTGAGCCCACTCTGAAAGTTTTTCTTCAACAAACATGGTGCTTTCAGCAGGTGAGAATGAAATTGTCCAGTCCCTTGAAACTAATTTAAACCCCCACGTCTTCTGCCCTTACAACAAGAAGGTCCAAGACTCTCTCTGAGTAGCACTAAGAGAGACGTGTGTGCAAAATTAGGAGGCCAGTTCCAAAGAACTCAAAATGCCACCCAACTCATACACAAGGAAATAATTCTTTGTAGCTGAGTAATAACAGATGTTCTTTTATAATTGTGAGGGTTTTATGGAGATGCTGCAGAAACAGCAATACATAGGTAATTGTTAAAAAAGCCGTGGTGCTGACATTCTACTAACAGAGATGCTCACATAAATCTAAAAAATATCAATTTAGGAAGATTGAGAAGATAAGTTGCAAGAATAACTACAGAGGCTTGAAACATCTGTGCAATTAGTACCAACCACCTCAAAACTCTAATTGTCCCTCCTCGCATTGTATTATTCTTTAATATTTTCAAGCCCTCCTTCCTTTTTATCTGCTCACATCTGTGCAAAGGAAGGAAGCAACTGAAGAGTGAAAGGTGAGCAGGAATAAGGTAAAGCTCAGTGACCCGCTGTGACTACCCTGAGCCTCCATTTCCCTGGAGGCATCCATCCACACCCAAATATTTGAGATCATAAATAAGCTCAGACAAATTTTGGAGGAAACAGAAGATGGATAAGGGAAAGCTACATGTCTTCAGAGACAGAGAAACAAATAAACAATAGTGTTCTGCCAATACTTGCTTTGCCCTCTGGGCTGCCAGAGGTGTACAGCCCAGGCCTGAACTTGTCTGAGTTAGGGTGGCTCTTGGTGGCTCAGCCAGTGTCCAGAGGACTTGTCTATTAGTCACCATCTTGGTCTCTATGAGTGTCTGAGAAACAGAGCCATGATTCATCTTGACAACTGTTAGTACATTGCTTCAAATGGGCACAGGGAGAGATGAGCAACCTGGTACCAGAAAATAACATAAAAGAAATGATACCACTTCTCGTAAGGACTGGGCAGGAGCGTTTGTGTGGTAAGAACAGTGGGCCTGGGGGTAGCCTAGCAGAACACAGCCATGTCAGCACAGTGGCAAAGTCCTGCCACTCAGATGCATGGCCTGGCCAAGTTAGCTTAGGAGACTTGAAACTCTCCTAATTCAGACTATGAATAAAAATGTTATATTCTTCAGATTATTTCCCCCTCCAAAACAATTCAGGTTTAAAAACACAAATGACTTCTTTATTCAGATTTTAATCAAGTGTGTAAACCCAACTCAAATATTATGTTTAAAATGTATATTCATGCCATAGCTAGGTATATTCTCAAGACAAATGTGTACATGTGTTTACCACCAGACATGTATTACAATATTCATACTAGCATGATTCATAATGGCCACATAGTAGAAATGCTCAAATGCTCATCAAAAGTCCAATGATCACATTAAAAAAAAACAAAAAACAAAAACAAAGTCACTATCAAATCAGTTTTTCATTTAAAAAGTACTCAGCAATTGTAAAAAAGAGTCCATATTCATGCAGTGCATTATTACACAGCTATGAGAATGGTCTACAATCACATATAAATAAATCTCATAAATGTAGTGTTGAGGGAAAAGCCAGACACTTTAAAGAATATGCTGCACAATTCATTTTATGTAAAGACAAAAATAGGCATATCTTGCATTTTAAAGTCAAGAAAACATGAAAAGGAATTTCTAGAGGTTTGGAAAGGTCCATATGTTGATCTTGGTGTTGGCTATATGTGTATTGAGTTTGGAAAATTCACCAGGCAGTCCACTAACCATTGTTCACTTTTCTTATATGTGTATTATGTATCAATACAAAATTGTAGAACCCCAAAATAAAAATCAAGAGGATCTATTAAGTTGTCTTTGTCAAGATAATCAATTTTAGAATGTAGTGGGCAGTACAAATAAAAAATGCTATTAAAAAGTTGCTACATTAACCATTCTATTTCAACAATCATAACAGTATAATAAACAACATTCTTATCAACGGAGAAAAGATTGAAGTTGTCATGGACTTCCTTCTTCTTGGATCAACTACAACACTCAAGGAAGCAGCAGTCAAGAAATCAAATGACATGTTGCATTAGGCAAATCTGCTGCACAAGACCTTTTTAAATTGTTGAAGAGCAAAGATGTCAACTTGAAGACTAAGGTGCGCCTGACCCAAGACACAGTATTTTCAATAACCTCATATGCATGTGAAAGCTGGACAGTGAATAAAGAAGACCGTAGAAGAATTGATGCTTTTGAGTTATGGTGTTGGAGGAGAATGTTGAAAGTGTCATGGGCTGCCAAAAGAACCAACAGATCTGTGTTGGAAGAAGTGCAGCCAGAGTGCTCCTTGGGGGCCAGGATGGCCAAACTTCATCTTTCATACTTTGGACATATTGTCAGGAGTCACTGGAGTCACTGGAGAAGGAAGGTAGAAGGTCAGAGAAAAAGAGGAAGACCTCCCACAAAATGAATTGGCCAAGTGGCAGCATCTATGGACTCAAGCGTGGCAACAATAGTGAGGTTGGCCCAGGATCGGGCAGTGTTTCATTCTGCTGTGCATAAGGTCACTATGAGTCAGTACTGACTCGATGGCACCTAACAACAACAGTATAATAGAGAAATATTGATGTAACATTTAGGAATAGTCTCCTGCATTATTGTATAAGTGTCTTACACCAGCCAAGGTGCTTCTGATAAAACAAACTCCATGATTTAGGCACTGGAGTTTGCCATTTATGAAGAGAAGAAAGGATGAAGTGGTTTAACTTGCCTTTCCCTCAAGTTTTCCCAAGGAAAAGAAGCTACCCTTGTCACCATCTCTTTTCCCTCCATCTTTTGTTGCCTCTCCAAGGATTAAATGTAGCCATGGAGACATTCTATCAGTAGAAACCTTAGTTTTCCCATTTAATTGGCCTTTCCAAACTTAATCAGAAAGCTTTTCCTGGAGAAGAAAAGATTCCCTCCCTTCATAAGGCAGCATCTTCAGGAAAACAATAAAACTCGTTGGTTAAAAGTCTGGAGACTTTACTGGAGTTGCTAACAGGTCTGTTAAGTCCTCTGATAAAGAATCCCATAACCACTGAATTACTTGCTTTACTCCGGGTCCATATTATTAAAAACGCCAAATTAAAGCATATACTTTTAAGCATCAACATTTTCGTTTTAAAGATATTAATGCTAAATGCAAATACCTCCAAATTATTTCATAATCAAAACTTAATTGCAAATATGACCTAGTTATAGATGTTCAGGCATTAAGGGTCTTCTGAAGTTTAAAGTCTTTTAGTCTAATGCGTTGTTGTTGTTAAGTGCTGTCAAGTCAGTTCCGACCCATAGCGACCCTGTACAGGGTTTCCGAGGCTGTATATCTTTACAGGAACAGAAAGCCTCATCTTTCTCCCTTGGAGCAGCTGGTAGTTTCGAACTGCTGACCTTAAGGTTCACAGCCCGATTCGTAACCACTATTCTACCAGAGCTCCTTAGTGTAATGTGTAGCACTGGAGAAAAGAAAAGTTGCATATGATGGCCATGTTAATCAGTACTATAGTCCAACATTGCCCACTTACTGTCATAATAACAGAAAATGTTTAGAGCTAGAAAAGGGGCTCAAGAGATTGTCAGTATCGACATTCTAGATTTCTGGATGAGGAAACAGGAAGTCACTGGCTGAATGACTTATTCACTCAATATAAACAGTGGTAGGGCAAGAATTAAAATTATATCTCTTAACCTTGAAACTAGTTTCATGCCTTTCATACTACACAGTCTTTCTCATGAATCTGTATTTGTATGGACAAACAATCCATGGCAGGTTGTTGCCTCGGACTCCACTCTAGAAAAACTGGGGAAGGATTCTAGCAGAAAATGGATAGAAGGAGGTCTACTACATACTCAGTCATCAAATCCAGGTACTTCCCAAAAGCACAGACCTTTTCATTTACTGAAAATAGGTGTTTCCAGGAACTAGCAAATAACTGGTTTTTTAAAAATCTAAATACAGTTTTGTTTTGTTTTTTCTGTTTCCGTAACTGGGGATTCTAAAGTTTTATGAAAATCAAGTACACCATCTAAAAGGTAGAGAAATACATAGAAATGGAAGAACCTAGAATATATCATCATGGAGAAGGACCACACTCATCCCCAAACTAACTATAATATTGACCATGTTTCTTATACTTTCTTGTCTCTCCTTGATGTTGTCTCCATAATGTGACCAACTTCCTTACTCAATTGGGAAAGGCCACCTGCAAATGACACTGAACCATGGAGACCTGAAAGAAGACTCTACACTCTGGAAGATTGTGTTGGAGACGTTTCATGACAAGATTTACTGGCTCATCCCTTGTTCCTCACCGGAGTCTATTAAGACTGATAATAAAGCAAATGCAATGTGAGAAACACATACCTTACACATACACACACACACACATTACTTGTGGGATAGGAAAAGTAGAGAGGGATTTGCTCATGTGTTCTGTTAATATACTTAAATTGTTTGTGATCTTGTATTGGGTTACAAAATTCTGTAAGTTATATTTAATGGAACAAAAATCCATGTTGGAGCCTCTTACTCAAAATTCATTCCCTGCCAATAAATATGCTATATAATAACAAACTCTACATGTTCCTTTAATGTGCTTATTTCTACCCAAACAAAGAAATTATTGGTACTGAGAAACATCTCTGTCTTGAGTTTGAACCATGTTAATTTGGTAATTATATTACAGTAAAAGAGCAGAGGCTAGCTGCTGTAATAAAGAATGTATAATTAGTATTCATAAATTATATTTTTAGTTAGCATTGTTCTCACAAGGCTTATTGTTTAGACAGCATCTCCTGACTCATTTCATGGAATTTTATTTCATAAAATTATTTTAAAGTTTCCTAAAGCTTATTTTATTAGTTAACTATTGTGGTATAACAAACCACCTCAAAATTTAATGCCTAAAACAATAACCATTTATTTAGCTTACAATGTGTGAGGTTAGCAATTTAGGATCGGTTCAGCTGGATACTTCTTCTTGTCTGGGTCCCATCATGAGTCTGCATTCACCTTCAGGTCATCTAAGTGGTTGTGAATCTGAGAGTTGGATGGCTGTTGGCTTAGGCAATGATGGCCATGAGCTTCTCATCCTCTAGCAGGCTGGTTGAGCAAGAAAGAATTATGCAAGACTTCTTGAAGCCTAGACTTGCAACTGACATACCATAAATTTCTCTGCATTTTATTGGTGAAAGCAAATCATAGGATAAGTCCTGAGTCTAGGCTGTTGTGAAGATCTACAAAGCTACATAGCAGAGAATATAAATGGTGTTCAGCTGCTATTAATTAGTTCCAACAATGCAATCAATCTGCCACATTTTTATTCTTTTAAAAAATGGTATGGAGAAGTATCTGACCTTCTCTAACTTCACAAGGGTGGAGAAGGAAAATCAAACTCACCAGCCCATCGCATCAGCCCAAGGCCAATTCCTAAGAAGCTGAGGTCAGACAAGTCTCTACCCTCCACCCTTCTTTCCCAATTCTGACACCTTCCATTCCTCCCATAGCATTCTCTACTTTTCAACTGGGTTTGATAATTCATTGCAATGGCCACACAGAACCCAGAGACAATATTCATGATTATTTATTAGGAAGTTTGTTGTTGTTGATAAATGCAGTCTAGTCAGTTCCAACTCATTGTGACCCTGTATAGGGTTTCCAAGGAGTGGCTGGTGAGTTTGTACTGCTGACTTTGCTTTTCCTACAGCGCCACACCAGGAAGTTAGCAGTTTACAATTCAGGGTCAGAACTAATCAGAGCACAGTTCTTTCAGTCAGCACAACCTCTTCCTAGCATTGTCCACAGGGATCTCTCTCTCTGGTCTCTGTCCTGCTCCAACAGTGCTGATTCCCTGGGTCAGCTAATCGATCTTCCCTATTAAGCACCTGGAAGCACCCCACATCACTATGAATCTCATGGTCAAAGATACTCAATTTTATTTACTCCATGGACTGGGAAGCCCACCATTAGATCTGGTGCTTTGGCTCTTAGTTCTGCTGCTGCTGCTTCTCTGCCAGTCCTCTGGTATCACCGATTGCTGTCCCTAGATCAAGGAGGTTCAATGTGCAGGGATCTCAGGCTCCAAAAGATACACTCTCCTCCTGGTTCTTCTTCCTGCTTCTGAGATGGCTCATTTTAAAGTCAGCAGAATGACAAAACTGACCAATCATCTGATTAGATTCACAGGTTTTTACAATCACAACTAACCCTATAATAATCATTCACATTTGAATCATATCATCCTATCAGCATCTTCTGCCACCTTCTTTTACCCAGACCCATCAGGAAAAGAGTCATTTAATGGGTATTGTAAAGACAAAAGGAGCTCTGGTGGTGTAGTGGATTATGAGCTATCCAAAGGGTTAGCAGTTCTAATCTACCAGCTGCTTCATGGAGTAAAAAATGAGGCTTTCTGCTCCGATAAAGATTTACAGTCTCAGAAACACTATACAGAGTCACTATGAATTGGAACAATCCACAGCACACAACCACCACCAAGACTAAAGCTAGAAGAGACATATTAAGTAATTCACTACACTGCAGTCTCAAAATGAACTTTCTTCAACTAGCTATTCCAATTACTTACATTTCCTTGGAAATAAGAAGTCAAAATGAACTGAAGTTTATACATGTCCTAATTATTTCCCACCTAGGATGCTTAATAACCATAATCATAGTTTTATATTGAAAATTGTTTACGTTCTGGAAGAATTACTTCTGTTTTCTTGATTGTCCAATCAAACTGGGAAAACAAAGAGTGGGAATGCTGAGCAAATTGAAATTTGCATTCAAAACATCTAGTAGAAAACACTTTGTGGTCACTCAATGAATGTTTGTTGATCTTTTTTATGTGGAATAAGTGGCAGATTTCCATGACCTAACTCACTCATCTCCACAAATTTAATTTCCGCTTGTATCCTCCTAATATGATTTCTTTTTATATACATGTACAAAAAAGTTTAAAATGAGAGGATAATCTGTTTGATTCATTATTGTATTAAATACTTATGACTATGTTATGCATAAATACTTATTTTTGAGGTTTTTTACTCTACCGAAGCTCTTTATTTTGACATTAACTTCATGCTTCCCACTCTTCCATCACTCCTAAATACCTCCTAGGCAGCCGACACTCACTCATTGAGTCTCAGCTTGGGCTGCACATTGTAATCACTTGGGGAACATTAAAAAAATCCCTGACTTCCTGATTTTATTGTTTTGGGTTGAGGCCTGGGGTTTGAAATTGTTAAGATTTCCTAGGAAATATTAATGTGTAGCCAAGGTCAAGACCACCCATTTATCACATGCTCACACATCACTTACTTACGAACAACTTTTATGACACTACCGCCATCACCTTCCCTCAAACCCACCCCTTGTCAAATGCTCTAGTATCACACTTCTCTGGACAGATAGAAACTAGTATTTGTGTCTTATTCTGTTTCCTAAGAAATGCTTTGGTTTTGTTCTTCATAATAACATCTGGAAGTACAAAGTTAGCTAACACATAGTTGTTGTTGTTAAATACTGTCAAGTTGGTTCTGACTCATAGCCATCTTGTGTAAAGTTTACAATGAGTGACTGGTGGGTTTGACCCACCCGCATTCAACTATTTATACTACAGCACCACAACAGGACTCCAATACATAGTGTTGTTGTTGTTAAGTGCCGTCCAGTCGGTTCCGACCCATAGCGACCCTGTACAGGGTTTCTGAGGGTGTAAATCCTTACGGGAGTAGAAAGCCTCATGGGATTCAAAAATCATTTATTGAAGACTTTACTCTAATGCATTCTGACACACAGTTTATCACTTTATAACTTAAACTGTAATGACCTAAGGAAGTACTTTTCAAACCTAAAAATAAATTAGAATCAGCAGAAGCTAACTGGGCCACAAACTCCATTTAGTTGGTTTAAGACTAGGCCCGAGAACTCACATTTCTTATATGTTCCCATTTGATGCTGATGCTAGTGGTCCTGTGGGCTTTATCAACAGGCAACTTGGCACAATGACAAAAACTACTGCCGCTAGCAGAAGACTGCCTGGTTCAAACTCCAGCTCTGTCACTTTTTAGCTAAGGGGCAATGGAAAAATTTCTCAGTCTTGTATTTTCATTTTTTCATCTAGAAAATGAAAATAATGTCAGAATTGCCTTATGAATTTGCTATAAGGATTAAATAAGTTAATAAATGTAAAATGCTTGGCAAAGTACTTGGGAAAATGCTAGGAAAAATTTATAACCTAAATAGATTGTGTTATTCTTGCATTTGAGACGTCTTGATAATACCACCTCAAATTGACTTAAAATTTAAATTCTTTATCAGAATCATTAAAACCACGTTATACACACAAACAAAGAATCACTGCAACACCCAGTGTCAAAGAGTGATGGATCAAACTATTTTTTCATATTAATAAATACCAACAAACAAGCATGTGCTAGTTCTTTATATGTTGATCTTATTTAATCTGTTTTAATAATGGGAAGATCAAAGACCACAGCCTTCAGTATGGATTGCATCTCAATGTAAAGAAAATTAAAATCTTCACCACTGGACCAATAAACAACATTTTCATCAATGGAGAAAAGATTGATGTCAAGCACTTCATTCTTCTTGGATCAACTATCAACACTCATGGAAGCAGCAGTCAAGAAATCAAACAATGTATTGCATTAGGCAAACCTGCTGCACAAGACCTTTTTAAAGTGTTAAAGAACAAAGATGTCAGCTTGAAGACTAAGGTGCGCCTTGTCGAGGTCCTATATCGGGTTACAGCCTCAACAAGAAAGTGTGGGTGCCACAAAGAAGGGAGATCTGGTGGCAAAAGGGATAGAGAAAGAAAGAGACGAAATATATACAAAAAAGACAGACACACAAATATGATGCAAGCTGGCAGGTAGACAGATCTGCAAACATACTGCCTAGCATTGCACAGCATTGCACACAGATCTAACTCTACCTCAGTCTTTTATTCTCTTTTTTAGGGAGGGATTTGTTACAAATGAAGGATGTAATTCACAAAGGAAGGATGTAATTTCACAAAGGGAGGATGTGATTAAGACAGGATACGGAACTGAAATGTGCTTAATCATTCAAAACAGGACATAATGATTCACAGGAACAACTTTTAAGGCATTTTAATAGTTTTTCTTAACAATCTAACATTTTTATTTTTACAGAAAAAAGGTCCAATCAAGCTGTTATATATAAATTTTTAGGCTTAAGTGATCTAGAGCAGTGATGTGCGATTTCTTAAGGATACTTAACATAAAGCAAGGTCCTTAAAGGAGTCAAGCTGTCTCTGTACACTTTGCAAACTTTTGTTTGTGAGCAAGATCTCAGGCACAGGCTTCATTTATCTATATCTAAAATGCTACATTATTCTTAATTATCATATTCCTACGTACTTTCAGGAGGAAGGAGAGCATCTGGTTAAACTGATTATATTCAGAGGCAGTTTAATGGGGCTGCCACTGATCAACCCAGGGTCTGCGTATGCTGTCTCCAGCAGCGCCTGACCCAAGCTACAGTATTTTCAATAACCTCATATGCATGCGAAATCTGGACAGTGAATAAAGAAGACCGTAGAAGAATTGATGCTTTTGAGTTATGGTGTTGGAGGAGAATATTGAAAGTACCATAGATGGCCAAAAGAACCAACAGATCTGTGTTGGAAGAAGTGCAGCCAAAGTGCTCCTTGGAGGCCAGGATGGCCAAACTTCGTCTCTCATACTTAGGACATATTGTCAGGAGGGACCAGTCACTGGAGAAGGATATCATGTTTGATAAGGTGGAGGGTCAGAGAAAAAGAGGAAGGCCCCAGTGAGATGCATTGGCAAAGTGGCAGCATCAATGGGCTCAAGCATGGCAACAATTGTGAGGTTGGCCCAGCACTGGGCAGTGTTTCATTCTGTTGTGCATAGGGTCATTATGAGTCAGTACTGATTCAATGACACTTAACAATAACAGCAACAATATGGGGTAAATGCTATTGTTCTTACTTAAAATATGAAGAGAGTCAAAAGAGTGACATTTGAGTGACTAAAAAAAGTTGGTGTTTTGAACCCAGCTAGAGTTGTCTTGGAAGACAGGTCTCACAATCTGCTTCCAAAAAAATCTCAGTCTTGAAGACCCTATGAAACAGTTCTACTCTGCAAAAATGAGGTGACGATGAATCACAGTCATCTCAATTGCAACTGACAACTTCTACAGGTGAGTAATGAGGAGTTACATTAGGCATAATTCAGGACTCTTTCAAACATAACTAGCAGGAAAACCAAATCAAGTTGGTTTAAAGATGGATGTATTGCCTCATACATATATAAATTCTAGCTTCAAGTACTGCTAGATCCAGTGACTAGCGCTATTCTCTTTTTTTCTCTCATTCTCACTCTTTCCTTTCTACTCTACCACTGATTCTTTTATTCTCAGACTCCCTTCTCCTTATGCTGGCCTCACTCTCAATTACGTCCCTTCACATGATAACTACCAACATATCAAAGTTGTTGTTGTTAGGCACTGTCAAGTCAGTTCCAACTCACAGTGACCCTGCGCACAACAGAAAGACACTGTATGGTCCTCCGCCATCATCACAGTCATTGTTATGCTTGAGTCCTTGTAATGCCACTGTGCCAATCCATCTCATTTTGGGCCTTTCTTTTTTCACTGACCCTACAATTTACCTAGCATGATGTCCTTCTTTTCCAGGAATTTGTCCCTCCTAACAATATGTCCAAAGTTTGAGAGACGAAGTCTGGCCACCCTGGCTTCAAAGGATCATTCTGACTGTACTTCTTCCGCACAGATTAGTTTGTTCTTTTGGCAGTCCATGGAACTTTTAATATTCTAATCCAACACCATAGCTCAAATTCTTCTACAGTCTTCCTTATTCACTGTCCAACTTTCACATGCATATGAAGCTACTGAAAACAGAATGGCTTGTATTGGGCACTCTTGAACACTTTAAAGGAGTCTTGTGCAGTAGATTTGCCTAATTAAACATGTCTTTTGAATTTTTGATTGCTTCTTCTATGAGTGGTGATGGTGAAGCCAAGCAAAATGAAATCTTTGGCGGCTCCAGTTGTTCTCCATTTATCATGATACTATTTATTGGTCCAGTTGTGAGGATTTTCTTTTTCTTTACACTGAGGTGAAAACCATACTGAAGGCTATGGTCTTTGATATTCATCAGTAAATATTTTAAGTTCTATTTACTTTCAGCAAGCAAGGTTGTATCATCTACAAATCACAGGTTGTTAATAAGTCTTCCTCCAATCTTGATGCCACATTCTTCTTCATAAAATACAGTTTCTTGAATTATTTGCTCAGCATACAGATTGAATAGGTACAATGAGAGAATATAAATCTGGCTCATTTTAAACTATTTTAAACCATTTAGTGTCCCCTAGCTCTGTTCGAACAACTGCCTCTTGTTTGAAGTAAAGGTTGCTCATGAGCAAAATGAAGTGTTCTAGAATACACATTCTCTGTAATGTTGTCCATAGCTCCTCATGAGTCACACAGTTAAAAGCTTTTGCATAGTCAATAAAGCACAAATAAACACATTTCTGGTATTCTCTGCTTTCAACCAAGATACATCTAAAATCAACAATGATATCCCTCTTCCTATTCCTCTGATGTCTGCTCATCACTCATGTGAATATAGCTTGAACCTTTAGAAGTTCCCTGCCAATGTACTGTTGTAGCACTTTTGAATTATCTTTAGCAAAATTTTGCTTACATGCAATATTAATGATATTGTCCAATGATTTCTCTTTCTGTTGGTTCATCTCCCTTTGGAATGTATACAAATATGAATCTCTTCCAATCAGTTGGCCATGTAGCTGTCTTCCAAATTTCTTGGCATCAATGATTGAATGCTTCCAGTGCTGCATCAGATGGTTGAGAGATTTCAATTTGTATTCCATCAATTCCTGGAACCTTGTTCTTTGTGAATGATTTCAGAGCACCTTGGACTTTTTTCAGGACCATCAGTTCTTGATCCTATGCTATCTCTTAAAATGGTTGAACATTGACCATTACTTTTTGGTACCATGACTCTGAATATTCCTTCCATCTTCTTTTAATGCTTTCTGCATCATTCAAAATTTTGCCCATAGAATCCTTCAATATTTCAAGTCAAGGTTTGATTTTTTTCTTCAGTTCTTTAAGCTTAAGAAATACTGAGTGTGTTTTTCCCTTTTGGTTTTCAAACTCCAGGTCTTTGTGCATTTCATTATAATACTTGACTTTGTCTTCTAAAGCAACCCTTTGAATTTTTCTGTTCATCTCTTTTGCCTCCTCATTTCTTCTATCTGCTTTAGCATCTTCATGCTGGAGGACAAGTTTCAGAATCTCTTCTGACTTCCATTTTGGTTTTTTCCCTGTTTCTTGTCTCCTTAAAACCTTTTTGTTTTCTTCCTGTATTATGTTCTGAATGTAATTCCACAGCTCTTCTGACCTTCAGTCATTACTGTCTAATGACCATCTTTATGGTTAGCAGTTCCGAGTGATATTCTCCACAGTTCATGCAAAGTCTTTGGGATTGATTCTCACTGAGTCAAGTTGAATTGTACTCTGTCACATATCAATAATTGTAATCAAGTGTATTGTTGCTGTTTTGTGTGTCATTGAGTCAAGTCTAACTCACAGTGACCCTGTATATGATTTCCAGGTAAAGATTTTAAAACATACTAATGTATCTGTGTCCACCCTTAGCCTGGTATAGAGGCACTAACAGTCGAGAAAAGAACTCTTACCAAGAGAAAGGAACTGGATGCTGGTTCAGTAAAAATAGCAGATAACCCATCTCTGAGTCAACAGTTACTCATCTAGTTTAATACTCTCCTGGGAAGTCACTGGGCTAGAAATCAGACAATCTGGTTCTGTTTTTCTCTATATTCTTACCAAGTTCTATTGACCTTGTTAGGCATCTCAAACTCTCTTGCTTTCATTTTGTTCATTTATTAAATGGAAGCATTGGCTTGGAATTCGAGGTTTCCTCTTATCAGTAAAGTTCAAATATTTCTTTGTATTCTTGCCATTCCAAATTTACTCATTTAAAAAAAATTATTAACTTTTTATAAAATTTATAAAACTTTTATAAATTTTGGGGCCTGGGGATAACACAACCAATGAAGAAGAAAGAGATAGAGGTGAAATTTTTGGAACAATAACAGTAGTACCGGGGGTATCATGTTCATATTCAGAAGATGAGTGCTAAGGAAAAACTAAAGATACTAAGCTATAAGTATAAATAAAGGCAGAGGAGACCAGAAAGAGAAATGATTGTGTTCAGAAAAGGTGTGTTGACAAAATGTTTTGTTGGAGCTGAGTTTAAAGAAAGGATGTGAGACTGCCATGTAAATACTGGCAGAGAGGCAGTTCTGATCAAGGCAATTTGGTCTATGCCAAATCCATGAGGTATATGTTGTATAGTATGTTGATGTTGTTAAGTGCCATCCAGTTGGTTTCAACTTATAGTGACACTGAATAGGGTTTTTGAGGAGTCACTTGTGGGTGAACTGTCAACCTTGAGGTTAGTAGTCCAGTGCTTATTTTATAGTGCCACACCAGAACTCAGTATAGCCCGTATTTAAATGTCTGTTCAGTAGAGGGGTTTGATGCCCACTCAGCTAGAAAGCAAAAGACCTAGCATGCCATATTAGGAAGTCTGTACTGTATTTTGTAGTAGAGGATGAAAGGGAAAAGGAGAAAAAGGAAGGAAAGCAGATTGGAAAGCAAGAAGCTATGTCCTATACTGGGCATATAATATCTAATATAATCCTTACCACAATCCTATTGTGGTATTATTATTCCCATTTTATAGATGAGTAAACTATGGCTTAGATAGGGTTGAATAAATAAACCCAATCACCGGTACATTGGAAGTATAGAGCTAGTGCTCTTACCCAAATTATGTAATGAGTTCAAAGCTAGTATCTCTTCTATTCTGCCTTTCATATGCACCTTTCCTCCGAGAGGAGTCCTGTAAAAATAGAAATTAGTCTCATTAAGTAAGAATTTGGGCATGATTGGGATAAAAACACCAACTCTCTTCTTAGTATCATCCACACGACTCCCAACAATTTTAGCAGATAACAAAGATATTCTCAAATCAATTCAATAGAAATTATTTTCAATTCATGATAATGTGATTGTGAAATCTGTTTAGTAACTAAGAGAGGAAGTCTTGGCAATTTAAAAAAGTATCTAACTTTTGTAAGCAAGTCATTCTGCTAAGTTTCTGAAATGGGGAACAGGCAGTCCAGGAGAATGAATACAACCCAAAATAAAGAAATATATTTAAATAGAATAACTTTGTAATTGGACCAATGAGCACAGGCCACCATGTAAGTTTGCCACAAGCATCAATAGTAGGGAAAAAATGTCTAGCTCCTTGTCAAGTTTATAAATGCTTGAATTGACTAAAAACTTGTTCTTGTTGTTAACTGCAGTTGAGTTGGTTCTGACTCATAGTGGCCCTATATAGGGTTTCCAAGATTGTAAATCTTTGAAGGAGCAGAAAGCCTTATATTTCTTCTGTTAAAGCTGGTGGACTTGAACCACTAAACTTGTAGTTCCCAGTACTTATACTGTTGTTGTTAAGTGCCGTTGAGTCAGTTCTGATTCATAACAACTCTGCATAGGGTTTCCAAGGTGCAGCTGGTGGATTTAAACCACTGACCTTGCAGTTCAACCTGACCTTGAGGTCCAGTGCTTACCTTATAGAGCCACAGAAGATTTAAATTCTGAGTTAGTAATTATATTTGTAAATCCTGTAATCATGGGCATTGTCTTAACTATCTAGTGCTGTTATAACAAAAATATCAAGTCGTAGATGGCTTTAACATAGAAAAGCATATCCTCTCACTGCTTAAGAAAGTTGAAGTCCCATTTCAGGGCGCTGGCTCTAGGGGAAGGCTTTCTCTCCCTTTTGGCTCAGGGGGAAGGTCCTTGACTCATTTCAACATCTATAGGCATCCCTTAGAGATCTCCACGTGTCTTGGAATCAATCTTCCTCTGGTTCTA
The DNA here is from genome assembly GCF_000296735.1 of Chrysochloris asiatica. Lineage (NCBI taxonomy): Eukaryota > Metazoa > Chordata > Mammalia > Afrosoricida > Chrysochloridae > Chrysochloris > Chrysochloris asiatica. The sequence goes on from NW_006408598.1 coordinate 5,916,615, forward strand.
GAAAGTTCACAGCCCAGGGACCCTGGGTCCAAAGGACATGCTCTGTTCCGTCTTTCTTCAGTTTCCTCTGATCTCTGCTCATTTCATCAATCTCTTTTATATCTCAAAAGATATTGACTTAAGAAACATCTTAATCTTGCAGATTGTTTCCTGTCCCATTAAATAATTGCCACTCATCCTGCCTCATTAACATCATAGAGGTTAGGCTTTGCAACACCTAGGATAATTATACCAGAATGCACTGTAGAAGATAATTACATATGACTGAGGATCATGGCCTAGCCAAATTCCCATCTTGACACATATTTTGGGAGAACAACAATTCAATCCATAACAGGCAAGATACCAATTGATTCCACTTTTGAAAGGTCGACGTCCTAACAGGCTCCTTCCATATTTATCCTTTGATCAAAACTGAAAATTAGAAGGTAAACATAATAATTAAGTTTTGCCAGTCCATTGTCATCCTGTCACCTTCATTTTCACTACCAGGTTATGGAAACCCAGGAAACAATAATTTCATGTTGTCTAACTTTTCTATCCCACAAAGAACAAAAGTAGGCTGTCTAAAGCCATTCTTCCAAAACATAGTACTCCAAAAAGATGTTGATTCTGTACTTCTCAAAAGAGTTGCCACTATCACCACAGTAAACGTCAATGTCCTAGCTCTAAGGCTGTCATTGAGAAATTGCTCTCCAAGTTGAAACATTTCATGGAGCTGCTGCACAAATGTGCACTACAGTAAAAATATAACAATCTATAAAGAATTATGTAATCACTATGTCCTCTATACGAAGTGTTGGTTTTGGATTGCTCACCCATGTTCAAACTCCCTTGGAAAAAAAAAGAAAGAAAATGAAAAACAACAAACTGTGGGGCCAGGAGGATGAGTAGATTGAGTGTCAGCACTTATGTTTAAGCCGTGTGGATAGACTCCAGCCTGAGGTTAACTTAGAATTAAAATGGAACTGGTGGTCTTGCCTTGGCAGACAGGAGGTTATAACAAATCTATGACCACATACATACAGACACCACGGTCGCCAGCTAAACCACACACATGTGGCACAGTCAGAAAGCTCCAGTAAGGCAGTTACCAACAAAACAGGATCCTTTTTCTTCCATTCTTGGGAGACAGAGTAAACACTTTCTCACAGAGAAGTTAAAGGAAACTGCATTGTAGTTAATAGATTACATTGTCATCTATCCAAAATTTAAATTAGCATTAGTAGCTGGAGAACCTTCAGCCTCGGTAAGAAGCAAGTTATCTCCAGTCCATCCCTCATTCGGCCCCCCCTATTGAAAGGTCAGTGAGTTTCAAGAAAAGAAAATGTACTAGTTATAAATGTTCTTAGCTGTTTACATGAGGACCTCTGTCTTTCCTGAGTCTAAAGAGTGAGCATTTTTCTCACCCTCTGGGTGTCCTTATTGAGAACTCAAACTCATTAGCCACCCTTGAAGCAATCAAGATTCAAAACAACACTAATTAAAGCTTCAAAGATGCAAATAACATGTAGACACTGGTGGATTATTGAGGCAGGAGGAGAAAGAGGAAGCTCCATTGTGAATGGGAGGACAAGGTAAAGGAGTTCAGACAAGATCAGTCATGGTGGACTGTCAACACATTCACAAGGTGGGCCGCAGGCTGCATAAGGCCCTGAGAACTAGATCTTGTATTCAAGATCAGATATATGGAACATGAAGACAAGGACAAGCTCCCACATTGTTGTAAAACCTGAATGGGACATCACAACATACAAACACTAAAAATTAAATGTCAAAAAACAGTTACATTGAATCAATTCTGATGTGAGGCATTCCCATGTGAGTCAGAATAGAGCTATTCTCCACAGCAATTTTTTTTTTATTTAAGTTTTTATCATGAATTGTGTGATTGTTTACATGGGACAGCATCAACTTTACATTCATCCTATCATATTTCATTTCATTGCAAAGATTTCAATCCCCTCCATGCATCAACATTCAGCAGCATTTACTTCCAATCCCGCTGTTGTTTTTTGTTTGTTTGTTTTTAGATGTACCCGAAGTGCACAAGAATAGATAGCTATTCAAACAACCAAAGGGTATACCCTGCAAGCCAGTGCCCCAGCCGCCAGCACACAGTCCCTCTCCCTCCTTGAGTCTAGAGTCCTCAGCCACTCCGTTTATGCATGCCATCATCTCTGCCTCCATCTCTGGCATCACTGCTTCTCTGGATAGGGTCCCGTACTCCACTCTTCTCCCTTAATGGTCCTAGGGTCCTGCTCCTGGGCTGCAAGATCAACCACTCTGTTCCTCTTGTTACAAAACGTCTATCTTTATATTTGCAAAATTCACAATCAGTCCTGATAGCAAGTATTCACTATTGAACCACAAGAATTTTATCCCCATCTCCTTTCACTAGTCCCATCAAGACAGGTTGGAAACCACTCAGTGGAGATTCTACCTTCCCCCACATCCTCTGAAACTAAGCTCCCACTTGAAAGCTTGTAAGCCAGACACTTCGTGCCTTTGTTGCCCTCCCCACTTTGGGTAGCCAATGCCTAAGTTGCCCCTCCCTGTCAACCCTGTGTCCAGAGAGGGTGGGAATGATCCTTGCTGTAAAGATTCATTCCCTCTTTTAAGCTACTGCATCCATAAGTATAGGTCAAGTTCATCGAATTGTGGTGGATTACACTCTTTTTCCTCTTCTTTCTTCCTCTAGTCAAGTTCTGATCATCCAGCCATTGAAGTCAGGTCAAATGGGTACTATCTACAAGTTCTCCATTAGTGATTTTTAATGACTGATTTTTAAAAAGTAGAACACTGGGATTTTCTTCTGAGGTATCTCCATATGAACTCGAACCTCCAACTTTTCACTTGGCGACCAAATGTTTAACTGTTTGTACCATTCAGGGACTTCTACAAAAACTAAGATGAAGAGTTATAAAATGCTTTGAAGGAATAATATTGTCTGTGTTCCTCTCTCAGAATTCTGTGGACTTCAAATTACTTCCCCTGAGCTATGGAATGTATCAGTTATCTATTGCTGCATAACAACCATCCCAAACTTAATGCCCTAAAACAACAAACACAAGTCATCTGGGCAGTCATGCTGATGTGTCCAAACTTAGCTGATCTTAGCTGCACTCATTTATACTCAGCTGCCTAGAGTGACCGCACTCTGTGTCTGATAGTTGAATGATTGAAGACCATTCTGAGATCATGAAAATGTCTCTTGTCCTCCAGCAGGTAACTCTTGACAAATTCTCATATCGGTAGCAGTGTTCCAACAGTATGAACAGCATCCAAAGGCAGTAGAGAGCCAAACTCAGAAATGACCCACCTTCATTTGCATTGTATTCAGTTGGTAAAAGCAAGTCATAAGCCAGTTCAGCTATCAGGAAAAAGGAATAGACTTCACTTCTTGATGGGAGTTGCTGCAAAGCCACATTGAGAGAGTTGATATACAGGGAAATTGATATACAGATGCTTGGGCCATTTTTTTAAAAATCAGTGTACTATACCCATCTAATAAGTGGCAATGCTAGAGGCAACTGTTCCTATTTTGAATTCCCAGACTATTTTTATTATGCTATAGTAAGTTGGAGTCCTGGTGTGACACCAAAGGATAAGCACTCAACCATTAAAGTCGTCAGTTCAAACTAAGCAGCCAATCTTTGAAACCCTACACAGGGTTTCACAGAGCTGGAACCCACTAAATGGCACTTAACAACCATAACATGAAGCCACACAAAACCTAATTCAAATTTTATACCATCAAAAAACACAAAAAACATGGTAGATTTAGAATTATACTTTCTGGCTATTACAAGCTTTTTGTTTGCTACTTTATAAGATTCATAATAGAGCTCAGGTTACAAAAGTATTGTGGGGACTAAATAATGTATGTGAAGCTCTGAGAAAGGTAATTGGTACTTAAAGCATTGATAATGAGAAATAATATGATGATAAAAATATATCATCATACTTGACCTATACTTATGGATGTAGTAGCTCAAAATACCAACTAAGAGGGAAGAAGTCTTCACATCAAGACTTCACATCTATCCCCTCTCTATATAGGGTAGATAGGGATGGGCAACTTAGATATTGGAGCTCTGGTAGCGTAGTGGTTACGAATCGGACTGCGAACCTTAAGGTCAGCGGTTCGAAACTACCAGCTGCTCCGCGGGAGAAAGATGAGGCTTTCTACTCCCATAAGGATTTATACCCTCGGAAACCCTGTACAGGGTCGCTATGGGTCGGAACCGACTCGACAGCACTTAACAACAACAACAACAACAACTTAAAATGAGGGGACAATAAAGGCACACAAAGTGACTGGCTAACAAGTTTTCAAGAGTTGAGTGTAGTTTAAGAGTATGTGGGGGAAGGTAGAGTCCCTACTGAATAGTTTTCATCTTGTCGAGCTGTGTCTGGTGAAAGAGATGGGGATAAGATTCAGTAGTGAGTAATTGTTATCATGAATAATTGTGACTGTCACAACTGTAAAAAAAGAAGTTTTGTAACAAAAACGGGGGAGTAATTAATCTTATAGTCCAGAAGCAGAGGACCCTAGGACCAATAAGCGAGAAGAGCATGAGCAAATTGTGGGACCCTATCCAGAGAAGCAGTGACACAAGAGATTGAGACAGAGATGAGGACATGGAGAGAGAGAGAGAACAGCTAAGGGCTCTAGACTCATGGAAAGCGAGCGACTGAGTGCTGGAGGCCAGGAGACAGACTTGCAGTATGAGCCCTTTGGTTGTTTAAATTATTATATATTCCTGAGTGTTTTTGTGTACATCCCCTCTCCCCCCCAAAAAACAGAGGGAATGGAAGCAAATACTGTTGAATAAAGAGGCATGGAGGAAATTATAATCATTGCTATACAACGATGGTGTAAACCGATATTCTCCCATGTAAACTATCACTCAATTCACAATAAAAACATCTTAAAGATCCCCATATAAAATTATGCCATGAAATACATATATATACATATATGTGTATGTGTGTGTATGATCCATACACATACAGTTAAGGTTGAGTTGCACTTACACATGTTCACACTCACAAAAGTTTATAATCTGGGGAAAGAACACCAAGGATGGGGAGTATAGCAATAATAATCAAGAAGAGAAAAAGAGATAAAGAAAGGAAAGCTGGTTCATTGTTATTCCCATTTTATAGATTCTTATATAGATTTTTTTTTCCATAATTGTTATTGTTAAGTACTATGGAGTTGGTTCCAACTCATGGTGACCCTGCACAGGGTTTCCGAGGCTATAAATCTTTATGGGAGCAGAACGCCTTTCTCCCATAGAACAGCTGGTATTTTTGAACAGCTGACCCCGAGGTTAGGAGCCCAATTAGTAACCACTACTCTGGGCTTTACCCCAATAGAAATTCTGGTTTAATAAGTATGGGAAAGAGCCCACGATTTTGCATTTCTATGAAATCTCCTGATGATGCACATGCTCTGATCTAGGAACCGCACTTTGAATACTGAGACCAATGCCTTCATCTCACAGCAGAGGGAAATTAAGTCTGGGTGAGTGTGAGTGCTAATTACATTTTCCCAGTATCTTAGAATGATTTAGAAACCAAGAGCAGATCCTGTCCCTTCATTTGCACACTTTCCAGAATCCTTCCCAACATGTAATACTGCTTTCAATTGGGTTATTAACCTTTTTCCTCCTTTTATATGACTTCCACATTTTCCTCTTCCCCATATGACATGCAACATTCTTTTCAATTTGTAATGACAATTCTGTTTCCTTAAACCATCACTAATTTAAATTTCATTTTGCTCTATGAGTTTTCAGAATCTTTACAGAGGCCTGGCACATGTTGCTCAAATAATGTCGATTGAACCAAACGGCTGTCTGTTATTCACTGTCTCTTTTATCAACTCTCCTATTTTAGCTTCCCTTGATCCTTCTTTAAGGAACCATTGTGGCACTGTGGGATAACCACTGGACTGCTAACTGCAAGGTTGGTGGTTCAAGCCCACCAGTCACTCCACATGAGAAAGATGAGGCAGTCTGCTTAAAGACGAGGCTGTCTGATTCCTTAAAGATTTACAATCTCAGAAATTCTATATAGGGTCACTATGAGTCAGCATCAGCCTGATGACATTGGGTCTGGATAGGGGCTAGTCCTTCTTAGGTGGCATAAATTATTAAGCAATAGGCTACTAATAGAAAGGTTAGCAGTTCAAATCCACACAGAAGTGCTTCAGAAGAAAGTCTTAGCAATCAGCTTCTGAAAGGGCACAACCATTTCAAACCCTATGGGGTACAGTTCTGTGGCAAACATGGGGACACTGTGAGTTGAAATCTATTCAATAGCAACTGATTTCTTTTTGTGTTTGTTTTAGTCCTTGTTTCTTCAGACAATCATCTTGTTCCTCAAAAAGTAAGTTCTGCCATCTCTATTCCTGTCATCCATCCTCCAACCTCCCTATCTTTTTCTCCTAATTGATCTTCTCTCTTTGCACCAGTCACTGTAATAGATATTTTTTCCTGTACTTTGCCTCCAAGCTATTCAGTTCATCCATGAGTATGAAGTGCTGAGTGAGAAGGGAAGAAGACCAACTAGCTTGGCTTTGAGGGTAGCAGTGAAGAAGTCAGGAAAGCAAACACAGATGAGAGCTGAGGAGTTAAATCACTTTCCATTTTCACCTATACTAAAACTGGTCACTAAACACTCAAGTGTGTGGTTGGGAAACAATGTCAAAATTAAACAGAGCCACACCTATAAGGGCATGTTTTTTATCCAAAAATAACTTTGTGGAGATTGCGTCATTGGAAGATACAGAGAGTTGAAGCTAAAAAAAAGAAAAGAAAAGGATAGGATTTTAAGAAGCATTGATGTGCCTTGAATGGGGCTTCAAACTAGACCAAGAGGTTTTAAGTGAATACTTGCTTCCTCCCGCAGGAATCTGTTGCCATTGCTGAAAATACTTGAGCCCCAAGGAGGAAAGGCCTTCAAAGTAAGAATGCTAGATTTAGCAAATAAATCTTGTCATGAAGCCAATGCCAATTTACAGTGACCCTCAGAGCCTCAGAGTAGAACTGTGCTCCATAAGGTTTTCAGTAACGATGATAAGTCAGAATTAACCTCACAGCAATGGTGGTTTAATCTTTCAGAAGTAGATATCCAGGTCTTTCTTCCAATGAACCACTGAGTGGGTTCCAACCTCCAACCTTTCAGTTAGCAACTGAGTCCTTAGTCATTTGCACCACCCAAAACCAAACCCATGGTTTTCAAGTCAATTCTGGCTCATGGAAACCCTATAGGACAGAATAGATCTGCCTCATAGGGTTTCCAAGGTCATGAAGCTTTACAGAAGCAGACTGCCACATCTTTCCCTAAGGAGTGGATGATGGGTTAGAACAGCCAACCTTATGGTTAGTAGCTGAGCACTTTAACCACGGCACCACCATGGCTGCTATTTAACTACCAAGGGACCTAAAAATACAGAAGGCTTAGCTAAAGTTGAATTTTATGCAAACACAGTGAAAAATGATTAGTATGTCCTCTAAAATATACTAAAGTTTCATTTACTATTTATCTGAAATTAAAATTTAACCAGACTCCTGTATTTTATCTAGCAACCCTACTTCTGAGGCAGAAAATTTAAATCTGAATGTTTTTCCAAAGAAGTAAGTAGAGAAGTCAAAGAGCAGAAGGAATTTGAAAGAAATATATCTAGCTAGATCCCAAAAGAAATCACCAAGACATATCATAATCAAACTTTCCAAAGCTAAACACAAGGACAGAATCCTGAGAACAGCTCAGAAAAAATCAAAAGTTACCTTCAAAGGAGAACCAATAAGACTAAGTTCTATTTTCTCAGCAAAAACCATGCAAGCAAGAAAGTAATAGGATGACATATACAAAATTCTGAAAGAAAAAATTATGAACTCAGAATAAGACATCCAGCAAAGCTGTCCTTCAAATACAATGGAGGGAATTAGGACATTTCCAGATAAACAGAAATTAAAGGAATTTCTAATAATCAGACAAACTTTACAAAAAATACTAAAGGCTGTTCTTTGGACAAAGAATCAATGGCATACAACAATCTTGAGATTAACATACATAACACCACCACCCAGAACTCAATCTAGATATTGTTGTGTTTGTTCCTGTTAAGTGCCATTGACTTGGTTCCGAACCATAGCGATCCTATATAAGATTTCCGAAGAGCAGCTGGTAAGCTTGAACTGCCAACCTTACATTTCAAATGGTTCTTCAGTCTGGCACATTAACCCACAGTGCCACACACAGGACTCCCAATCCTGATATTTGTTGTTGCGAAGTGCTGTAGTGTCGGTTCCGACCCATAGTGACCCTATATAGGGTTTCCAAGGAGCATCTGGTGAGCTTGAACTGCCGACCTTGCAGTTCAAACGGCATTGCAGTCAGACGCATTAACCCACAGCACCACACCAGGACTCCAATCCAGATATAGGAGTATTTAAAGTAAAACAAAATTACAAAGCTAAAAATAGGGAACCAGACATATCAATTTATGATGAGGTGAACTACAAAACAAAAAGTGGGATTAGTGTACCTACACAATTTCCAAATGGCAAGGAAGACAAGTGGATTTCAAGCTAAAACAGACTTTTAAATTGGGGAAAAAAATAAAAAAAAACAGATTAGCCTTTACATCAAAATAAAAAAGAGAAAAATCATAAAGATGCAGTAAACAGTAAACAGTAACACAGAAATGAAACAGAAAAGGAAACAAACAATCTAATGAACTCAGAAAATTAATTGGAATGCAGAAATCAGCATCACACACACTCAAATGCAGCAAAATGACAGCATCAATTCATACCTATTAATAATTACACTGAATGTAACTGGATTAAATGTCAAGAGACAGAGAGTAGCCAAATGGATAAGAAAACAGGATCCTTCATTATGCTGTCTACAAAATACACATAAAAAATTATACAGACAATTTAAATGCCCATCAACAGAAGAACGTTTAAACAACTTTGGTATGTACACACAGTGAGATACTATGAAACATCAAGGAATAACGCTGAATCCACAGAACACCTCACAACAGAACACCTCCCAACATGGATGAACTTGGAGGACATTATGCTGGTAAAATTAGTAAATCATAAAAGGAGAAATATTGCATTGAGACCACTGTTGTAAAAAATTAGGAAAAGATTTTCTTGATTTAAAAAAATATTTTTTTTTTACTGATGGTTATGGGGAAGTTGTTGTTACTAGGTGCCATCGAGTCGGTACTGACTTACAGTGACTCAATACACACAAAACGAAACAGACAGGTCCTGAGCCATCCTCACAATCGTTACTACACTTGATCCCATTGCTGCTGCCACTGTGTCAATCCATCTCGTTTAGGGATCTTCCTTTTTTTCTCTGACCCTTCACTTTACCAAACATGATATCCTTTTCCAGGGCCTGGTCCTTCCTGATAATATGTCCAAAGTGTGAGAGGCAAAGTCTGGCCATTCTGGCTTCCAAGGAGCTTTCTGGTTATGCTTCTTCCAACACAGGTTGGATTATTCTTTTGGCAGTCCATGGTACTTTTAATATTATCTTCCAACACCATAAGTCAAGAGCATCAATTCTTCTATAGTCTTCCTTATTCACTGTTCAACTTTCACCTGTATATGAGGTTATTTAAAATACCGTGACTTGGGTCAGGCACACCTTAGTCCTCAAGCTGACATCTTTGCTCTTCAACACTTTAAAGAGGTCTTGTGCAACAGATTTGCC
>NW_006408598.1:5929155-5930449 GCF_000296735.1 Chrysochloris asiatica
AAAATAAATAGCTATATGGATCTCTTTGAGTCAATTGGCCAGGTAGTTGTCTTCCAAATTTCTTGTCATAGATTAATACCTCTAGGGATGCATCAGTTTGTTGAAAGATTTTAATTTGTATTCCATCAATTTCTGGTGCATTGTCTTTGCCAATGCCTAAAATGCACTTTGGACTTCTTCCTTTAGTCTCATTGCCTCTTGATCATATTCTACCATTCTTTTTAGTACAATGACTCTGTGTATTCCTTCCATCTTCTTTTGATGCTTTCTGCATAATTCAAGATTTTTCCCATTGTTGTTCTTAAGTGCCAACAAGTCAGTTCCAACTCATCGCGACCTTGTATAGGGTTTCTGAGGAGTGGCTGGTGAGCTCAAACCACCAACCTTACAGTTCAAACTGATCTTGCAGTCTAGCGCATTAACACAGTGCCACATCAGGACTCCATTTTGTCCACAGAATTCTTCAGTATTTCAAGTAAAGGCTTGAATTTTTTCTTCAGTTCCCTCAGCTTGAATGCTGAGCATGTTCCTCCCTTTTGGTTTTCTAACTACAGGTATTTCCCATCACATTATGATACTTAACTTTTTCTTCTTGAGCTGCGCTTTGAAATTTTCTGTTCAGCTCTTTTACCTCATTATTTCTTCATTTTCTTTAGCATCTCTATGCTGGAGAACAAGTTTCAGAGTCTCTTCTGACATCCACTATGATCTATTCCTTCTTTCTTGTCTTCTTAAATATTTATTGCTTTCTTCCTGTATGATGACTGACCTTCTGCCTGAATTTGCATATAAGCAATTGATGGTCTGTACCACAGTCTCCTCCTGGCCTTGTTTTGGCTGATGATGATCATCTCTTTCCACACATGTAGTCAATTTGATTTCTGTGTATTCCATCGGATGAGGTCAACGTGTATCTTTTGTCTTTTCACTGAAGTCTGTATCACCAAGGCCATAGTTTCCAACTACTGATCCTTCTACTTTGTTTCCAACTTTGGCATTCCATTCACTAGTAATTATCAATACATCTTGACTGCATGTTTGATCAGTTTCAGACTGAAGAAGTTGGTAGGAATCTTCAATTTCACCATCACTGGATTTAGTGGTTGCTACATAAATTTGAATAATAGTTGTATTAACTGGTCTTCCTTGTAGGCATATGGATATTATCCTACCACAGACAGTGTACTTCAAGGCACATCTTGATATGTACTGTTGCAGTCGTTTTTTATCTTTATCAAATGTTTACTTACATGTGATATTGAAGATATCTACCAATGATTTCTGCTTTCCCTTG
>NW_006408598.1:5932835-5934121 GCF_000296735.1 Chrysochloris asiatica
GAAACCTGTCCACCATGGGTGACACTGCTGGTATTTATAATACTGGTGACATCAGTTCTAGCATCACAGCAAATCACAAGCCACCACAGTAAGACAAACAGACAGAGTAGTGGTGGGAATCTACAATTAGAGGCTAGAAATTCCAAAGAGGAAGTTTAAGTGTTTTCCCTAACACTGACTATCTGTGTCCTGAGATGACATTGAACCAAACATTCAGCCACATTTTGTGCTGAGGCACACTACTGAGCTCTGGATTTAATTCAATTACCTAGAGTTAATTGATAATTTCCAATAATTAATTCCAGTTAAACCAAGGAAGCATAGTAAATTACCCTTCAGTTTCCCAGGCACTGTCAAAACCAAGTATCTAAGGAAAAAATCCAACTTTAATACTCAAGCAACAATGTTTTCTATGTATTCCCATAAAACATGTAACTTCCTCACAATGTTGTGTCCACGCATCCATAATACAAATTCTTCTCACTAGTGTTTCAAAAAGTTAGATTAAATAAGAATTACATTAAGAGCTTGTTAAATGGATTTCTGAACTCCACCACCAAGAGATTCTGATTAAGGAGGTCTAAGGTGAATTTTAGAATTTGCAAGCTCCCAGAGAGTCACTGGAGTCCTGGTGTGGTGCTGTAGGGTAAGCACTGAGCTACTAATCACAGGTCAGTGGTTCAAACCTACCAGCCACTTCTCAAGAGCACTATGTTGTTTTTGTTGTTAAGTGCCATCAAGTTGGTTCTGACCCATAGCGACCCCATACAGGGTTTCCAAAGCTGTAAATCTTTACAGGAGCAGAAAGCCTCATCTTTCTGCCGTGGAACAGCAGGTGGTTTCCGAACTGCTGACCTTAAGGTTAGCAGCCCTATTCATAACCACTGCACTACGAGAGCTCCTTCAAGAACACTATACAGGGTTGCTATTAGTTAGAACCCACTTGACAGCACTTAACAACAAAAACAACAAAGAGGAAGATCAGTTAATATTAAAAATGTGTACATCAGTCATTAAAGTCAGTGATGATAACATTGAACAATTCTATGAACTTCTGTCTGAAATTGATAAAATATGAAATAAATATGCATTGATAATTATTGATGATTGGAATGCCAAAGTTGGAAACAGAGTAAGGATCAGTATTTGGAAAAGATGGCCTTAGTGATAGAAACGATGATAGTGAACATATGAGAGAATTTTGCAAGACCAATGACTTATTGGTTCCAACAAATAGTGATCCTCTATAGGGTTTCCAAGGAGCTCTGGTAGCGTAGTGGTTACGA
>NW_006408598.1:5934681-5980385 GCF_000296735.1 Chrysochloris asiatica
TTTTGGGGTCTCCAGAAACATCTCCCCAACCTGTGTCTTGTATTTAACTGCCCAGCAGGTCTCCTTAGAAACCACTGTTTTGATTGCACCTTTGTTTTCCTTTTGTTTTGTTTATAGGCAACCTGTGTGGCGCTGTGGGCTAATGCGTCAGACTGTAAAGTCGTTTGAATTGCAAGGTTGGTGGTTCAAGCTCACCAGCAGATCCTTGGAAACCCTATATAGGGTCGCTATGGGTCGGAATCGACTCGATGGCACTTAACAACAACAACAAGATTAAATCAAATGTATTACTTGTCTGCAGCCATCTACTGATTACAAAGATATATTTGAACGTGTTTTGTTTGGAATAAACCTTTGCATCTATGAAACAGAACCCCAATAGCAGTGCTTTTTTACTTACCCTCATACATATGTGAGGAGATCCCTAGACCCTTGATCGTGTTGCTAATTGGCTGTGTCACTCTTGGGGACACAATTTAACACCACCACCACCACCCCTTATCTTTAAATGTAAAATAGGAACTTGCTTTAAATGATCCCCAAGGTCCTTTCATCTCTAAGAGTCAGAAAACTCATGAACCTATAGAAAAGAAACAAAGAAAATTCACTTTTTCCAGTTTCCTCTTGGCATAGTTGATGGTTTGACTCTAGGGAAATAGATTTTCATGATACATAGGTCAAAGGGAAATGTTAAACAAATAAATGACAGAAAGAGTAGGTGCAAGGTATAAACTAGGAGAAAGACTGGGTTTCTCGCCTTTTAATGCCTACAGGGTAAAAGGCAACAAAATACACCATGGTGTTAACCAACAACAGTGCCTGTTATTGTTGGATAATATAATAACTGCAATAATAACCAAGAATTATTTAGTCTATTTTCATATTCTGTTGCTACAGTAGCAAAAGAAAGTAGCCAGCTTCTTCCCAGGGTTCATGGATAAGAAGCATCCATCAAATCACAAAGACACACCCACTATTCAAACTTAATTTGGCTAAAATGACTTTTTTATGAGAACCCATGAGAAAATGGTTGACTTCCAGCCCTTATGTTATCAGAGTTGTTTGACATTGAATTACATGGGCCTGGACTATAAATCTTGACTTCAGCCTCAAATGCAAGGCATTTGATGTGTCTGGGAACCTGCTGTAAGAAAGAAATTAGCTGTAAAACAAAGTAAAATCCCTGTTCCCATGGGAAGACTAGGCACCACTACTAATAGATCATGTGTTCATTTGGAAGACACTTGTTCCTTTGGTCAAACAGCAACTAATATTTTCACTTTCCACTGCCTGAACAGGAAATATGGGGCTAAGGGCTGATAGACAGAGCAAGACATCATATTAATTACACGGTCAGTAAACATTTGCCTGTGTTTCTTAACGGTAGGAAGGCTTCCTGGTTGGGGATCAGCAATAGCACAGGCCTCTGTTAATGTGTTCTACCCTTTTACAAATGCCTAGGAAGATGGAATGCATTTTCAGGGGGCCCAAATTGAAAGGAAGATGGGGATGAAGGACAAGACAGGCTCGTTTCACCTAAATATTTTGTGAGGAAATCGGGGTTGCAATCCTGGCAGCAACTGCCACAGCTGACTGCCCCCATGAGGACAGGGGATCTGGGAATTTGGAAGGAGCGACTTGATAAGGTGATTTGCTGGCATTTAGAAATTCTCTTTTTCTGAGTGGCACATGGGCACTTTGGAGGGGTGGATATTTAACAGAGGTCCAGGTTTATTCTAAAGGAGAGAAAAAGCAAAGCATTGTTGGAAAGATAGATAAGCAATAACCATGTCAAACACCTGCCATTTAAACTACTCCAACTGGAAATCCCTTTAATGTAGTTACTACACAGATGAACAAAGACCACACACAGTCCTCAGCATATCTCTAAAGCAAGGGTTCTCAAAAGGTGGTCCCTAGACAAGCAGCGTGGGCATTGCCTGGAAACTTGTTAGAAATGCTGCATCTCAGGCCCAATCCCAGAACTTCAGAATCAGAAACCCTTGGGATGAGCTCAACAATCTGGATTGTATCAATTTCTACAGGTGATTTTGATGCCCCCCAAAGTGTAGTGGTTACGAATCCGGCTGCTAACCTCAGAGTCAGCAGTTTGAAATTACCAGCTGTTCCGCAGGAGAAAGATGAGGCTTTCTGCTTCCTAAAGATTTATGGCCTCAGAAATCCTGTGCAGGGTCGCTATGAGTCGGAACTGACTCCACAGTACATAACAACAACAACTTGTTGTATATGTGACATCTAGGAATGAAGCCCACATTCTGTGACATGATCTATAAGGCCCTCAGGATCTCGTCCAAACCCACAAATTCCAGTCACAAAAGCCCCTTTTATATATATGTGATGTTGTTGTTGTTGTTAAGCGCTATTTAGTTGATTCCAACTCAGCAACCCTATGAGTATAGGGTTTCCAAGGAGCACTTGTGGTTTGAACCACCAACCTTTTTGTTAGTCCAGTGCTTATCCTATAATGCCAGACCAGTACTCCACATATATCTGATGTTGTTGTTGTTAAGTGCCATTGAGTTAGTTCCAACTCATAACAACCCTGTATAAGGTTTCTGAGGAGCAGCCGGTGGGTTTGAATTGCTGACCAAGTAGTAAGTTTGTAGTCCAGTGCTGATCCTACAGCTCCACACCAGAAGTCCCTATATCTAATTGCTGTTGTTGTTGTTAAGTGCTGTTGAATTGGTGCTAACTCATAGCAGCCCTGTATAGGGCTTCTGAGAAGCAACTGGTGGGTTTGAACCACCCACCTAGAGGTTCAAACCGACGTTTTAGTTCAGTGCTTTATCCTGCAGTACCAAATTCCCTCCATATGGACTTGGCACTTTCTATTTACTTTTCCTGGAACACTTGTCCCCAGACCTTCTCATGCCTACCTCTTTTGCTCTTTCCTATTCATATTCAAATGCCACTTTATGTAAAGTAGCCCTTCACACACACAACTTTTAGTACCTGCCAATGGACGCTCTGGTAGCGTAGTGGTTACGAATCGGGCTGCAAACCTTAAGGTCAGTGATTCGATACTACCAGCCGCTCCGCGGGAGAAAGATGAGGCTTTCTACTCCCGTAAGGATTTACACTCTCGGAAACCCTGTACAGGGTCGCTATGGGTCGGGACCTACTCGAAGGCACTTCACAACAACAACAACAATGGACCAATGGACGCTACCAATAATGTCCTTCTAGCACCTTTCCAAGTCGCCGTGTCTATATGTTTCTTTGTAAATATATGGTCCATTTCTTCTCACTAAAATGTAAAGCTCTGTCTCTGTTTCCTAGTGCTTCTGTAACAAAAATACTATAACTGGGTGTCTTTAAAGAATGGAAATTTATTGTCTTACAGTTCTTATAGACTTAAAGTCCAACTCATGGTGGAAGTTCTGTTGATTCCTTGGCTTGTAGATAATTCTCACTTGGCATCTGTCTGCACCCTGTGTGTGCGTATCTCTGTCTAATCTGCTTGTCTCACGATTTATAAGTGATGAGAATTAGAACTCACTCTGTTTGCATATGATCTAATTAACATAACAAAAAGTATATTTCCAAAATAGAATTGAACACACAGATACAGGAACTAGGATTCCAACACACATTTTAGGGCAATACAACTTAATCCATAACAAACTACATGGTAATTCCTTATGTCCATTTCCCCAATAACTGCCCCACTTATAAAAACTCTAACATTCATAGTCTCTTCTTCCATTACTTCTTAAAGCCTATCCTCATTTCCATTATGATACAAATGGACAGGAGACAAAGAATTTACAAAAAGGAAAATAATGAAAAACTATTCAAATTTCAGATATAGTATTGTAGATATTGGAGGTGATGCAGGACCCTTCAAATAATACCCCTGTGGCATATACGAAGATGCCACAGGGGCACTATTTTAGATGTGGTATGCTAACTACTTAGGGAAGAAATTAATGATTTGCCTTAAGTAGAAGACTTCTTTTCTCTAAACAAATATTTTTATGAGTTGGATAGTCAAGCACTTATAAAAGTACATATCTAAGTATGACATGAATATATACTTATATTTTATATCTCTCTATGTTTTCTCTTCATATGTCTTAAAGTTCAATTGGAGACAAAAACTTGAAATGCTGTGCATCTTTGATCACTGAGCATTTGGAGACTTGTTCACAATGTAGCAGGTTTCTCTGTTGGCCTTTCAACAAAATATACTTGAGCGGCACTACTTTTGCTTCCATAATGACTTAAATGCTTCCAAGATCATTAGAGTCCCTCCCTCCCTACAGAGATGGAAGAATAACACAGATGACAGTGCATTTAGAACAAGGCAGACAATGCCCGTGCTTTCTCCATCACTCTGTCATCAGAGATATCAGCTCTAGGTTGGGCGCTGAGCATTAGCCCATGTAGCCTGATATGAGTTCATGGGGCTGGAATTCAAAACATTAACCAGCTGTGGGAACCTAGTGAGAAGCTTGTCACACTGAATGGTCTCCAGATTAGAGCTGTGAGAATTGGGGAAAACCCTTCTTGCTAAGTAAGTTGTCTTCTTTCTTTCTTTTTTTATTTAAGTTTGCAATATTTCTTAGAATCATAAACCTATAGTTATACATATTAAGAAATAATGCAAAAGGGCAACTCAAAAACAATTTGGGGGAAGCAATCAGGGAAGTTGAAATACTGATAGAGTTTTGATGACCTTGTAATTACAATTTTAGGTGTGATAATAGAATTAGGTTTATGTAGCAAAAACATCTATAATTCTATAGAGATGTGTACTGAGGAATAGAGAGGTGGGATGGCATGGTATCTAGAATTTGCTTTCAAATTATTTATTTTAAGAAGATAAAAGGAATAAATGAAGTAGGTATAAACTGGGGTAGACTTTGGTAGATTCATAAATGATGTCTATCCTTGTATAAATCAACACCATAAAATTTTAGTATAAAAAATGAAAAAGAAATCATGCTAGACCAAAGGAAAAGTTATTTCTTAAGTAACATAAAAATGTCTACTCAACTAAGGATTTTCTCAAGGTCAGCTACTGTCAAACAAATAATCTGCACATTTAGAGAATGAGAAATTCATGTTGTCAGGTGCCCAGGTCTTAAGAGCACCTTCTATGATCTGTGCACTGGTAGAAGTAGGCAGAGACACTTAAGTAATTGACCCAGAAATTATCAATGACATGTTGCTTTATTTAGTACTTGATTGCTCATTACTGATCATGACAGTGGCTACAATGGAGATGTGAGCATCCCAGGTTCTACTGGATTTATTTTTTCTTGAGTCACTGTGTGATTTTCAAACCTCTAGGCTTTAGTGTCTTCATCTGTAAAATCACAGAGTGGTACTTTATAAGAATTTAAGTCCAAATTCCAGATTACTTTGGCAAATCTGGGAGACTTCAACAACAATGACAACAACAAAAGGTCAAATTCTAGATATGCCTTGACAAGTCAGAGGGCAGCAAATTAGTTAAGGCCCAATTGAATTCCTACCACAGGATATTCAAATGCAGCAATTTCTGTTCCTAAGAAAATCTAATTCTCAAATGATGCAATGTGGAAAGCAAAAATGTTCCAAAAGAAGTCTTAACCACAGGAATAATTCTATTAAGAATATATATATATATTTTTTTTACCAACTCAAATAGTTTGTGCATTTATATGCCTAATTTTATTAGAGATACCATTAAGCCTTATTTATGTATGAAGGTTTTTTTTTTAAATTAGTTTTTTCACATTCATTGAAAATTGTACAAAAACTTGTACTTGCAGTAAAATTATACTTTTTGAGATGGGAGGATTCAGAAGGAAGAGTTGGAATTATAAGACTATCTAAATTATTAATTTGCTAATATTCTTCTCAGGAAAAGTTAGTATTTGTATTGCAGATGCATAACTAATATCAGAAAGAAGTCCCACATCGAAGCCATATTTGGTTGTAGTGTTAAGTGCCTTTGAGTTGGTTCTGACTCATAGTGATCCTATATAGAGTTTTCAAGGAGCATTGGTGAATTTGAACCATCAACCTTGCCGTTCAAACCAACCTTGTGGTCCAGTGCATTATTCCACAGAGACACATCAGGATTCCAATGTTAATCTATCTTCTGCCATTTAGTGTCTTCCAGAATTCTTTCAAGCCCACCAGCCATCCCTGGAAGCCCTATGCAGGATTGCTATGTGTCAAAACTGACTTGACAGCACTTAACGACAACAACAATGATTTCTATATTAGGATAAGCACTGGGCTGCTAACCACAAGGTGGGCAGTTCAAACCCATCAGTTGTTCCACAGTAGAAAGATGAGGCTTTCTGCTCCCATAAAGATTTAAAGCCTCAGAAATCCTGTACAGGGTAGATATAATTCAGCATCAACTCGATGGCAGTGGTTTTGCTTTACTTCTAGATTAAAGATCCCTGGTTGCACGAGGTTAAAGTGCTCTGCTGCTAACCAGTAAATTGATCATTCAAACCCACCAGCTCTGGCAATCTGCGTCCATAAAACCTACAGCCTAGAACACCCTGTGTGGAGTCAGTCATTCTTCTGTGTCATCTAGG
This sequence comes from Chrysochloris asiatica, assembly GCF_000296735.1. Taxonomy (NCBI): domain Eukaryota; kingdom Metazoa; phylum Chordata; class Mammalia; order Afrosoricida; family Chrysochloridae; genus Chrysochloris; species Chrysochloris asiatica. The sequence continues at coordinate 5,941,245 of NW_006408598.1, forward strand.
GTCACTGTGAATCAGAATAGACTCAGCTACACACAGCAACTGCAACAAGAGCAATTTCTATATGGGGACATCCCAATAAAATTTGCCACCTTAAAAAAAAAAAAAAAGATTCTCAATAGTTTTACCATCAAGACTAAATTAAGAAAATAGAGTTGGCTTTTGAGTCATCTAAAAAGGAAGTTCTCGGTCTTATGCCTATTTCACAATCACCTTGTTGTTGTGAAGTGCCGTCCAGTCAATTCCAACCCATAGCAACCCTATATAAGGTTTTCAAGGAGCAACTGGTAAGCTTGAACCGCCAACCTTGCAGTTCAAACTGACTTTGCAGTCTGGCACATTAACCCACATCACCACTCCAGGACTCCTGACAATCACCTGGAGGACTTAAAACATAAATCCTAGGTCCCCACCCCCAGAGTTTCTGATTCAAATGTCTGAGTTAGAATTCTAGAAACTGCTTTCCCAACAAGTTCCTCAGTGATGCTTGTGCTGTTGGTATGAGGACTACATTTTGAGAACCACTGCTGCAAATAAATATACCATAGAGGCTAAAATGAAAGAAAACTAAAATTACAATTGCTCCACTGTGTTCTACATAGCCTCAAGTCAGCTAGACATTTTGGACATCAGGCAGGTAAGAAAAGAGCCTCCATCTACCCACAACTGGGAACCAAACCTCAGTGTACATGTACATAGTCCTTGGTGTAAACCTAGGAATTCTCCTAGGTTTTAGCTCAGCTCCAACCAACACAGAGCAATCAACTCAGAATTAGGGAACACATTGTCATGATTTCAGTCTGAAGAAGCTCATCTGGTCACAATAAATCTTGGTCATATTGGTACACAATATATCAAGTTGTTTTTGTGTGTGTGTGAAGGAGGGGGTGTTAGTTTGATGGCCCTCTGTCATGAGTGTCATTAACATTTCACAATAGGATCTAAAAAAAGTCAAGTTTCACAATATGATCTAAAGTCCCACTGACTTGACCCAAGGAAGTGAGGTTCACCACCCCGCTGTAGCCATTGACCTCTGCGGATCAGTCCATTGATCAGTCCACCATCTATACCCTCTGGGTCCTCAGACACCCTCACTGGCCCAGGCCTCTGATTTCGTCACTGGACTCTACAACTGTCTATAATATAAGGTGATGATGACACTAAGAATAAAGAAGTCTTTCAATAGTGATTTCCTGTATCACACTTCCCAGCTTAGAAAATTCCTCCCATTCAAATGAACTGGCATTACAAAAAAGTGGGAGAAGGGAAGAAAGTAGGGGGAGGGATCTCTGTCTCAAAAACTTTCCCTGTAGAAGATGAGGCAGGAGCAGGAAGAGGAGGAGCCCATGCCTGCTATTTTTAAATTGCCAGGCAATGCAAGGGACTGTTTGACTCCCTCTCCTCCTTTTCTCAAGTCTTCAAACAACTTGAAAAGACATAAATTGTTTGGGTGGTTGGTTCTGTCTTCATTTCCCCTGCTCTCAAACTGGCACACAAGAGGAGCTGAAGCTGGTTGGGGCAGGGGAAGAGGAGTGGGTGCAATTTAAACCTCTCTTAAAATCTACAAGCCCTTCTCTCAAAGTTGACTACCAAGGGGTAAAAGTGTTGCCTCCCAAATGTCAGGGAAAAGAAATAGGATAACTCACCAGGGTTTAGGTGGAAGTTGAGTCTTGACACAGAGATCAATACTGCCCCTGCTCAAGTGAAAAGAGCAACACCTTTTCACTGGGGATGGGGCAAAGTCAAGCTTAGGTCCCAGGATAAAATGGCAAGTTCACTAAAGACACAATGGAGCGGCTCTCCTGGCTCCTACATCAGGGCAATACTGAGTAAGAGAGTCACAATAATGATTGTGTCAAGCCAAATAAAGGCAAATGAAAATAGCCTTTATGTTGACACAGAAAAGTCTAGGACTCTACAAAGACAACTCTCAATTTCCCTTTTGGCCTACTTATCTGTACCAGAAAAGAAAGAGAACTGATGCTGCTTAAACACTTGTCTCTGTTTTATTTTCAGGCACTTGCCTCGAAGAAAGGAGAGCAGGCCTAGGTACACTTCAGGCCTCAGACCACTCTGGGTTTTCTCAGGTTTCCTTGCTCACAAAGGACTCAAACAGTTTTCCGCAGAGGCCTGGCCCAGTGGTGTAGCCAGATCTCACGGGGCTGCTGAACTAAACTGAGTATGTGAGCTCGCTGAGTCTTCCCAGTGGGATTTGTATCATTGCTGAGAGAAAAAGTAATATGCTCACGATAGTATGGCTAATCTATTAAAAATGAATAGTTTCAAGACCAAGACCTTGCTTGCCTGTTGTGAAAATATCAGTGCATTGGCAGGCCTCTAACAGTGTGTGACCAGCACATGGGACTTCCTGGAACATATTTGACTATGTTTTCTTCAGTTTTGGGGGAAATGCAGCAGTCATTTACAACACGTGAGAAGCTGAAATATTGATGGCTATTCATTTGTTCTGTTCCATGAGGTGCTGTTGAGTTGATTAGGACACATAGTAGTCCTGTGTACAACAGAACAAAACACTGCCCAGTCCTGTACCATCCTGACAATTGTTCTTATGTTTGAGCCACCGTACCAACCCATCTTTTTAGGGTGTTCCTATTTTGTAAGCATGAAACTCCTAGTGTGGCGCTATAGGATAAGCGCTGGACTGATAAGCACAGGGTCGACAGTTCAAACCTACCAGCTGCTCCTTTGAAACTCTATACAGGTTGCTATGAGTTGGAACAACATCAAGCATGAAGTGCTTCACCAAGTATGATGTCCTTCCCCAGAAACTGGTCCCTTCTGACAGCATGTCCAAGTATGTGAAATGAAGTCTTGTCATCCTTCCTTCCAAAGAACATTACACTGTACTTCTTTCAAGACAGATCTCTTTGTTCTTCTAGTAGTCCATGATATATTTAATATTCTTCACCATCACCATAGTTCAAAGGCATCAATTCTTCAGTCTTCCTTATTCATTGTCCAGTCTGTGTATATGTACCTAAAACACATATATAAATACCTGCCCTTACTAATACCTGCAAGGTTGGCGGTTCAAGCTCACCAGCTGCTCCTCAGAAACCCTATACAGCGTCGCTATGGGTCAGGATCGACTCAACGGCATTTAACAACAACAACAACCCTTACTAAAGGGAGTCCTGGTGTGGCACTATAGGATAAACACTGGACCAAAAGGTGAACTACAAAGTTAGCAGTTCAAACTCACCAGCCACTCCTTGGAAACCCCATACAGGGTTGCAGTGAGTCAGAACAGATACAACAACTTAACAACAACAACAACCTTTCCTAAGTGTGATACTCTCTTACGTTCTTCTATCCTATTTATTTAAAAAGAAAGAAAGAAAACACTGGTTGTGACCCACAACATGCTTCATTAACCATGGTTTTAAAAACATTGACTTAAACTTTGGGAAATTCAGTTACATCCCGTCCCTAAGCCCCTACCCTCTCTTCTTTGTACCATCCTCCATTATTATTCCGCACACTCGATATGTTATGTAAAAATATTCTCTTTCAACTTCTTTTCTTTCCACTGAAGTTTGTAATCTCTTTTTTTCTGAGCCAAATTGTTAGTTCTTTTAGCTCAGAGAGCAAATCACATGTGTCTTAATCATTATTATGAAAGATGTTCCAGAAAGGCCCAATGATTGAAATTTAATCATGATACAGCAGGATATCTGGGAATTTCAATTTTTTTTCTTGGGCCACTTGATCCTCATAAATGGATAGAAGGCTACAAGCAAACAGAAGTCCCTAGATGGTACAAATAGTTAAAGCATTTGGCCATGAACCAAAAGGTTAGAGGTTCAAGTCAATCCAGAAGTGCCTCAAACAAGAAAGGGCTGACAATCTACTTCTAAAAACTCAGTCATTGGAAACATTATGGAGTACCACTTGTTAGAATTGAGACCAGCTGCTGACTATGTTGGTGAAGACCGCGTAAGAAGGACAAGTGTTTGATGGCCACTACATGGTTATGAGTGATGTGCATTCTCACATCTCAGATGAGGGGACACAGTAGATGGGTTGGGTTACAACAGGCCGTTTTACATAGTCACTACTCTGACCACGTAACCACATTTAGAGAAATTACACCATTCAGTGCATCATTGACCTTATAGACGAAGGACTGAAAATAAAACACATTCTGGAAAACAACAGCTTTCTTCTGACATAAAATCCTGGGATAAAACCATAGCAGTCTCGGTTTTACCATTAAGAGAAAAATCTCAGGAGTTTCAGCCAGGGAATCTGGTTTTCCATGGTGTAGAACAACAAGTGTAGTGGAATCTTATTTTTAGCTTCTTTTGATTGTAACTCACTGTTCCCAATTGAAAATTCCAAGCACAAAGATATGTTATATAAATGGCAAGACAATTTGATTACAACCTTGTGTTTTATCCCCAAACAAATTCAATGACAATAACTTGCACTGTGAAATCTTTACACCATGGATTATATAAACTCTCTCTTTACATTTAGCTCATTGAATCTTAACATTAACCCTATGAGATAGGTAGGTATTACTATTATTTTGAAGTGACAAATGAAGAAACTGAGGCTTAGAAATATTAAGTGAATTTCCCAGAGTCTTACAGTGTTGGTTTGAAGCACAAGATCGATGGTTTAAGCTCACCAGCTGCTCCTCAGAAGCCTCTTTACAGGGTCACGATGAATTGAAACAAACTGTACAGCACTTAACAATAATAATTCAACAAAGATTATAGCATGAAAATAGAAGAATAGTAACAGAGCCTTCATATGAGGACTCAATCGATGGCAAAACAATTTAATAAACCCTGAAGTATAATGTGTTTAGTCAAAGAAACATCTCTTACAAAAATGTTCATTCTTTGTATGTCATTCTGTCAACTTCTTCCCCATCCACTTCTTCCGCCACTAATAGACATAAACTTGGCAGCTTTAAAATATTTTAGACAGTGGTTTTCAAAGTGTGGCTAGAAAATGAATGGCATTACTTAGAAATAGAATAGAAATGTAAATTCCTATGTAATACTGTAGACCTATCGAGATGGCTAATTTTATGTGTCAAGTTGGTTAGGCTATATATTTGGTCAAATCCCAGTGCAGATACTGAAGATATTTTGCAGATGTGATTAACATTTACAATCAATTTATTATAAAGAAATTACTCTCAACACCCTCAATAGGGAGTTCTGCTGTGGTGCTGTAGGATAAGCATTGGACAGCTAGCTACAAAGTCAGCAGTTCAAACCCACTAACCGCTCCTTGGAAACACTATACAGGGTCACTACAAGTCAGAAGTGACTCAAGGGCACTTAATAACAACAATAGTGTGGGTGGGCCTCATACAATCAGTTGAAGTTAAGTTTCCAAGAGAAGAAGGAATTCTGCTTCAAGATTATAACATAGAAATCCTGTCTGAATTACCAGCCTGACTGTGTACCCTATAGATTTCAGACTCAACAGTGCAACATAAACCGTTGCCTGTGTTTCCAGACTGGTAGCTTGCCTTACAAGTTTCAGATCCCACAATGACGAAAGCCCATTTTAAAACATTTATCTCTCTCTTTTTGTGAATGTATTTGTTGTTGTTAGTTGTTGTAGAATCAATTATGACTCATGTGTGCAGGATAGGACTGCTCCTTACTGTGGCCATGTTCTAAGTTATCAAACACATGGTCATATGTTGCAGACCGTGTAAGACTAGTGAGAGGTTCGAGGCCCTCTAGGGCTGAGTGTAACAAATGAGGCCACTGGCAGTTAATGGAAAATTGCTTTCATCTTAATATTCAGGTATATATATTAAATTAATACACTGGAGCCTTTGAAAATCCATAGATAAATGTGATATTTTCCTAAAGCCGAGACTAAAGGTTGCAAGGTTAAACCTTTCTCCAAAGGATTAACTAAAAATATCTTAGCTACTTCTCGGTTCTTTGTTCTATAGACAAAGAACCCATCCTCCCTAATCCCTTTTCCAGGTGCAGCCCATTCACCTGGGCGTCTCCTGCAGAACTCTCACCTTCCCCCAACTGACCTTAGGGGCTATAGATATGTTAATTGGGCCTGAGAATCCAAGTTGCTGGCCTGGGATTCGAACCAGTGAAGTACAATGTAAAGCTACCTGAATGTCTGGAAAATTACTGATGTTAGCTGTATCCTGTTTTAGTCCCTCCCAGCTTGGTGTGAAACTCCTCCCCTAAATAAAACAGAGGCCCGAGCCTCCCCAGGTGTGCATTGCTGGTTGGGAGGCATAGAGTAAAGATTGCGGTGCATTACGGGTTGGAAGGCATGCAGTAAAGATTGCAGGGCAGTGAGTTGCTGCCTGCAGAGGCCATGATGCCTGTAGTCCCAGGCCTGCCCACCAGTGATGTATCCACCCTGGCTTTGGGGTGCCTCATTGTCTCCCTTCTTCTGTTTGTCTGTGTATTCTTTCGCTATCCCTATCGCCGCTGGATCTCCCCTCCTCGTGAACCAAACACTCGTGACAACTATGTCGAGGGCAAACCCCGGCAGTCATCCAGAAACTTGCCTATTATAAGTATTTGATTAAGAATATCCAATGGTGACATTTTGTGTATCTCTATAACAATTACAAAAACAACATTGTCATAACATACCACAGGTCCTAGGGGCCCCGTTTACTACTAGAAATAGAGTCACTAGTGCCTTTAACCAGATTAGAGAACAAATTCCATTTATAATAAGGGTTTTCAATCTGGGCTGCACACCAAAATCATCAATAGTTGCTTTGTGCCGTTGAGTTGGTTCTGATGCATAGCAACCAAGAGCAGCTGGTAGGTTAACTGACTGCCAATCTTGCTGTTACCAGTCCAGTGTGTTTCCTACAGTGCAGTTCTGGAGCTCTAGAATCATGTTGTTGATGTTGTTAAGTGGTGTTGAGTCGGTTCTGACCCATAGCAACCCTGTATAGGGTTTCTGAGGAACAGCTGGGAGCTTGAACTGCCAAGCTTGTGGACCAAACTGACCTTGGAGTACAGTGCATTAACTTACAGTGCCACACCAGGACTGCTATAGGCAGCTTAAAAGATGTCAGTACCTAGAACCAACTACCAGAAATGTTCTTGGTTATGTCTTCAGCTCCCTTGGATAACCAATGTTGAGAAGCACTGTTCTGTAAAAAGATCTGGAGCATTCTTTAAATCAAGAGTGAACAAAGAAGTAGTTAGTTTTACAGCCATTTGAATATATGGTGGGAAGGATAAGGAGATGCCATGAATTTGGGCCAGGCTCTGAAAAGAGAAAGGCTGAGGGCAGAAAGTTGCATCATGAATAATTCTATGAGACAAGCAATAGGAGATAAAGTGCTTAAGAGCATCCCGTCTTCCCTCTTATGATAGAACATGGAAAGGTCATTCGGCTTTGGAAATTGGGGATACAGTATTTCTGCTCAAATATTAGGATCCTCATGGAGGATGATAGTAGAAGGGCCATGTAAGCTCTTATCTATGAGAAGGTTTGCAAGGAGCAGGTCTTATGTAACACAATCAGGTGGGTGACATCAGGCAGGGAAAGCAACCTGGATTTTGAACATCAACTAGGATCCTGAGTTTATCCACAAATGCTGGCTGGAGGAAGAGAGAAATGAGATTTGTAAAAGGCTGAATTCTTGGCTTACAGAGATGAGAGTAAGTATAGTATGCATGGCACACAATTTTTCACCCCTCCTATACTGGCACCCTTTACCATCAAACCTCATAGTGACCTCCCATTCTGGCTCTGTGATTTAGTTTACCCAAAGGAATGTTAAAGATGGGAGACAATTGGCAGGCTGAAAAATCACATGTGTACTTTCATCACCACTTTTGCATCTCTACCTTTGCCACATGAACATGATAGAGTTAGTATTCTAGAGAAAGAGAAACAGAGCAAGGCACCTAGTTGTCTGAATTGTGCTGTCATTGCAGCCCAGAGGAGCCTACATCTGCTGACAATCATCCCAAGACACGTGACAAGATCCACAATGGATCTCACTCCCTGGTGTCAATAACCCTTCCTCTTAAGTGTAGGCAGGATGCCTCCCACCTGATTGTGTTATATAAGACTGCATCTCATTAGAGCCTGTCTTGCCTCCTTGGAAAAATATCAAAAAGCAAGCAACTGTGTTGTGAAATGCTGAGAGCCCATGTAGCAAAAACTTAACAACAAAACTGTAGAATCTATAGGAATTTAAGGTCTCAATCCTATAAGCTGAAAGGAATAAATTCTGCCAACCCCCTGAATGAACTAGCAGTAAACACTTTACTTGTCAAATGTTCAGGCGAATACTCAGTTAATACTATGATTACTGCTTGAGGAGATCCTAAAGCAGAAATCCTAGGTAAGGTATACCTGAACGCCGGATCCACAGCAACTGACAATAAATGTGTATTGTTCTAAGTTGCTAAATTTGTGTAATTTGTTCTGGAGCAATTGATAACTAATACAGTTGCTAAATGCAAAACTTTGTGAAGTAAATAAATGCTTATTGTTGTATGCCACTGAATTTTGGGATGCAGCCAAGTTGCTCTCAATCACCTCAGCCGGGGGCATCCTAGATTTGCCAATGCCCAGACATGTGAACAAGTCCAGCCAAGATTAGCAGAGTAACCTAACCAATCCAAACATGATCACACACACATAAACAAGCCCCACCAATATCTACCGAGTCCAGCTTAGATCAGCCAAGCCCTACAAACTCATAAGCTAACTAATTGTTTATTGTTGTATGTGACTAAGGTTTTATGATTATTACATTGCATTATTGCAGCAATACAAAAATGATAAAGTGAGAGTTAAATGTAGTTGTTATCCCACAGACAAGTGAGGCTTGACAATTCTGGAAATTATTTGTAATATAACACAGTAATAAGAACACTCATCATGATTTGGATTTAACGAATCAATAATAGCTCAGTTGTTTTTGTTTTTATGTACTGTGGAGTCGGTTCCGACTCATAGCGACCCTGTACAGGGTTTCCGAGGTTGATTGTTGTCATCGAGTCAGAAACGACTCATAGCGACCCCATGCACAGCAGAACGAAACAATGTCCGATCCTGGGCCAACCTCACTACCACTGCCACACTTGAGTCCATCAATGATGCCACCTGGCCGATACATCTCGTTGGGGGTCTTCCTCTTTTTCTCCGACCCTCCATTTTACCCAGGATGACATCATTCTCCAGCGACTGTTCCCTCCTGACAATATGTCCAAAGTATTAGAGGCAAAGTTTAGCCATCTTGGCCTCCAAGGAGCACTCTGGCTGCACTTCTTCCAAAACAGATCTGTTGGTTCTTTTGGAAGCCCATGGCACTTTCACTATTCTCCTCCAACACCATAATTCAAAGTCATCAATTCTTCTACGATCTTCCTTATTCACTGTCCAGCTTTCACATCCATATGAGGTTATTGAAAATACCATGGCTTGGGTCAGGTGCACCTTAGTCCTCAAGCTGACATCTTTGCTCTTCAACACTTTAAAAAGTTTCTGTGCAGCAGATTTGCCTAATGCAATACGTCGTCTGATCTCTTGACTGTTGCTTCCACAAATATTGATAGTTGATCCAAGAAGAATGAAGTCCTTGACAACGTCAATCTTTTCTCCGTTGATAAGAATGTTGTTTATTGGTCCAGTGGTGAGGATTTTTGTTTTCTTGACATTGAGATGCAATCCATACCAAAGGCTGTGCTCTTTGATCTTCATCAGTAAATATTTTAAGTCCTCTTCACTTTCAGTAAGCAAGGTTATATCATCTGCATATCGCAGGTTGTTAATGAGTCTTCCTCCAATCCTGATGTCATGTTTTTCTTCACAGAACCCAGTTTCTCGTATTATTTGCTCAGCATACAGGTTGAATAAGTATGGTGAAAGAACACAACCTTGTCGCATATCTTTCCCAATTTTAAAATATTCAGTGTTCCCATGCTCTGTTCAAACAACTGCTTCTTGGTCCAGGTACAGATTTCTCAGAAGTACAATTAAGTGTTCTGGAATACTCATACTTCTCAATGTTGCCCATAGCTTGTCACGATCCACACAATCAAAAGCCTTTGCATAGTCAATAAAGCATAGGTAAACATCTTTCTGATATTCTCTGCTTTCAGCCAAGATCCATCGAATATCAGCAATGATATCTCTTCCAGCTGCAGCAAGATCTTCGAGCAGCAGCGAGACCTTTGAGCAGCAGCGAGACCTTCGAGCAGTAGTAGCAAGATTCAGAGTCCTGGTGTGGTGCTGTGGGTTAATGCGCCAGACTCCAAGCCTGTTTTAACTGCAAGGAGCAGAAAGCCTCATCTCTCTCCCATGGAGGGCCTGGTGGATTCGAGCTGCTGACCACGAGGTTCGCAGCCAGATTCTTAACCACTACACTACCAGGCCTTGCACCTTCAAGATGGCAGATCGGGTAGACGTGTAGTGAGGAGCTCCATCAACAACACACAAAATATCGGGCCAAGAGGGCTCACGAGATGGTGCTGGAACTCTGAAACAAATATAAAGGTATGTTTGGAGGATTGGAGGGTTTACAGCTGGGGAATTTGCAGGAGAACACAGAAATCCATTGTTTTCTGGATCAAGACACTCAGCTGTTCGGAACCTGTCATTTTGGGAGAGAATATCTTGGTTGTATCAGGATTGATAGTATCAGGAGAGAACATCTTGATTGTATCTTGATTATATCAGGATTGTATCAATATTGACATCGAAATTTAAAGTGACAGTATCGACATAAAACCAAAAGGTCACCACTCATCTGTCTGTCATGCTGTGGTGGTTTGAGTTGCTGTGATTCTGAGGGCTCTGCCACCAGTATTTTAAATAACCAGCAGGGTCACCCACGGTGGACAGGTTTCAGATGAGCTTCCAGACAAAGACAGACTAGGAAGAAAGAGTGACGAGGCTGTTCAGAGCACCTTAAATCTTTAACTAGTCATTCCCAAGACAAACTGGAATGTTTAGAGAATACATTTCTTTATTTCCCTTTAATTCTTTTTATCTCACATCTGTTTCACTAGAATGATAAATTCCTTGTATCCAGTTTTTTAATACCAGTTAGAAAGAAATAGCTGACTGCAACCTTCAGAATTAACATTTTATGCATGTACACACACACATCCAATCGTAACTGAATATCCAGGTCTCTTGCTACTCTTTTATGTATATGCAACTAATGCTGTGATTTAAGTTTCTCACTCCTAATATTCATTGCAATTGCCACCATTGGCTCTAAGTATCCGGGAATGTAATTTTAGATAATGCAATAACACTACGTGGTGCTGGGTAAATGTGCTAGATAGCAAAGTCGGCTTCAATAGCAAAGTTGGTGGTTCAAGCTCACCAGCTGCTCCTTGGGAACCCTATACAGGGTCATTAAGAGTCAGAACTGACTCAACACCACTTAACAACAACAACAAAGGTCTCTAGAGGTTTCAGTCTCTCTCTGTCTCTCTCTGACTCTCTTCCTCTCTCCCATGTGTACAAAAGTTTTCCATTCTTACAGTTGAAAAAATGTATATTATCTGGTTTTAGTGAGAAAAGATGAGATCCCAGGTTTTATGATATGGAACAAATATAAGGAATCCCTAGGTGGCACACATTATTAAGCACTGAGCTACTAACCAAAAGGTTGGCCATTCAAACCCATTTCCGAGTCACCTCAGACATAAGGGCTGGTGATCTGCTTGAAAAGGTCACAGTTTTGAAACCCCTATGGAGTAGTTGTATTCTGCACACCTGAGGTCACCAAGAGTCAAAATCAACTCAATGGAAATTAGCAACAACAACAGCAATTATAAATAGAATATTTCCCACATTGCAGTATTAGATCTCCACCCTGATACAGTTGCACTAAGAGTTACTGTAAATTGTTTTATGGGCAAAGTTGGTTTGAACTGCAAGGTCAGTGGTTCAAGCCCACAAGCCGCTCCTCAGAAATACTATGCGAGGGTCATTATGGGTTGAAACTGACTAGAAGATACTTAAGAACAACAACATATAAATTAAACTGGGAGCACACTGGCTTCATCCAATAAGCACTGGACTGTGAACCACAAGATCAGAAGTTCAAGCCCACCAGCTGCTCTGCAGGAGAAAGATGAGGCTTTCTGCTCCTGCAAAAATTTAAAGCCTCAGAAAACCTTTACATGGTTGTTCATTGACTCCATGGCACTTAACAACAACAACCAATATATATTAAATTGATCAATATGAAATTACCCCCCAAAAAGTGTACCTTCCTTCTTGTATAATAGAACACAAAAACACCAGTACTAATTTTGTGGAGGGAATTGACTCATAGAGACCCTGCATATGGTTTCTGAGGAGTGGCTCATGGATTTGAACCACAGATCTTATGGTTAGTGGTCCAGCGCTTATCCTACAGGGCCACATCAGGGCTTCAACATATTAGATTCTGTTCAAATATTCTACTAGGAAATCACTCTATAGGAAAAAAGAACATCCCCACAGGAAAATAGAGACCTAAGAGAAGAAATGTTTAATGCCATTGAACACTGCAAATATGGTTCACTGGCCAACAGCATCAATTTCACCTGGTAATTAGTTAAAATTGCAAGTTCTCAGTGCCTACCCTTAAAGACATACTCAATCAGTAGCTCTGGGGGTGAGGCTCAGCCATCTGTGGTTTACCAAGTCCTCCAGATGTTTCTTTTCTTTCCTAAATGTTATTTATTTTGCTATTGTTAAACTGCATTAATTCTACAGTTCCTTCTTGTACATTTGAGGGACATTGATTACATTATTGGAGTTATGTAACCATTCTCACCTTCCAGTTCGGAGGCATTCCTCCCTCACTAACATACACTCCTCCTGGGTCAAGATTTATCAACTAAAAGCAAAACACAGACGGTAACAAATGTTGGCAAAGATGTGTGTAAATTGGAATCCTTAGAAAAACTAAGATAATTGCCATGTTGTTGTTGTTGTTAAGTTCAGTCCAGTCAATTCCAACTCATAATGAACCTGTATAGGGTTTCCAAGGAGTGGCTACTGTATTTGAACCTCCAACATTACGATTCAAACTGACCTTGTGGTTCAATGCTTCCCCTACAGTACCACACCAGGACTCCAAAAGGACTATAATATGACCCAGCAATTCCACTCTTAATTATATACCCAAAAGACTTGAAAGTAGAGACCCAAAAGGAGATGTGCACACCAATGTTCACTGCAGCACTGTGCACAATAGTTAAAGGGTTGTTGTTGTTGTTAAGTACTGTGGAATTGGTTCTGACTCATAGTGACCCTGCACAGGGTTTCCGAGGCCACAAATCTTTACAGGAACAGAAAGCCTCATCTTTCTCCCACGAAACAGCTGGTAGTTTCAAACTGCAGACCTTGAGGTTAGCAGCCCAATTCATAACCACTATGCTACCAGAGCTCATAAATGCCCATCAAGAGATGAATGGTACACACATTCAAGGGAATACTACTCAGCCATTAGGAATGAATGAATGAAGTCTTGATACATGCTATAGTGTGGATGGAGCTTGAAGACATTATGCTGAGCAAAATAAGTCAATCACAAAAGGACAAAAATTGTATGATCTAACTTATATAAAAAGACAAGAAAGACTTTTCTTAGCTTAGAGAACAAAGTTGATTATTAGTTACCAGAGGCAGGAGGGAAGAGGAAAAGGGATGCTAACTATAGTAGAAAAATCACACTTAATAAAAGTTGGGTTACACAGCCTGTTTCATAAGTGCTTCTAAAAGATTGTTGTTGTTGTTGTTGTTATAGTAAAATCAATTGGGCCTTTGCTAGTGACTACACTTTTTGTATGAACTATAAGGTGGTCAGTTCAAACTTACTATAATATGACTCTGCAGGTTAATGCACTGGACGTCAAGGTCAGTTTGAGCTGCAAGCTTAGTGGTTCAAACCCACCAGCTCCTCCTCAGAAACCCTATACAAAGTGGCTATGAGTGGAAACCAATCCAATGGCACTTAACTACAATAATATTTGCATTTCACAGTGTCAACTGCTTTCAGACACAGATTCTCTTTTCAGAAATAGCAGCAACACAAAAATAGAAATGCTATCTTTATATTTCTAACATGACACCTACTATATTTGTTGACATTACATGCCATCAAATTGGTATCGACTCATAGTGACCCTATGCATAACATAGGGTTATAGGGAAACACTGCTTGGCCCTGCACCATCCTCACAATCATTGCTACATTTGAGCTCATTGATAATGCCACTGTTCTAATTCATCTAGCTTATTGATGATGCCACTGTGTTAATTCATCTTCCTATTTCTCCAACCCTGCACTTTACCAAACATAACATCCTTCTCCAGGGACTGGTCCCTCCTGATAATATGTCTAAAGAAACAGCCTGGCCACCCTGGCTGCCAGGGAATATTCTGGCTATGTGTCTTCCAACACAGATTAGTTTGTTCTTTTCCCAATGCATGGCACTTTTAATATTTATCTCCTACACAAAAACTCAGATGCATTAATTCTTCTACAGTCTTACTTATTCACTGTCCAGCTTAAACATGCATATGAAGGTATTGAAAATATCATGGCTTGGGTCAGATGCACCTTAGTCCCCAAACTGACATGTTTGCTCTTGAATGCTTTAAAGAAATCTTGTGCAGCAGATTTGCCTAACGTAACATGCCATTTGACTTCTTGACTGTTGCTTCCATGAGTGTTGATGGCTCATCCAAGCAAAATGAAGTCTTTGGCAACTTCAATCTTTTCTTCATTTATATGGATGTTGTTTTTTAGTTCCAGTGGTAAGGATTTTTGCTTTCCTTACTTTGAAGTGCAACCCATACTGAAGGCTGTGGTCTTTGATTTTCATCAGTAAGTATTTTAAGTCTTATCAACTTTCAGCAAGCAAGGTCATATCATCTCATATTGCAGGTTGTTAATGAGTCATCTTCCAATGCTAATGCCACATTTTTCTTTATATAATCCAGTTTCTTGGATTACTTGCTCAGCAAAAAGATTCAATAAATATGGTGGAAGAATAAAGCCCTGGTGCCACCTTTCCTAATTTTAAACCATTCCCTTGTTCTGTTCGAACAAGAGCCTCTTAGTTTATGTACAGGTACCGCATGAGCACAATTTTAAGTGTTCCAAAACACTAGTTCTCCACAATGTTGTCCATAGCTTGTCATGATCCACACAATCTAAAACCTTTGTATAGTCAACAAAACACAGGTAAACATCTTTTTGGTATTCTCTGCTTTCAGCCAAAATCCATCTGACATCAGCAATAATAACCTTCATTCTCTGCCTTCTGAATCTGGCTTGAACTTCTGGAAGTTCTCTGTCAATTTACAGTTGCAGCAGGATTGGGCAGTGCTTCGTTCTGCTGTGCATAAGGTCACTATGAGTCGGTACCAACTCGATGGCACCTAACAAAAACAACAACCTGACAATGTTCAACTGGTATTCATAAGGTTTTCAAGACTAAATATTCAGAAGTCTATCTCTCTTTGTTCCTAACCTGTATTAGTCTAGAAGTTCATCTGAAACCTGTAAACCATGGATAACCCTGCTGGTATTTAAAATACTGGTTACATAGCTTCCAGAATCACAGCAACATGCAAGCCACCCCAGCATGACAAACTGACAGACAAGTGGGAAGAAATAAATAAATCCGTAGTGAATTGATTTATTGGAGATTCTTCCAAATACTTTGTAAGGAAAGTATAGCAGTTATTCACACATTAAGGATGGGAACCAGGATCAGAAAGGATGCAGGTCTCTTAGCTCATGCACCAAAAGAATGCTTAACCCAAGTTTCTGTCTCATCACAAACACATGCATCAACATCCCAGCAACTATAACCATGAAAACCACTCCATTTAAAACATTGTGGGAAATGCAAAGCAATGAGGTTCCAATGTCTGAAAAGGCTTCCCAGTGAGCAGTGTGCTCCACAGTTCAGCTAGGGAGTCTATCTCACTGACCCCTTTCACCAAGGAATTCCTCTGCTTTCTATTTCTAACTTTTTCAATTATGCAACCCTGTCCCTGGGATGGGAGATTTGGTAACAAGCTTGAGAATTTGTTGCCCTTCTCTTGAGTTTAATCATCAATCTTTGAACAAGAGACATTTCTCATCAGCAGTGTAAATCCCAGGCAGAGTCTTTGGGTAGATATTGAACAGGCCAGCAGACTAGAACTTAGTAAGGGCAACATAGCTCTTCTTCCAGGAAGGAAAAGATTGGAACCTAGGCTTGCTCTGGGAGTGATTGACACAATTTTAAATTGAAAAGGCTTTATACACATAAATCTTGCCAACAAAAAGAGAATTAGGTTAGCAAGTGGGCCCCATTATAAAGGAAATGGACTCAAAGGGTCTAGGTGAGGCTCTGGCATTAGCATATTGAATTTGCACTACACTTGTTTCTAATGCAAGGACTCACAGATTACCCTTTACAAATAAAAAAACAAAACAAAACTGAAGTATGTAATGTTATATGGAGTCCTGATGGTGCAGAGGATTGGGTACTGCATTGCTAACTAGGAGGTCAACAGTTCAAACCCACCAACAAGTCCTCTCCTCTAGAGAAACATGAGACCGGCTGCTTCTTTTAAAGTTCATTCCTGGTGTAACACAGTAGGAATAGCATTAGACTGCTAACCACAGTGTCAGCAGTTCAAACCCAACTGCTCTTCAGAAACCCTGCACAAGATCACTGAGTCGGAACTGACTGAACAGCATTTAACAACAGCTAGTAGCGTAGTGGTTACGAATTGGCCTGCAAACCTTAAGGTCAGCGGTTCGAAACTACCAGCTGCTCCGCGGGAGAAAGATGAGGCTTTCTACTCCCGTAAGGATTTACACCCTCGGAAACCCTGTACAGGGTACCGACTCAACGGCACTTAACAACAACAACATATACAATATTGTATGTGGAATGCTACACCTATAAATCAGATCAGTATCAGATATGCACAACAAATACAAAGAAAACGTATTGACTCCTCAAATTCCTCAATGTCATCTTCTTATTTGACTATACCCACAGCCATCCAGTTGGTTGCAACTCATGTTGTTGTTAAGTGCAGACTCAACTCACAGAACCCTGTACAGGGTTTCTGAGGAGCAACTGGTGAGTGTGAACCACTTTGTGGTCCAGTGCTGATCCTCTTTGCAATAAAACTACTTCCTCTTTCTTAACTACCAGTAAGCCTATATAGAGTTTCTAAGAATGCAAATCCTTATGGGAGCAGACAGCCTCATCCTTCTCCTACAATCAGTGGTGGGTTTGAACCATCAAACTTGAGGTTAACAGCCCAATACTCAGTCCACAGTAAAGAGGTTTTCTTTGGTCTTTTTAGTACTATGCCCACCATTTAATTGTCCTTAAGTCAGTCTGACCCTCATCACTTGACATTATTTTGTATGTGTAGGTTAGCTCCTCATGCTTCTCCCCAAAGATGGTAAGGGCACCTAGTTGTTGTTAATCTCCGCATTTATTCACCAGCTGCTATTGGGTACCCCAGATCTTCCATCAACTTGTATGTTCATTTCCCCGTACTAAAATCCTTTGATTTCAAATTAGATCAATTTCTGTTCATAATAAAACTGCTATATCTGAGGGCTAATGTTACCCTATTTCTTTGCTAACTCATTGTGGTATATAACTTCCCTTTTAGTTGTTTTACAGAAACCAGCAGTCCCCCTCAGAAGATAATCATCTCAAACCAGACTCAACTAGTTTAGGCCCCTAGAGATGCACAGATCCTTTCAGCTAACAAAACTAATTTATTAAACCCCCCAGCAAAACATCCTGATTTCCAGGAGCACAAAACCCAAATACTTCCTGTAGGTCTGTGCAGTGAATTAAAAATTGTATAGCTTTTTAAAGCAAAGTGTACATAAATTCAACCAATTCTCACTCTAGTTGTTGGTAGGTGCCATCGAGTTGGTACTGACTCATAGTGACCTTATGCACAGCAGAATGAAACACTGCCTGATCCTGGGCCAACCTCACTACTGTTGCCACGCTTGAGTCCATCAATGCTGCCACTTGGCCAATCCATCTCATTGAGGGGGGCTTCCTCTTTTTCTCTGACCATCCACCTTACCAAACATGATGCCCTTCTCCAGCGACTGGTCCCTCCTGAAAATATGTCTGAAGTATGAGAGACCAAGTTTGGCTACCTTGGCCTCCTAGGAGTACTCTGGCTGCACTTTTTCCAAAACAGATCTATTGGTTCTTTTGGCAGCCCATGGCACTTTCAATATTCTCCTCCAACACCATAACTCAAAAGCAGCAATTCTTCTATGGTCTTCCTTATTCCCTGTCCAGCTTTCGCATGCATATGAGGTTATTGAAAACACCATGGCTTGGTCAGGCACACCTTAATCCTCAAACTGACATCTTTTCTCTTTAACACTTTAAAAAGGTCTTGTGCAGCAGATTTGTCTAACGCAATACGTTGTTTGATTTCTTGACTGCTGTTCTCCACTCTTACCATGTCCTTTTTTCATCAGTATGTATAACTTTCTTTTTCATTCCCTTATAAATGTGAAAATTCCCACATATTCTGGGAGTTAAATCTGAGGGAACATACTTCTGATTTCTTGCTCAGCTCTTTGCAATAAAGCTACTTCCTCTTTCTCAAATACCAGTGTTCAGAGACTAGATTTCTGTGCATATCAGGCAGGGATGCTTTTTGGTTTGCTTACAATCTGACCTGTAACTGATATTCAGAACAACCAAAGTGCCCTAATAACAGCTGCCTTGACCATCAGCCTGGACTCCCCAAGGCAGCGTCTTACAAAAAAGAAAGTGGCCCTCACCTTCACATTCAGACACACAGTTCACAAGTTAATCCTGGTGGTTCTTGGTTAAGTGGGGTCCTCTCCTTCTTTTAACACCCTGATGTTGTTGCTAAGTGCTGTCAAGTCCATTCTGACTCATGGCTAACCTTGTGGTTCGTGGTCCAGTGCTGATTCTATGGGGCCACACTAAGAGTCCCTTAACACTCTATGTTCACGAAACCAGAGAGAGAACACAGCAGTGACTGGTCCTGGCCTTTCTTCCTGTGCCAAATCACCCCCAGAATCGGAACTCTGCTAGATATTAAGAAATAAATTCCAAGTGTGTAAAGGATGAAGCTTTTCAACAGGGTCCTTCAACTTTAAATCCAGGCTGAGGAGAAATGGAGTAAAGAGCACCTTTCTGAGGCACCTCAAATCATTGATGTTATTAGGTATCCTCAAGTCAGTTATGAATCCTAGCAACCCTATGTACAACAGAATGAGCCAGTGCCTGGTCCTGTACCATCCTCATAATGGTTGTTACGCTTGAGCCCATTGGCTGTCCTTCTCCAGGTATTGGTCCAGCCTGATAATGTGTCCAAAGTATGAGACATTTTGGCTTCTAAGGAGCATTCTGGCTATACTTCTTCCAAGATAGATTTGTTGGTTCTTCTGGCAGTCTATGGTACTTTTAATATTCTTCTCGAACACCATAACTCAGATGCATCAATTCTTCTACAGTCTTCCTTATTCATTATCAACCTTAAATTATACTTTGTAAAAAAGTGACTTTTGTAGTTAGCAAATAAAAAGACCAGTCTTGAGAGGATTTGGGGGGAGGGGCAGTTATTACATGCAAGACACTGTCTTAAATGCTTTATGTGCAGTATTTCATTTCATTCTGATATCAACATAGTAAACTATGTATTATTAAAACTGTTTAATAAATAAGAGAACAAAGGCACTAGTCCAAAATTATTTACTGGTAAACAAGGAAGCTAGACTTGAACTCTAGGTACACTTGTTATAGCGCCCTCATGTTATATCAACTCCTGAAAGTGAGGCTGAAGGCTTACCAAGGAGAAACAAATTCAGAGGTAAGAAAAGTTAAAACACTTTAAGTCATAGAGTATAGAACAACATCTCTCTGCTTGCTCTGCTCTCCCTATTTTAAATGCCTTTTTTTCTAATTGTTGACATTAATAACACGCACTGTGTATGTTTGCTCCAGGAACAGTCACTGACTCATATACCCTGGTGATGGGGAACACTGCAGAGATGAGCAGCTTCAAGGGGGAAGCCTAATTAGCAGTTTGGGAGGGTCTCTCCTGTTATCACAGCCTGCTGGTGATTTTTCAGGCATGATGACTTTGCAAGGCAGGAGACATGCTTCCTCAGGAAGAGAGAGAGTAACAGAAACATTTCCTGTCCCAGGAGCAGGATTCGGTCAGAGCACTGTCAAGACTGAGGGACTTCACCAACACACAATTCAATCCATAGTCCAAGCCATTATGATTTAATAACCTTATGTATAATCGGCATGTTCTTCCATTCTCAGAATGTGGACAATAATGCATTGGGAGGTTTATGCACCATTGACTTCCCTGATATGACCAAAGAGTTCTGGTAGCGTAGTGGTTACAAATCAGGCTGCTAATCTCACAGTCAGCAGTTCAAAACTACCAGCTGTTCTGTGGGAGAAAGATGAGGCTTTCTGCTCCCGTAAAGATTTATAGCCTCAGAAACCCTATACAGGGACGCTATGAGTTGGGACCCACTCCACAGCACATAACAACAACAACATCCTAAGAAAATTTAAAGTGATAATAGAAACAAAGAGAATCATACCAGGAAAACAGTGTTGTGATTCCAACTTATACTCTTCTCTCCAGTAAAGGTGCGTGGAGGAGGTGCATTAGGAAATTCATATCAGACCCAACTAAATTGACATGAAAAATAATTTAAAAATAGCTTTGATTCAGTAGTCAATGACTGGTTTTAGGAACCAGTAAATGTAAGGACACAAGTGATGTCATCAGAAAATCTTGGAATCACAGCCTTTCTAGGTTGAATCATATCACAAGTAGACTCTGCCAATACAATTCAAGATGGTAGGATGGCTTGCCATTGGTCCAGACCCCTTTCTTCTCTTTTTAGCACTGTCAGCAGATCCCCTTCCAAGGTACACCAGTAAAACTACAGGGAGTTACTTTAGTTGGATAGATAAATCTTCATCCAGATTAACCTTGGACATCTGAACACCCTGGGATATTGAGGAAGGAATGTAGAGAAGGGAGGCACAGAGGAGATTAAGGGTAGAGCTAGCCCTAATCAAACAACATAACTTGATTGTGGAGGAAGCAATGTCTTTAAGGAGCACATTGATCTTTTTACCAGAAGAAGAGAGAAGAGATATTGGACAAGAAAACAACAGCAAAAGTTGGTCACATGGAAGAGTTATAGACATAAAAATAAATTGTTTTAATGGATAAGCTAGAAGGTTATAGTAACAGATTTTTAAAAAAATAATAATAATAAAGATGGCAAAAAAAAAGAACTTTGATAGAACAGAAACTAAGAAGGATGGATTTATTTATTTGCTTATTTATACATTCACCCATTCACCCATTCATTCATTCATTCATTTTATGTCATTGCCATTGATCTTAGTCTCAAGCAAGATCTGATACTTCCTCTATGTATGATAATGTTTCAAGTTTTCAACTAATTTGGGAGGAAGCATTGAATCCAAAATTGACACGGAATTAAATTTTTGGATTTTAAGTTAAAATTATAAGTAACGAGCATAAAATGCATTTTATAAAAACATTATTAAATGCATTCAATATTAATTGTCTTGCTCATTTTTCCCACATTTCTTCCCAATACTTACTCTTAGACTTAGATTTAACAATAATATTCAATAGCATTGTCTTTTCAAGAAGACTCTCCAAAATAAAATTGAATTATTTTTTGTAAAGAATTAAAATTACTAAATCTCTGGTAATTTTTAAAACTCCCTCCACCCCCAGTAAGTCTTTATTGAACAGTTATTCACATGTGGAGATATATATTTCAAGTACTCTTTTCTTCATTAAGTCAAAGAGAGTGGAGCAGATGGCATAAGAAATGAGACAAAGGGAAAATATACATTTTCAATTCAGCATTTGTTCTGTAGTTTTCCTTTGAACAGTGTTTGTGTCTCCAAACTCTAAGCAGCTCAGGGCAGGAGTGTGGCTATTTGTTTTGGCACTGCCGGAGTTATTGTATGAGCCACTTTTGCTTGCAGAGTTTAAGAAACAATAAAATACTAATAATGAGAAAGGGCAGTTTGATGGCATGACTCAGTGGAAGCTGGGAGGTCATGTGGTTGTTGACCCTAAACAGCAAAACTGACATTTCACATAAGTGACAGCACTGAAGATAGATTAGGGAAGAAGGGAAGAGGGTCTGTATTCTTTTAATACCATGAGGATGTTGTGATGCCATGAAAGACAAAATGCCATGTTTTAGTGTCTTTCTGCCTGGCCTGACCGTGGGCTGGTAGTGCCAACTTGGAAATCACCGTCTGCTGTCAGGAAACTTAGCAGCCAGAATTAATCATGGAGAATTATGCTCAAAACAGTTTTCCTGTCAGGTTACCTTAACATCCTTCTGATTCATAAACAATTCATTTGACCAGTGATACAGAGTTTGGGGTGACTTGTTTCTAATAAAGGACATTCACTTCTACATTGGATTTATTCATTTCTAAAGTGCTTTTGGTGGGACAATCTTATGCAATTCCCAATGAGAATTGCACTCCTTAAAAATGAAGCAAGAGTATAAGAGTTGTCCCACAATCTCTTTCAGGATATTATAATGTCTCACCCGTCTTCCTTCAATACATTTCTGTAAGATGGTTCTCTAATGAGCAGTAAGATTATTCCTTGCACAAACTTCTGGCAATTATGGTCTCTTGCAATATGTAATAATGTTTCAATCAGTTTGTGGGTGGGAAATATATAACTTGCAGTAGGCACAGATTTAAAGAGACAATATTTCTATTATGGCTAAAGAGAAAATAAATTAGTTATACTCTTTCAAATAAGAAGCTCTGGTAGCATAGTGGTTACGAATCAGGCTGCTAATCTCAAGGTCAGCAGTTCGAAACTACCAGCTGTTCTGCGGGAGAAAGATGAGGCTTTCTACTCCTGTAAAGGTTTACAGCCTCGGAAACCCTGTACAGGGTCGCGGTCGCTATGAGTTGAAACCAACTCTATGGTACATAACAACAACAACTCTTTCAAATGGCCCTTTAAAACTGTCTTTGTGAAAATTCACTTTGTCCTAATCAGATATTATCACTCAAAGCATTTTGACTTTGGCATTTTTTCCTGGTGGAAATTGAACAAAAGCCAGATTCCTCTTCCAATGGCCCTATCTCTAGTCACCATATTGGTTTGACAGTTTCACCTCAGGCATGCTTTTGATTTCTTTAGCTCTTCCAGATTAGTCTCTATAGGTTTGGAGTTCAAGGATGATTAATGATTCTTTCCTGAAGGTGTGAGTATTCTGCTTAGATTAGAGGACAGTTTGATTTTATAGTTTGTAGGATTAAAAAATTCTTAGAGATATGTTCAAGTATGGTCCCAGTTTTTAAGAGGACCAGAAAGCCAACTGGAGGTAAGAAATCAGAAAGCATTTCTCTAAGTTTGACTGATCTGAAACTACAACCCAGAATCTTCTGGCCACTGCCTTTCTTTCTTTAGGACATATCAAGCCAACAGGCCTATTTTGTTAGAACCATGCAATGTTTTCTTTCAAAAACTGAATATGTATTCAACATTTAAAATTTTAAGAGGTTTTTCTAATGTTTTAAAAAGCCTGGAGCTGCTTCAAGGCTATGTTTGCCCTTTTTCTGGAACATATGCTTTCTCTTTAGCACAGTCCCCACGGTTCTTTCTTATCTTGCTATAACCTTGTCACTGGTTTGTATCAGTTGCCTGGCTCCTGTAGACACATGGGTTTGCAACCCCTGACTAGACTCTGCTAAGGAGGGTAAGTGAAATTATCACTCTAAGATGATTTGGAAACAACACAAATTAGTGAAATTGGTTTAAACCCTTGGAAAGTAAAGCAGAATTACATCTCCACATATATTCTTTTCCCTTCAAGAGAGATATAAAAGGACTCTCTTCTTTTACCTCCCTGACTCCAAACATTGAATGAATTATGTCTGATTTTAACAAGATTTCCAGATGATTCTTGTACAGACCAGAATTTGAAACGCATTACTCTAGGTTATAAAGATCCTTTTTTTTTCTTAGAAGAGCCCTAGGGGCACAGTGCTTAAGCACTCAGATACGGACCAAAAGGTTGGTGATTCAAATCCACCAGCCACTCCACAGGAGAAAGATGTGGCAATCTGCCTCCAAAAAGATTTATAGCTTTGGGAGCCCTGAGGGGGACTGTTCTAGTCTGTCCTATCAGGTTGCTATGAATTGGAATTGACTCAATGGCAACAGGATTGGGTTTCCCGTTAGAGAAATTCATATGCCTTTGAATAGCTAAAAGGAACTCCATACTTACCAAAAAGGAAACAGAAGAGGAGGAGTCATAACTTTTTGAAGGAACTTCAGGAATGACATCTTTAGATGGTACTTTTGTACTCAGGACTTTGCATCTGTGATGATCTTACATCAAAGTCACACTATCTCGTCTACTATTTTCTGAGAGGCTTTATTTGGACTACAACTGTCAATTCCTAAGACACAGAGCATACTACATTACTTCATTATTTCCATTTACATTTATTGAGTAGCTACTTAATGCCAAGACATATCCTTGGTGTTGTTTTTGTGTATCAGCAGGTTTGAACCACTGACTTTGTTGTTAGCTGCCTAGAGCATATCCTACAGCAACACACCAGGACTAGAGGCCATGTTACAACAGGGCGATACATGAGATCCTCTCACTTAAGAAGCTTACACTCAAGTGGGATTGCTAGACCATGTCATTGCTATTAAGTGTTGTTGAGTAGATTCTGACTCATAGAGACCATGTAGAGGGTTTCTGAGGAGCGGCTGGTGGATTTGAACCTCGGACCTGTGGTTAGCAATTCAATGCTTATCCTACAGTGCCACACCAGGACTTCAGTTAGACCACCAGTATAAATAAATATGTGACTAAAGAGAGGAAGTACTAGGAAGAAATTGAACAGAGTGACAAAATAGAAACTGAGGAAAATTACTTACTGAGGGTGTAAGTTTGAGCAGTTATGAGACATCCAATGGGAGGTGTCATATAGGTAGTCATATATGTACATGATTCTGGAGTTCAGAGTAGTGGGTGGTCTGGAGTCTTTCTCATATGGATGGTAATTAATGCCATGAGATTAGATGAAATAATATAGATCTGTGGTTTTCTGCCTTAGCTGAACATTGGATTCGTGAAGTGAACTTAATTTTTATTTTTCAGTGCCCAGCATATGTTGTAGACTGATTCCATCAAAATCTCTAGGGTTTAACCAAGCATCAATTGTTCTAAAGCTCCACAGGGGATTCTAGTATGTTGAGAAGTTTAAGAACTATTGTTTCAGATAAATGTTTATCTAGAACAATGGTTCTCAACTGGGAACTATCCCACTCCCAGGGTACACTTGGCAATGTCTAGAGACATTTTTGGAGTCCTGGTGTTGTGCTGTGGGATAATGCATTGGACTACAGGGTTGGTTTGAAGCTCAAGGTCGGCAGTCCTAATATGGGAGGTACTGTTACTAGCATCTAAGGGAGTAGCAGCTAGGGATGTTGCTAAATATCTTACAAGACAAAGAACAGGCCCCTCCAACAAACAGTTTTCTGACCCAAAATGTCAACTGCCAAATGTTATAAATCTTAGATTATACTAGATACAGAACTGTGATTCTTAAGTGTGTATCCAAATCACATGGAAGCCTTGTTAAAATACAGATTGTTGGGCCCCCAACCCCCAGAGTTTCTACCTTAATAAGCCTAATGAGAGGCACAATTATTTGCATTTCTAACAAGTTTCCAGATATTCCCTCCTTATTCAGGGGCCACATTTTGATAAGCACTGGCCTAGAACATTGATTCTCAAACTTGGATGCTCATTGAAATAAGGGAGTGACCTTTAAAAAGTATACTCATGCTTAAATTTCAGGATGAATTTCTATCTCATGGTGCTTAAATGGGTAGTTCTAGAGGTGGTGATTCAACTGAACTGGGGAATGGGTTGGACTCTGGGTTTTGTTTTTTGTTTTTAAGTCTTCTCAAGCAATTCTAGCATGAAGTCAAAATTGAAAACCATTAGTCTAGGAAAAGAATATAGACAGAAAAAGCAGGGAAAAAAAAAACGCAATGAAAATCAGGACTGGATCTCTAATATCCAAGGGTTAGACAGAAGAGGAAAGAGAAAAATCAGAAGGCTGGGGAAGTTAAGAGAACTCTTTAAGAGGAGGGAGTGGTCCAATTAATCCATTATTCTATGTTCCAATGAATGCCAGCCCACAAGTTTGTACTAACTGTCACCCTATGCCTGGAGTTAAAAACCTTTTGAAAAATACCTTTCTTCCCAACTGCCTCAGATCTCTTGCTTAAGAGAACTATCTGTAGAATTACCCTTGGGAAGTACTCAGGCAGAAATCTTTGCTTATTGAATGGTATAATTTTAGCTTCCAAAAGGCCCAAGAGATTATATAGTACAGCTTCCTCATTTTATCAATGATACAATGGAGGCCCTCAAAAGGACAGTGCCTTAGCCACAATCACAGAGCTACTTTTGATTATAATCACA
The DNA here is from genome assembly GCF_000296735.1 of Chrysochloris asiatica. Lineage (NCBI taxonomy): Eukaryota > Metazoa > Chordata > Mammalia > Afrosoricida > Chrysochloridae > Chrysochloris > Chrysochloris asiatica. Next base: position 5,967,802 of record NW_006408598.1, read on the forward strand.
GAGTTGACCAACCTCAGGTTACAAAGAACCGAGGCTTCCAGATTCTCCCCTTTGTGTTCTTTTTCCTATGCTACTCTTTTCTATCTGCAAAGAAACTATTAGAAATAAAGGTCAGAATCAAACTGTCCTTTCTACTTGAAAGCTTAGCTCCATTGTTTGGCTGTTGTGTGTATCAGGAATTATTGTAGGCAGGGCCAGGACAGAGTTGGGGTTTCCCTGTTGACTCTTCCAGGTGGAATGTGTTAGCCAACAAGTCAGTACTTATGTCGGGCAGGTAAAAAGCCACATCCTGTGGATCAAGGACTTGGAATCATTCATTAAGTAATTTGTTTCCTTTGTAACAGACCCAAATTTCAGTATAGAGATCTGGGCCCCACCCCATAAAGCTCTTGCTTGGTAGTGACCCTTGCTGTGTTTAAGGTCACAGAATTGACCAGCAACCAGTCTGACACGAAGCCCTCGTGTAGCCTTTATTCCACAGAAGCTGCTGGATTATGGAAGATGCTGAAAAGGAAATCTTAGCTCTTCTCTAAGATTCCCTTCTGGTAGAGGGAATGGTGGAATAGTACTTGGCTGAGTACAGAATGGTGCAGAACAGGTACATCATCTTTCTTACTAGGTTTCAACTCAAGAGTTAAATTCCAAAGAAAAACAACAACCTACACATGAAAAACTCTAAAGCCACTCATTTAATGTCCCATAAACTAAAACCCATTCAAACTTTTATAGGATTGCTGAGGATCAGTTGGAATTTAAAACCTTAGAAGGCAATGTCAGTTTCCCTTAAGCCAGCCCCAAACATAACAAGCTTAAAACAATAACCGTTTATTTAGCATATTATTCCATAGGTCAACTGGGCAGCTCTGGTCTGGGCCAATTGCCTGGCATTTCTAGGATTATCTATGTTTGTGGTTAGCTGGTAGCCAGTTGATCTGAGATAGACTCACTCATGTGTCTAGGCATTGGCTATCTGTTGGCTGGGTCAACAGGAATGACTGGACCATGTATGTCTCATTCCCCAGCTGACAAGTCCAGACTTCTTCACTAAGAGGTCTCAAGGTTCCAAAGAACAACAGGAGAGAGCCAGCCTTAAAGCTCAAGTGCTTTTCAAGTCTCTGCTAGCATCACAATCACTATTGTCCCATTGGCCAAAGCAAGTCCCATGGCCACATCCAGATTCAAGAAGTGGAAAAACTATCTTCAAGAGTGTAAGAGCGAATTGCAAATTCATATTACAATAAGATGTGTGTGTTTCTACAAAGATGGGAAGAATCTACAGCCATATTTACCACTTACCATGGAGGTTTGGTTTTTAAATGTCTAAAATCTTTTCCAAAAGAAATCTCAGCAGGATCCCCATTATATATTAAAAGGTAAATTTGGAACTGCATTGGCAGAGATTTACAATCTGTCCCTTTGACATCTTACTCCACACTGCCTCAGCAACAGCCTCCATGATCACATCACAAGCTCCGAGGGATCTTCCAGATGTTGTTTAACAATCACTGCTGATCTATGCCAGTTTTACAGATGAATATACAAAGAACCATCATATTTACATCACTCCAGGTTATACTTCTTAATTTATTCGTTAGAGTCAGTTTGATAGAAAAGAACATTGTGTTTAATGAAGTAGAGAATCAGTGAAAATTAGTGAAACCTTCAATGAGATGGATTGATTAAAGCTTTGATCCTATTTGAAATAAATCTTATCCATCAAATCAAAATCAGGACAATCCAAAACTGTTTAAAATTTGAGTGACATAGAATAATAAACACAATGGAAAAAATTATAGGTTGAAATCCTAGAATAGGGGACTCAAAGAGTCAAAGTGCTTTTAAGTTCTTTCTGAGGGAGACTGTCAGGAATGTGGAGAGCAACACACATCCAAATGACAAAGTCAGCGCCATCTTTAAGCAGAGTATTGTTTCCAACTCACCACATATTCAAGTATACGTAGGTTTCCAGGAGTAGAAGAACTGATGACTTATGGTGTTGGATAAGAATGTTGAAAGTACCATGGACTGCCAGAGAACAAATAAATATGTGTTAGAAGAAGTATAGCCAGAATACTCCTTAGAAGTCAGGATGTCAGGACTTCATCCTTCATACTTCATACATATTGTCAGGAGGGACTAGTCCCTGGAGAAGGACATCATGCTTGGTAAAGTGGAGGGTAGTGAAAAAGAGGAAGAACCAATGTTAACAACAGCAATGGGCTCAAGTGTAACATAGATTATGAGGATGGCACAGGACCAGGCAGGGTTTCATTCTGTTGTGCACAAAGTCACTAGGAGTTGGAACGGACTTGATGGTACTGAGCAACAGGGTTCAAACCCACCAGCTCCTCCTTGGAAACTCTATGAGTCAGAACCAACTTGACAGCACTTAACAACAACAACAACAGCAACAAGAGTTCCAAGAGTGCAACTCCTCAACCTCTATCAAGGGCAGGAAATGGAGTGGTCCTAAGTTACCTGCATCCTCAGTCACTTCATCAAGTGTAAGAAAAATCAGAAAAGTATTTTCTTCCTTCTTTCATCCAATTCTAATAAAGGAGTCTCTTCCATACCTTTCCTCCAAAGGTTCAATATAAACCTCTCTGATTTTCCACCCCAAAGTCCATCATTGTTCTCAATTCATTCTTCAGCATGAAGGTAGGGCGAAATCCTATGGATCGAGTACTAGTGTTTACACAACTTGGGCCAAATGCTGTCTTGTGGTAATTTGTATTTAAACAGAGGAGGAATTTGGTGCTCCTGAAAGGCCTCAATTCTGCCATAAGTATTTTTTCATACTCACAATTGGATTCAAATACCCTTCTGTAAATAAACATAATCATATTTGCAACCCGTGTTGTGATTCCTGGAAACATTCGTAATATTAAAATTCTGGAATGAATATTTGCATAATGCATATGTTGTTGTTGTTAAGTGCCTTTGAGTCGATTCCGACTCATAGCGACCCTGTATAGGGTTACCAAGGTTTTTACATCTTTGTGGGAACAGAAAGCCTCGTTTTTCTCCCATGGAGTGACTGGAGGGCTCAAACTATGGATCTTGTGGTCATTGTTGTTGTTAAGTGCTGTGGAGTCAGTTCTGACCCATAGCGACCCTGTATAGGTTTTCCAAGGAGCAGCTGGTGAGCTTGAACCACAGACCTTGCAGTTCAAACCGCTTTGCCGTCTGGCACATTAACCCACAGCACAACAGTGTTGTTCTTATCGTTAAGTGCAATCGAGTTGGTTCTGTGACCCTGTCCATTTCCAAGGAATGACTGGTGAGTTTGAACCACTGATCTTGTCATTCAAACTGACCTTGTTGTCCAGTGCTGTATCCCACAGCACCACACCAGTGGTTCCTAGGGACAATGAGAGAGGAGGGGGCCAATCATTGACTGACTGACAAAAAGGAAAAAAAACAGCCTGGTGCAACTCAGACTCCAGAGCTCCCCATGAGGTCAGGCTGAAGCTCAACTCCTGCTAAAAAACCATACTCACAATGCCTTCCCCACTCCCTCCTGTTTCTCTCACTCCCATTCTGCTGAGGGCACTTCAGTATATCCTGTGTCTCAGACTTTGCTTTCAGGGATTTCAGTACAAGACAACACCTCATGACTGATCTTGAAAATTTTCAGCAACAAGGACCCTAAAATCAATCCTGTTCTTGGTCTAACTACACTTTGTAGCTTTCAAGGTAATTTACCATCCAAGTGTTTTCGCTTTGAAAGCACTTGCTACTGACTGGAGCCTTCATGATAGATATTTCCTGTCCCCTCTTCACCTCAGCCTCCATCACTCTGGACAGGTATGCAACAGTTTCAATTGGTTCCCTTTGAATGAGCTGCCTGATCCACAATCCAATAGCAACCTAAAACCCGTTTTCTCTCTTTACAACAATGTATAGATTGGATTACCTACTCTCTGCCAGGAAAATAGTCTTTTTTAAAATGATGCTTTAGAGACAGCAATCTCTCTTAAACTTGAAACCCACGGACAACTGCCACAGGACCAGCTGGTCCTGGGCAATTTCCCCATAACAAGGTCATTTTGTGAAACCAATGAAGCTAACCCAGTACCCGATAAGCTCTCTCTGAAAGGCATAATATGTCAACTATATCTTTATCATCTTCACCTGCATGCTTTCAGGGTACATCTGATACTTTTTTTTCTTCTCCCTCACACAATTTACTTTCTGCCTTTTTATAGAAGTGTGCCCTGCTTGAACACAAGATGGATAGAGCTTTACATAAAGTAACATGAAAACCCTAAGTAGCCATTTCCAGTGCTACTACATGCTGTTGGTGGTAAGTGTGGTTGAATCGGTGTGGCCTCATAGCGACCCTGTATATGGTTTCTAAGGCATAGCTGATGAGTTTGAACCAACTTTGCCAACTTTGTGGTTAGCAGTCCAGTGTTTATCCTACAGTACCATTAACTATAGCTAAACCTTGCTCAGAAGGAGGGCTGTCACTTGTAATACAGTAAATGTGCCCAATCACCATGATTTTATGGCATGCTAAACTTCTCCCATCTTTTCAGCAGATGTAGAAATGAACAAATTTGATTGTTGTGCATGTTGGCTTTTTTCACCATAATGATTAGATCAATCCTGTTTAATGCTGGCTGAGCCCTTTTTAGGTGCTGGAACTATTTTAATAGCTTTGCATTTATTAAGTCATGCAAAGAGCACATCTACCCTATGAGGCAGGTACTATTTTTTTATACCTTTTTTACAGATGAGGCATCTTATATTCTAGGATTTCATATGGGGTACTTTACTGATCAAGGAGCTCTGGCAGCATAGTGGTTACAAATCAGCCTGCTAACCTCAAGGGGATCAGTTTGAAACTACCAGCTGTTCCATGGGAGAAAGATGAGACTTTCTGCTCCTGTAAAGATTTACAGCTTCGGAAATGCTGTACAGGGTCACTATGAGTCAGAACCGACTCCACGGCACATAACCAGCACCACCAACAGCATTACTAATCTTCCTTCTCTCATCCATAGAACAAAACTCTTTAAACATTCTTTCAGGATGATAAAGCTTCCTTGAGGGAACCTGAATTCAATTCCTGATCAGTGTCCCTCAAGCACAGTTGTCACCTGTCTGTCAGGGGAGGTTTATCTGCTGTGGTACAGCTGAACAGGTTTCAGCACAACTTCCATATTACAACAGACTAGGGGATAGGCCTGCCTGCCAATCTACTTCAAAAAATTAGCCAACAGAAACCCTACAAACTACTATGCATTCCCATTGTGCAGAAGGTCACCATGAGTTGCGGTCAACTCAAAGGCAGTTAACAATGACAACAATTTTATTTCTGAAGTGTTAAAAAAAAGCAACCTCTTAATAAGAATAAATTTATATACATTGTGTTTAATCATGACAGTAATGATCAAAGTATTGTTATTTCCTCTATAGAACTGAAAAAAACTGATGTATGAAAAGATTTCATAACTTTTCTAATGTTAGATATAAGCCCCTTCCTGGTATTCCAGAACCAGGACAAGAAGACAAGTAAAGCTTGTCACCATTCTCTTTACAAAGGGCCATCCATTCAACACAACAAAAGACCTATCAGGCATCGTGTGGACAACTTAGGGCATCTGTTCAGGCTTCGTCCATACTGCCAACTCTACAAACATCTGCCCCTTGACCACTTTTCCATCATAGAGTATGTTCACTGGCATTGCCAGATCACTTCAGGAAAAGAAACTGCAAAAAGAGCCCCTCTCCCAGGTTCTGGAAAAGGACTCAGGGCAATTTCATTCGAGGATTCTGGTTCAGGTTACTTGGAATATGGCCTAGAAGGTAGACTATTCCATTGAGTATGCTCTCCAATACTTTGGATTTCTTGAACCATAAGGAAGGATACAATAAGAGGAGAGTCAGAGAATGAACATCAGGGGCCCCAGTTGCCCAGCACAAAGATTGGAACTTGGTACATAGCTAAGAAATGAGACAAGTTTTCACTCCAGATTCCTAACTCTCTAACCCTTCAGCCTCACCATTTTACTAGAGTTTCCCTGGGGTCTATAACTTAATTTAGTACAAAAATGAATTGTGGAGCCATCCCACAGTTTTTCATACTTTAAATTGGAATATCTGCCATCCTTGGAAGATAGCATGGGCAAATACAGCTGACCTTTTAAAAGTTCCACCAGGTAGATGATCAATAGCAGAATTCTTCCCATACTTAAAATGCTTCTCCCCAGAGTTCAAGGCTCATGCAAATTATTAACATAAGTATGCATGCCTACCTACCAGGAGGCAAAGAAAAGAGAAAGCAGGAAGTTGAGGTTCAAGGCCTTTACCTTAAGGTAAATGAAGAGGGAAGGATCAGCTGTTGAAAACTAGCCCCTAGAGTAGTGGTTGGAACATGCTAGGAGCTTGATGAAAATTTCATAAACAAGTTGATCAAGCATGAATTTGTAGGAAGAATTTAAGTATTTGACTCAACTCTTTCTTGAGCCAGAATGAATCACTTCTTGATACAGTGGATTGACTTACCCTATCAATATAGCACTGGACTGCTAACCACAAGGCTGATGGTTCAAACGCCACAACTGCTCCTCAGAAGTCCTGTAGAAGGTGCTATGCATTGAGTCAGAACTGACTGATTCAACAGCACTTAACAGCATCAATGTAGACAAGGCCAACTTGAATACTCTCTGTCCAACAGAAGAATAATTTCACATCTCTAAGTTTTAAAAATGAGTCACTTGAATGGCACAAATGACTAAGCATTCAACTGTTGTTATCATTTAAGTGCCATCAACTTGGTTTCAACTCACTGCAACCCTTTGTAAGGTTTCTACAACCTTACACCACCACTTTAGGATAAGCATTGGGCTGCCAACCACAATGTCAGCAACTCAAGTAATTGCTAATGGGCTTGAGTTGCTGACATTGTGGTTGGCAGTCCAATGCTTATCCTAAAGTGCCACGTGAGGATACTACTAGGTGAGAAGTTGGTGGTTCGAACACCTCAGAAGACAAGTCTGGTGATCAGCTTCGGAAGGTGTCCCTCAGGAAAGCTGAGCGTTCTTCCAGTGATCTATCATTCTTAAAATGTTTAAATGGAGTTTGAAAACTCTTCACATACAGAGTCATGAATCCGAATTAACTTGAAGGCAGATAACAACAATAACAACATGTTCTTTAAGGGGTCTGAGTTTGGGGCAAAGTCCCAGTATTCCCTGGAACTTTCAGATGCAAAAGCTTCTATCTTAAAACATCTTCAGCTTGCAAGCTTTTAAGACCCCAGACAACTATACAACAAAATAAGAGGTAGAACAGAAGCACCAAACTCATTACTAAGCCATTCAACTATTCAACAGTCAGTATCTATTTGCCTGGAGCAACAAGGGAAGGAGGAGAGTCAGGAATCCAAGCCTACTGTCATGAGTGGATTCCAACACATAGTGACCCTGTATAGGGTTTTCTGAGGTTATAAATCTTTATGGGAGAAGACAGCTTCCTCTTTCTCCCAAGGAGTAGCTGGTGGGTTTGAACTGCCAATCTTGTGGTTATTAGTTCAATGTTGAACCTCCAGTGCCACCAGCGCTCTGATATAGAGTCAGGAATGGGAGGAGGAAATGGATGAGGTTAATTGCCTCCATAATCAACTCTCTCCTGTGCCAAGAGACCAGAACTGAATGGTGCCTGGCTACCAGTACTGAACATGTTACCCTAAGATTCTGTACAAGAATTCGGAAGAAGAGAATGGAAATGCAAAAGGGAATTTCAAACTCTCATGGAATTCAAATTTTCTGGAGTCATGATGGCTGGATGAACCTCCTAAACTATTGCCCTGAGGTAATGTTTAAACATTATAGATAGCCAAAGTATGTCCTGAAATCTTTTTAAAACCAAACCATAGTTTTGCTTGACTAGTAAAGAATATCTGTCTTATTATTATGCTGTTTTAAGGCCTATCTATATGGGATTAAATCGACAATTTAAGAGATTAAATAGGAACTTTAGGGGGCAGTGAATTTGGGGTGAGAATGGTTGTACAACCAAAATAACATAATCAGTGTCACTTAGTTGTATATGTAGACACTGTTGAAAGAATGTCTGTTTTACTGTGTATAATTCTCAACAACAGAAGTAAAATAGATCATAAAAACAAAAATAAAAACAAAATTCTTCAGTTGTTTCTAAGACAATTTCTTATCAAAACTACCACAAGTTCCATTTGCTCCTTTTTCCTCAACAACTTCCTAATCAGCAACTTAAAAACAGACACAGAGAACTGAAGCTTCACTTTGTTTTCTTGGTAATTATTGAAAATGCCACAGTTACAATACAGTGAGTAAAAGCTTATTGTATGTTCTTACTTTCTAAGAAAAGTCATACTCAATCACGTGTGAATTTGTGTGTGAGAAAAATATTAAGTATATCAATTGATGAAAATTATGTCAATATCATAATTTACTTCTAAAATTTCAGTAAAAAAAAACAATTGTGTGAGGGAATATGGGTATACATGTACACACACATTAACCAAAAACCCCCAAAAAACTATAGATATAGTAATTCCAGTCATTTACATATAAATATATATACTATTAGAGAGATAAGTATATTCCAGATATCATCAAATTAAAATGTAACAAGCACACTAGAATTTATCTGTAATCTCTAAAACTGCCATTCTCAACTTTTGTCATCATAGATTTTCTTGTACATTCCATGAAAGCCAAGGACTATAAAAAATAAAGATAGGCACGTGCGCATCAACATTTGCATTCAGAGATTTCATTGACTATCACAGGCTTTGTGTTTATATTATTGTCCTAAATTTATAATGAAAAACGCTAGATCACAGACTGTAGAGACACAGCTTCATGGGAATGATCAGAAACGACTTGAATAGCATTAGGTATAGGCAAGAATGGAGCTCTGGTAGCGTAATGGTTACAAATCGGGCTGAGAACCACAAGGTCAGCAGTTCAAAACTACCAGATGTTCCACGGGAGAAAGATGAGGTGTTCTGCCCCCGTAATGATTTACAGCCTCGGAAACCCTGTACAGGGTCGCTATGAGTCAGAACCAACTCCACGGCACACAGCCATAGCCAAGAAAGAGTTTGTCTTAAAAGACTCTTGCCTGTGTATCCTACCCCTTTGCTTCTTATCTTCATCTACCATTACCCTCCCTGCAAGAAATATGTAGCAGATACTGTCAATGACACACCCATGTTCCATTGACACTTAACATTTCCATGAATGCTGACTGAGATTCTTGTCTGAGGACTCTTTCTGGCTGCCAGAGCCCACTCTCTCTATTTTCAGGGAAGGCTGGACAAAAAAGGAAATCAATGGCACATAATCATAAGAGCACCCTTTTATGATTATTGGAAGTTAGTGAATAAATATCCTAGTACCATTGGCTCTTGGGCAGAACAACTCTGAGAGACTCATGCTCTCCATTGCTTCCCAGTTTGCCATGTGTCTGAGTTATCTAATGCTATAACAGGAATACCACAAGTAGATGGCTTTAACCACTTTTAATTTATTCTCTCATAGTTTAGGAGGCTAGATGTCCAAATCCAGAGTGCTGGCTGTCTCTTAGTGAAGTCTTTCTCTTTGTTGGCTCTGGGCACTGATCCTTGTCTCCTTTCAGGATCTGTAGGCCCTACATTCCTTGGAAATCTCCATAAATCTTTGCTTCAGTCTTCCCCTGGATCTAAAAGCTTAACAATGCAGGGACCCCAGATTCAAATGACACACTCCATTCCCGGCTCTTCTTTCTTGGTGGTAGTAGGTCACTCTTTTTGGCTCACATCTCACTCCTTTTAATTCTTGTAAGGTAAAATATGTTGCATGTCACACCCTTGGGGACCTCCCATCCATTCAGATCAGGGTCCTGCTGTGATTAAGGGTGGTGCTTCCCACCCTTGAATCCTAGTGTGGTACTATAGGATAAGCACTGGAATGCAAGGTTGGTATGAACTGCAAGGTCAGCAGTTCAAGCTCACCAGCTGTTCCTCAGAAACCCTACACAAGGTGATTATGAATCGGAACTGGCTCAATGGCACTTAACAATAACAAAGCCCAACCTTAATCTTCTTATTGATTTATCACATCCCATCATGGGAGGGATCATCAAATAACTGCCAAACCAGTGACAACTATGGTCCAGCCAAGCTGACACATATTTGGGGGGGGGGGAGGGCAGGGGGAGCAGAGAGGGGTACACAATTCAATCCATGGCACTATGTGAGATGAAGTTCCTATTTTTCAGTTACTTTCTTGCTGATACAGACTTTTTATTTATTCTTTATAATTTATTCATTCATTCATCCATTTATACTCACTTATCTTTTTTATATATAAAGAGGACTTTCTCCCTCTATTGTCTCCGTTTACTGGTATTACCTAAGATTGTTGTTGTTGTTGTTATGTGCTGTGGAGTTGGTTCCGACTCATAGCGACCCTGTACAGGGTTTCTGAGGCTGGAAATCTTTACGGGAGCAGAAAGCCTCATCTTTCTTCCGTGGAATAGCTGGTAGTTTCGAACTGCTGACCCTGAGGTTCAAAGCCCGATTCGTAACCACTACGCTACCAGAGCTCCTTAGATTACCTCCCCCAAAATAAACTACTTTCACTCAAATGTTTATCTTAGTGTCTACTTCTAGGATACTCCAGCAAAAGGCCAATTAACATTTGTCAACAGAAATTAGCGTTTAATCTTTAATTCCAACAGCACTGTTCAAATGGAAATTAAAAAAATAAAAAACACCTAGATGTGATATGAGTAGAAAGTGGGTAGAAGGGTAAAAGAAAGGAGGAAGTGAGTTAAAAAACAGGAGGAAGAGGAAGGAAGAGGATAAGGAGCTGTTATTGGTGGATAAAGAGAAAGATGAAGAAGAGGAGAAAGAAGAAAAATGAGGCAAGGAAGAGGAAGGCGATAAAGCAAGGAAAGGGAGAGTAAAGGGGATTGGAGAAGAAGGAAAAGGAGCTAGAGGAGAAAAATACCAACAATCGTATTTTCAAGGCTGTAACCCTCGAAAGCCAAAGTTTGTAATAGAACCTCTGAGGTCTCTGGTTATGTGTCAAGCCAGGAACGGGGTGGTCTATCTACGGCACAGGTTGACTCTGACTCATGATTTATAGCTTCCCTGGAAGATGAGAGCGGATTGGCAGTAAAGAGAAAATACCAGACTCAAGGCCAGAGGATTTGGTGTATGGTTTTGATTTTTCAAGTTACATTCTAGAATGGTTTGTCTAAGTCATTTAATTTTCTTGGGTCTCAGTTTATTTTTAGCTTATGAAGAAAAATAATGAATACTTTGCTTACCTCAATGAGAGAAGATGAAGATAAAAGCACCTGGAAGTCTTGGACAGAGTGAAGGCCTGTCTAAGAAGCAGCAAACTAGAAGTAATATATGTGTGCAACCAAATGGAAAGTGAGAACTGTGATGAACTAGACAATCAGAGGTGAGCAGCCTCTGCTTAGTTCTGAATAGCATTTCCATAGAATCCAAAAACTTAGACGTTTTTCAAAACCTTCTGATTGTTGAAATATAATTAATGTCACTGTGTTATACATATAAAAAATGTTGAAGTGGAAAATGTTTAACACAATTTTAAAAAACTTCTGATTATTGCATCTTAATTAGTCATTCAGAGTTTTTAATAATTCCACTAAGACCAGCGGTATATAGGCCAAACAACACATAATCATAGGCTTTTTTCCTCTTTTGGAAAAAAAGGTGGTGATTCTGATCTTTACAAAAGAAAGTAGAAAGATTTGGGCTATCCAAAGGCCCATTCTGGTTTTCCAAGTAGAATACAAACTAGACCCTGAACCAGTATGAGATCATCCAGGATTCCTCTTATTTGGTTTAGCTGAAAAGCCAGAATATTCAAGCTGAACAACAGGTTGCCCTCCCAGATATCCTTCTTGTGGTACCCCTTGTATATACCTTTTCTGGGAAGGCCAAATACTTTTCTCTTTAGTAGCATTATCCAACCAATTTTGTGTAAATTATCAATATACTGGTCCTAGATGGCCCCTTTTGAGGTCACCTGGATTTATTTCAAGAAAGTGTGAATAGTATCACCTACCCCAAACAGAGTAAACCATTATTTCCTGACAAAAACAAACATCTTTTCCATGAATATTTAACTAAAAACCTCTGCTTATCAGTATTTGGCACAATTGTGCTGATCCAATCTTCTTGTGTTCTGAAACACATCCTAAGAAGATGATCATCAGACTTTCTGTTCTTCTTTCCTTTGTCTTCAGAGTCTGAATCTTTCTATAAAGCAAAATGCGTATGTATTAATGCCCAGACAACCGATTAAATCTATATCCATGGTCCTGTATGGTTTGGGGGAGGTTATTTGTTGGAAAAACAGTTCTCCTTTTGTTTATTAAGTCCAGAAGAGGCACTGTGGGATGATGCGATGCACTGCACTGCAAGGTCGGTGGTTGAAATTCACCAGCCACTCATCTGCAGCCCTATACAGGATTGCTATGAGTAGAACCCATTCAACGGCACTGTTTAACAACAACAGCAATAATTTTAAAGGAGCCCTGGTAGCATAGTGGATTATGAACTGGGTTAT
>NW_006408598.1:5980715-5981722 GCF_000296735.1 Chrysochloris asiatica
AGCCGCTCCTTGGAAACCCTATACAGGTTGCTATGAGTCAGAACCCACTCAACTACGCTTAGCAACAATAACAATTGTTTTCAAGACTTTCAAATGCACAATTTTGCTGCACTGGACCATAAACATGTGAGGCAGAGGACATGGCCCTGGGTTTTGTCTTGTGGTCACACATTGGCAGGAGCTTTGGGAAGTGGGGGGTGTCGAGGCTGCTGAAGACAGGTGGAGCAATGTGTGGGGCTGGGCATGCTACACTCCCTCAAGTTCCCTCATTTCCCTTAGTCCCTCTCTCAGTTGTCACCGCCTCTGCTGCCATCCATTCCTCTAGTCTCCACCAGAAAGCTCCAGAAGTAGCAGCAGTGGCAGCAGTGTTGTCAAGGACAACCAGGGGGGGTCCAGAATGTTTAAACATGGGTTTACAAAATGTCCAAATCACAAAACGGCCTATTTCACAGCATGCATGTGGATGTTAGGCAACATATACCTGCACTAAATTTAAGTGATTTTCCCCAGATCTTTCTTGAAAACTAAATTCAAAGTTAACCTGCCTGAGGGGATCTTCAGAGGTGTATCTATTGATCTAATAATAGGACCGCTGATGACAAATTTGCCTAATAAGGATTTAAGACAAGATGCAACTTCTCATCTTGCCTCATTTGTTGAAGCCCAATGTTCATTTGGGGGAGAAATCTTGGGAGTTAAAATAAAGATTTAATGATGGCTAACACAGCATATTTTAAAAAGTGAGGGAGGAAAGCAGGGTTTGATGGTGGATCAGGAAGAAGTGCACTGAGGATCTCCATCAGCAATAACACAGAATGCCAGATGAAGCAGATTCAGGTGATGGTCCCAGAACTCTGAACCACATATAAAGGAATATTTAGAAAGTTTAAAGGCTTACAGCCAGTGGAATTTGTTGCAGAAGCAAGAAATCCAGTGCTTGCAAATCCACCGGCCTCAGCAGGCAGCTCCTAGAGCAGCCATCTCAGGGGAGACCAAGCAAGGGGAAG
>NW_006408598.1:5983312-6004637 GCF_000296735.1 Chrysochloris asiatica
AATAGAGAGAAATACTGTTAACTGAAGGTACGTGGTGAGGATTATAATAATTGTAATAAAATGAAGTATAAGATTTGTTGAATGTAAAACTGATGATCTGCCCTGTAAACTTTAACTCAATTCACAATAAAAAAAAAGGAAAAAAGAAAGAATAAAAAGACACTCATACTAAAATGGGAAAAACAGAAAGACTTTGAGAGCAGAATGATAGGAAAAGGAAACATCACTTAAGGAAAATTTACTTGGCACCTTGCTAAAGATGAATAAGATACAGTTCCCATTCTTGAAGAGCTTAGAATCTGGCAGATTCCCCAAAGAATGGGATAAATGATATTGCATTAATAAGCTAAAAATTCAGGTTAAAAAAAAAAGTGAGAAAGATGGGGAAGAAATAAGTGAAGGACTGAGGGAGGTGAAAAGGGAAAAAGAGAGGAAGAGAAAAGGAAATGAGAAGGAAATAAAGAATGGTGGCATCCAATCATATTTGTCAACTGTACACTTACGAGGGGAATGTGTATGAGGGGGCTTCAAAGTTCATGAAAAAAATGAAATGGAAATTTTCTATGAAATTTTGAAGTTGCCTCATATTTAAAAAATATTCAAAGGTTTCTTTGCCTCAAACCCTTTGACCTTCCAACCTAACTACAGGTGTGTGGAATAACCATCTTTAATTTTTTATCTTGGCTCATTTTTTTAAAAAGCATACATAAACTCAGGGACAAAAAAGAGTGTTGCAAAATTTAGAAAATCTTTATTAAACAAAAATATGAAGCTATTGTTTCTTGACATATTCTCCATCTAAGTGGATACACTTTTGAAATCAGTGTTTCCATGCTCTACCCCTTCCCCCAAAGAATCTTGCACTCTTTAATTTATACCACATCAGAATGGTAGTTTTGGCATCCTCAAGGGTCCTAAATCATGTTCCCTTTAATGGTTTTTTTTGTTTGTTTGTTTGGGGAATTAAGTTTGAAGGCACAAAATCAGGGCTGTCGGGTGAATGGGGATAAGGCTTCCCAATGAAATTCTCTTAGGACAACCCTTGCCACCCCTGAAGAATGAGCAGATGTATTCTAGTGATGGAAAAAAAAAATGTCCCTCTGTGCAACTTTCTTGTCCATCTTCTCACCGATACTGTTTTCAGTTTTCTTAAAACTTCTTCATAATAAGCCCCCATGATGGTCCTGTGTCCTTTGAGAAAATATATCAAGATTACCCCTTTGGGGGTCCTAGAAAACAGTTACTATAACCTTCTGAGCTAACCTCCCTGCCTTGAATTTAACTGGCACAGAATATCCCGTCAGAAGACACTGTTTTGATCGACCTTGCTCTCTGCATTGTATTGGTAAATCGAAGAATTGTTCCAGGTTACAATATGTTCCATAAAACCATCTTCATTCACTTTAATCTTGTTTAAAAGACTGGTGGAAAACTCAGCTCTTTGAGCTAGCTGCTTTTCACAGGCTCTGGTAGAAAGCTAGCTGAGACCAAGTTAGTCACTTAAAATTGAAAATGCTAAACCATGTGATATTCCAACTTCAGTACCTGTCACATCAGTGGTAATTCTATGGTCTTCTTCCATCAGTTTCTGGACTTCAGCTGAAGTTTCTTCATTGTTGAGGTTGAAAATCTTTCTTCTCTTAGTTCATCTTTGAAGACTTCTTGAGCTTCCTTAAAATGCTTTGTCCCTCTAACAACTATTATTTTATATGGGGCAGCATTCCCATAAACTTGTTACAAAGTTTCAATGGTGTCAAAAATTTTTAATGAAACTCAAGATGTCCACTTGAGTTTTGTTAAAAATTTGATACTAGTATAACGCCAAAATAGATTCCCGCCCACCCCCATGGCGCAAAAAAAGTATCCTTTTGAAGGCTCCCTAATGATACTTAGACAAGTGTATTACTGAAGGAACTTGTCTGCAGACATCCATAGATCAGAGATATGTTTAAGCACATTTTAAACACATGAACTCTAGTAATGATAATTTTTTTAACTCACTTTCTTAATTAGTGGTTGTAAACTCTTATCCCAAAGTGCTGTAATGTATGTTTGTTACCCTACTATCCCATTCACTACCAAAAATGTCCTTTCTTGGACAAAAAATTATATGTTGCCCTAAGTATTGCTCCGTTGTATTTTCTAGTGATGATAGTTACATGAAAGGTTTTCCCTCTGAGCTTCAATTCCTCACCTGTTATATGGGCTGATGGTAGTAGCCACCCTGCAAGATTATTGTAAATATAAGTGTGATAATACCAGGGTGAGTCAAAAATTACCAGCATTTTGGTTATATTAAAACACCCTTCCACAGCCACGGCTGATGACAACATTGAGCATGCACGTGAAATGATTCTGTCAAATAGATAAATGACAGTGGATTCTGTGGAAAATCATTCTCAAACCATGACTCTGCCTATGAAATAATCAAGACAGAGTTGGGTTTCAAACATTTTGTACGATTTGGGTACTGAAACAACTCACGGAAGAGCAAAAAACAGAAGCATTTGAACATTTGCTAACAAAACTTGGACTGATACTTGAAGGAAGATAAAAGTTTCTTAAAAATCTTTACTGGTGATGAGACATGGATTCATCACTACAAGCCTGAGAGTAAATGGCGGAGTATAGAATGAAAACAACCTCAATTGACAATCAAGAAAAAGTTCAAAAACCAACCATCAGCTGGAAAATTGATGCTTACAGTTTTCTGGGATTCTCAAGGGCCAGTATTGGAACACTAACAGGAAAAAGGTTCAACAATCAACAGTGCTCCTTTCAGTGAGGTGCTCACTGAAGAGCTGAAGCCTAAATTCAGATAAAAACACAGAGGACTGCAATACAAGGGCATTATGATCTTTCATGACAATGCAAGTCCCACACCTCTGGCTACACTGTTGACACTGAAAAAACTTCTTTATAAGATGTTAAGCATTGTCCAGATGGTCCTGATCTTACTTCATTGGCCTTTCGCCTGTTTAGTTCCCTAAAAGCAGCCCTTTGAGTATGAAGATTCACTTCTGATGAAGATGTGAAGACAGCAGTGCATTCATGGCTCACAGCTCAGCCTAAAACATTTTTTAATAAGGGAATATGAAAGCTAGATGACAGATGGATGAAGCAAGTAGATCATGTTGAAAAATGATGTATTTGTCTTTTCTAAAAGTTGACTTCAATAAATTCTACAGCCAGATAGAGGATAATTTTTGACTCACCTTCATAAATGTAAAATGCTTAGCCTTCTATATAGTGAGTACTTGGTAGGTTTTAGTTATGATTATCTAAAAATCTGCTGTTTGGGAGGTAAAGCCCATTCAACCAACCTCCTCACATCTAAGGATGTTGTTATGCTGTTAGATGTCTTTGAGTCATCTCTGACGCGCGTGACCCCATGCACAACAGAAAGAAACCCTGTCTGCTCCTTTGCCATCCTCACAATTCTTGTTATGCTTGAGCCCATTGTCGATGCCACTGGGTCAATCCATCCCATTAGGGGTCTTCCTCTTTTTTGCTGTACTGTCAGTTTACCAAGCATGATGTCTTTTTCCAGGAACTGGTCCTGTCTGACAACATGTCTAAAGTAGGAGATACCAAGTCTTGCCATCCTGGCTTCTAAGGAGCATTCTGGTTGTACTTCTTCCAAAACAGATTTGTTTGTCCTTCTGCTGGTCCATGGTACTGTCAATATTCTTCCCCGACACCATAATTCACATGCATTGATTCTTCTACAGTCTTCCTTATTCATTGTCCAATTTTCAAATGCCTATGAAGCAACTGAAAATATCATGGCTGGTCAGGTGTACCTAAGTTCTCAAAGTGATATATTTGTTCTTTAACGCTTTGAAGAAGTCTTTTTGCAGCAGATTTGCTTAATGTAATATGTAGTTTGATTTCTTTACTTCTGAATTCCATGAGTCTTGATTGTAGATCCAAGCAAAATGAAGCCTTTGACTGCTTCAATCTTTTCTCCATTTATCATTTTGGGATATTGCATGTACAACAGTATTAAGTCACAGAAGCAGCCAATTATAGTTTCCCACAGAACACTAGAAGAGCAATCAATAATAAACACAGTATTTCTGTAGTGTTCCCCCACTTCCCTCAGCAAACACTGGATTCCCTGGAAATCAGAAGATGAAACAAAACTGTCTTGGGTTCTCGAGAACGCAAACCAAGGAGTTGCTTCTCTCTCAAACAAGAATATTTACCAGAATTGCACTGGCAGCTACCAGGTTTTCCTCTTTTCCCTCTGCTGCATGCTCCACAGCTGTGAGGAGTCACAACAATAGGTTGTGCATAGTCTCATTGGAGTCCTGTCCCCACACTCTCTCCACCTTCTGGTGGATTTTCCCAGTGAAGTGAAACCCTCCATTTTTGTAGCAGTGGTGGACAAGGCCCAAATGTGATTTCAGTGGCAGCAAGAACAAATGCAGGAGGATCCAGCTTTGGCATCTGTCTGGGGAGGGTGTCAGGCCCTTTTCTGGTTGTGATAAACCCTATTTCACTGACCCTCTAAACAAACGAGGGTTAGTCCAAGGGTTTTCTGCAAAAGACAGAAGATCAAATAAGAGTGAAACTATCTTAATTCCCAGCACACTGGCAGTGCTAAAACGTATCACTTTGTATTTACTTAATTCAGTGAGATTCCCTCTTTAAAAGCTAGTAAGGACAAATATGAAAGAGTGTTGATTAATAACTAGACGGTAAATTTTTAAACTTTAAATTATCTATCTATTGGTTCCTAAAAGGTAAAAACTCTTCCATACAATAGGGATTGATAATAGCTAATACCTATGTATTTTGTATATGTGAAATATAATTGCTAAAATTTATTGTAAGAAATCTTTGCTTAGAAATTATGCTAGTGCTTTGTTGAATTAGATTTTAAAATTATACCTGTTTTATAGATAAAGATTCAAGAGAGTGAGGAAATAATTTGGTCAAGGTTACACAGCTAGAAAGTCCCAGCTACGAATTTAAAATCTTGACTAATCTGACTCAACAATCTGTGGTCTAACCACTCCCTACCATGATGACCCCTTGTGATCCCTTGTGCATATACGATGTGTAATGACTTTCCATTTCCTGCCTTCATGAGAAATGCTCTGTAGCAATTATGCCTCAAAAGAAATCATGGGATTTCTGGATGGTCACGGGAGGAGAGGCTGTCAGAGTGTGAAGCTAAGGGCAATCTAGCACAAATAAGAAGCCAATGAATAGATAATTCAGCAAAGATAGCCCACTGGACCGACCAGACTTAGGAATGAAGCTATGGGGCAAAAAAGAGGTAGAAAGGAAAAATGTAAACCCATAATAAATTTAATTACAATAATAATGGCTTCTAATACTTACTGGGTGCTTTAAAGTGTACCAGGAAAGAATCTAAGTGTTTTACATGATTTTTTTTTTTTTTAAGTAGCAGTGGGCTCAAACATAGCAACAGTTGTGAGGAAGCCCAGGACCAGACATTGTTTTGTTCTGTTGTACATGAAATCATCATGAGTTGGAACCAACAGGACAACATTTAACAACAGCATTAATTTACTCATTTAATGTTCAACCATGTCTATTATGATTACTTTATAGATGAGGAAACTAAGGCACATGGATGTTGAGTAACTGGCCCAAGATCACACACATAGACTTGAACCCTAGAAATGCAGGTGTGAACACAAACTCAGAACCCTTCTTCATTGTATTCTACACTCTCATTTTCTAGGGGCTTATGTATCTAGGTCTGGTGCCTGTATATATGTATTTTGGTTAAAATTTTGCATGAAATTTAAAAGAAAAATATACCAAAAAGAGTGTCTTGGTGATTAGGACTTTCTTTCTCTTCAGGGTGCCAGGAGCTATCTATAACTTTGGGTAAGAATACAATTTACAGCTCAATAGTGGTCAAGTTACTGTCCCCAAGATGATGGAAGCCACCCAGACTGCTGCCGATACTAGGCCATGCATCATTTTCCCAGTCTACTTCTTTCCAGTTGACATCTGGAACCCAAGTGAAGTTAAGGTGCACATCACTCCATATCGATAGAGCTCTTCTGAGAAGCTGGGAACATTACCCGAGGCATAATAGCCCTCATAAATAATCTACCAATTTAAGGACATTAAATTTAAAGAAAGGGTGACCTCTGACCTTCCATTCCCTTTAATGGTGCCTCATTAGTCTCACAAATGGAGGTAAATTCATAAGTGGGTTGGAGGGGAGGAGGATAGTACATCAATGCTGCCACTTGGAAATAATTAAGACACATACATCAAACAGCTTTTTCTATTCTTTCTAATTAAGTGATTCATCCCGGAGGAGTGCTAAATTGGTCAGTGCAAATATAAATGACACTAAGCCAGACTCTTTCAAGATCAATGTAAAGGTCTTGCTATTTCCCCTGCACTGTTCCTATATTTTCCAGTCATGAAACTACTGTTCTGACTATTGAATCTTGAAACTGAAAACCTGATTCAACAGGCAGCAAGGCATTCAGAATCCCCTACAGGTGGTCAAATTGTTCACAGTGATGGGCATTCCATCTGCAGCCCCATTCTCTACTGCTGCTTCCAACTGTCAGCAGATTTGATATCTGGTTTGGGGTTTGGTGGCTCAAATTTTGAAGGACCTGCCTTCTTACATTTTGCAAAGCTACCTTACTCTTCCTGAGATTTCATCTTTGATGTGAATAGTTTTAACAAAAGCCTACAGGTGAGTTTTTCCCATGGTCTAAGACCTAAGCAATAAGTAGATAGACCAGGCTGCTACAAAGTCACACCTGGTTTTTCTGAAACCTTTGCCTAACTTCTGTGTTGACTCAGGAAACACATGCAACATTGGCTCATCATATCCAACATGTATATCCCAGGAAACTCAAGTAGCTCTGGAAAGTAAGCTAAGTTTATGCAGCAGCTATTTTTATGGGGAATAAAATTTTATGTTATTTTACTTTGATGTAATTTTGGAAGATCCTTGCAGTTCAACAAATAAAGTACAACTTCAAAACTCATCTGGAAAATCAAAAGTCATCAGGAATATTGACAAGAGCATCTTGTATTCACAGGCATAAAGTAGAAGAAAGAGCATTGGATTTGAGGCAATTTATTCCATTCGAACTCTGGCTCTGTGACTTTCTGTGTGCTATTATAGCCATGAAAGGAACTCTGGTAGTGTAGTGGTTACAAATTGGGCTGCAAAACGCAAGGTCAGCAGTGAGAAACTACCATCTGTTCAGCGGGAGAAAGATGAAGCATTTTGCTCCCGTAAAGTTTATAGCCTCGGAAACCCTGTACAGGGTCACTATGAGTTGGAACCAACTCGATGGCCCACAGCAGCAGCATGATAGCCATGAAATTAGAGATACCATTCATTTGCAGCTCATTTCCTAGAACAATGTCTGTTATATAAGCAGGTATTCAAAAAGTATGTGAACAGAAATATGTGAGTGAATGCAGGAGAATGCAGGAGAATGCAGGAGTGAATGACTTGTTCTATGGAAATCTCACGTCTCATTTTAAGAATTGTGTTTTAGGCAGGAGAAGTCATGGTGGCTCAGTGGTTAAGTGCTCAGTTTCTAACCAAAGATCAGTGGTTCAAGACTACCAGCTGTTCCATGAGTGAACGATGTGGCAGTCTATTTCTGTAAGTATGTAAAGCCTTGGAAATCTTAATTGGCACTTCTATTCTGTCTTACACTGTTGCTATGAGTTGGTATCAACTCGAAGGCAGGAGTTTTGGCCTTAGGTTTTTGTGTCCCTGGTTGAGATCTCTAGAGCAAACCTGATTTAAGAGTACGTATACAACTGACTTATGAAGAAAGTTCTCTAAATAGGGATGGATATGCTAGCGGGAGAAACAGACAGGGAAGAAGGCAAGCCAATCAAGGCTGTGATATGCCAAATGATATTCCTGCCTCAGACTGATCCCATGGGCAGCTCTGGAATGTAGGTCTCACCTCAGAGTTTGTTCCTTCTCAGGGAAAGGAGCTGCACTTTGATACATCCTTATCCATATCCATCAGTTATGGCTATATATACATTGAGGGAATGTTGATTTCAGGAATCTCCTGCCATGTGTGAGGATATGCCTTTGATGAAGATCACAGTACTAGAACAAGGAATAAGCACTTAAAATGACTGAAAGTAACCCAATTGAACGGCACCAGGGATTTAGCAAAGTCTACAACTGCTGTGCAGGCTGTGGTGGTTGCACAGATTAAAACGGAAGAATAAAACATCTGGTATTTTAACTTTTCAAACATCTTCCACTGACATTTCAGCATATGATTCTCACAGCACTACTATGTGGTAGTTAGAAGAACATGAAGCATTAATATCCATTTATAGCACATGAGAGATCGTGGTCCCCAAGGAGAAAAATTAGTTGTTCCTAGTGAAACTAAATTAGCAAGAAAATAAGATTATGCATTATAAAGTAGGAGCTAGTGAAGAGCTAATTTTTTTCTACTCAAGGTTATGGGTGCTGAGAGAGATTAAATATTTTAGTGCTTGCTAAGCTCTTAGAGAACGTATATGCTATGAATTTGTAGTAGATAGAGAAGACATTCTAGATAAGGAAAGATCTAGAGGAGATCCATAGGGACATAGTGGGAATGGAGTAAATGGGGGAGGGGAGTCAACTGGAAATAGAGTGGCCTTATAAATATCTGCCAAAGTTATTTAGATGTGATGAACAGCTGCCAGAGAAAATCAAGGAGGAGAAGCAAATAAAATGGTAAAAATGAAGCCCAAAGATAATGAAAAATTTCAGTGGAGACAATCTGGGGGGTGGGGAAGAAGGTGAATTGTCAATTTCTTCATGTGAGTTGAGAAAGATTTGTCCCAAGGGGGTGTCAATGAGGAAAGGAATATAGAAGAGAAATATAATAGAGAAAGAGAAAGAAGTCTCAGCCCAGAGATGTGAGCAATGAAGCATAACAAAGAATTCAAGAAGAATCAGGTTTTGAACTGGACTACTGAAATGTGGCATCAGGATTGGAGGAAGACTTATTAACAACCTGCAATATGCAAATGATACAATCTCCCTTGATGAGAGTGAAGAGGACTTAAAATATTTACTGTGAAGATCAAAGAACACAGCCTTCCATATGGATTACATCTCAATGTCAAGAAAACAAAATCCTCATCACTGGACCAATAAATAACATCCTTATCAATGGAGAAAAGATTGAAGATGTCAAGGACTTCATTCTTCTTGGATCAACCATCAACACTCATGGAAGCAGCAGTCAAGAAATCAAATGACATATTGCATTAGGCAAATCTGCTGCACAAGACCTTTTTAAAGTGTTGAGCAAAGATGTCAGCTTGAAGACTAAGGTGTGCCTGACCCAAGCCATGGTATTTTCAATAACCTCATATGCATGCAAAAGCTGGACAGTGAATAAGGAAGACCATAGAAGAATTGATGCTTTTGAGTTATGTTGAAGGAGAATATTGAAAGTACTATAGGCTGCCAAAAGAACAAACAGATCTGTGTTGGAAGACGCGCAGCCAGAGTGCTCCTTTGAGGCCAGGATGGCCAAACTTCTTCTCTCATACTGCAGACATATTGTCAGTAGGGACCAGTCACTGGAGAAAGATATCATGTTTGGTAAGGTGGAAGGTCAGAGAAAAAGAGGAAGACCCCCAGCGAAATGGATTGTCAAAGTGGCAGTATCAATGAGCTCAAGCATGGAAACAATTGTGAGGTTGGCCCAGGATCGGGCAGTGTTTCATTCTGTTGTGCATAGGGTACTATGAGTCAATACCAATTCAATGGCATCAAACAACAACAATTGAATTTCTAGACTCACAAATTGAGTAGTGTCAGATCCAATTTCAACAAGCCCTTGATGTTTTCACCTCCTTTTCTGGCCTAATTTTCTTTGACTTAGAATAACTTGTTTAAAACCTAACATAGCAAATGTCAGAGTACATAGTCTGAAGTCTGAATGAGAGGCAGTTAGGGTATTCTGACACTTGGCTGTAAAGGGTAGCTTTTTCCCACTCACCACAGGCCTCCATCTGAGGCTGTGGATGAATGCTGACAAGATCTAGCAAGAATTTTCTATAAATTTCTGAAGTTAGTATCATTTTCTGGAAAAATAATCAGCACTCCACAGAGTTTTAATAAGAAAACTAAATGATATTATGTTAATGTACTTTTTTATAGATTTTAATATGGAATACACTTTTATTAGTAATATATTTACCATATAACTGGGGAGTACAGTAACTCTGTAAAATAAAAACATGTCAGTGAACCACAAAGTTGGCAGTTTGAGGCCCACCAGCCACTCTGAGGGAGAAAAATGAGACTTTCTGCTCCCGGAATGATTTTGCAACCTTGGAAACCCTATACAAGATCGCTGAGTCAGAACCAACTCAATGACACTTAATAACAACAACCCATATAACTTACAAACCACTTTAAAATTATTTATTTAACTTTTTCTTGTGAATTGAGTGAAAGTTTATAGAACAGATCATCAGTCCCACATTCAACAAATTGATACACTTTGTGTCATTATAATGATTGCAATCCATGATCTTGTCTTCTTAATGATCTTCAGCTTTTGTCCTATATTCTTGATTTCATCCCATAACTCTTCTGGTCTTCAGTCTTTAGAGTGTAATTCATCCAATATGTTCTTCAGATGATATCTAAATTCAGCTGGGATATGTTCAAGGTCATATTTTGGGTCTCGTGGACAATTTTTAAATTTTCATGAGCTTCAGCCTGAACTTGCATATGAGCAATGATGGTCCCTTCCACAGTGTGCCCCTGGCCTTGTTTTGACTGATAAGATGGAGTTTTTCCACTGTCTCTTTCCACAGATGTTGTCAGTTTGATTTCTGTGTATTCCATCTGGTGAGGTCCATGTGTACAGTCATCTTTTATGTTGTTTAAAAAAGGTACTTGCAATTAAGAAGTCACTGGTCTTTCAAAATTCTATCATGTAATCTCCAGCATCAATTCTATCACTAAGGATATATTACACAACTATTGATCCTTTCTCTTTTCCAACCTTTGCATTCCAATCACCAGTAATTATCAATACATCGTGATTGTATGTTTGATCCACTCCGGACTGAAGAATTTGGTAGAATTCTTCAATTTCATAATCGCTGGCTTTAGTTGTTGGTGCATAAATTTGAATAATATTGGTATTAAATGGTCTTCCTTGTATGCATAGGGATATTATCCTACAACAGACAACATTGTACTTCAAGACAGATCTTGATATATATAATATACATACATATATATATACATATATGTTATATATGTTTGTATGTATGTATATATATATACATATAATGACATATGTGTGTGTGTGTATTAAAGATAAATATGACACCATTCTTCTTCAATTTGTTATTCCTGGCATAGTAAACCATGTGATTGCCAGACTCAAAATGGCCAATGCCAGTCCATTTCAGCTCACTAATGCCTAGGATATCAAGGTTTATGCATTCCACTTCAATTTTGACAATTTCCAATCTTCTTAGAATCATACTTTGTACATTCCATGTTCTAATTATTCATGGATATTTATAGCAGTTTCTCTTCATTTTGAGTTATGCCCCTTCAGCAAATGAAGGTCCTGAAAGCTTTACTCCATTCCAGTCATCACATTTAACTTTACTTTGAGGAGGCATTTCTTCCCCTGTTGGATTTGAATGCTTCCAACCTGAAGGACTCATCTTCTGGCACTATATCTGACAATAGTTTGGTGCTCTTAACCATGTTTCGATATTCAATATTTTGGTGCTATCTGACGTTGTTCCCCTACAATTCATAAGGTTTTCAGTGACTATTTTTTTTTTTTTTTTAATTGTGAACTGAGTGATAGTTTAAATGGGAGAACGTCGGCTCTACATCATCATTTCATCGCAGTGATTACAATCTCCTCCGTGCATCATCAGTCAACCGTCTTTTCTTCTATTTCCTCTGTTTTTCTTTTCTATTTTTGGGGGGGTTGGGGAGATGTATACAACAACACTCAGGAATATATAATAACTTAAACAGCTAAAAGGTACATTTTGCAAGCCTACCTCCTGGCTGCCAGCACTCAGTCCATATCTTTCCATGAGTCTCAGCTGCTCTCTCTCTCCATGTCCTCATCTCTGCCTTCATGTCTGGTGTCGCTGCTCACTTCATATCAGCTGGATACTTCACTATCAGCTCTAGCCCTCTGTGGTTATGTCAGTGACTAAATATTTGGAAGTAGTCTGTCTGTCCTACTTCCTAGTTTGTCTTCATCAATTCTTGGTTGGCAGTAATTTTCTTTCAGAGTTTTGCATATACTATCCCATTCCCTTCTTGCCAGCATGGTGTCTGCTGAGAAATCAAAGCTTAATCATATTGATTCTCCTTTGTAGGTAACTTTTTGTTTTTACTGAGCTGCTCTCTGGATTATTTCCTTGTCCTCAGTTTTTGAAGGTTTGATTATGATATGCCTTAGTTATTTCCTTTTGGGATCTGTTCTGTTTGGGGCTTGTTCAGCTTCTCGTATGCATGTCTTCTTGTCTTTCATGATGTTAGGGAAGTTTTCTTCCAATAAGTCTTGGGCAATTTTCTCTGTGTTTTTTATTCTCTCTTTCTATTTTGGAATTCCAATCACCCATGTGTTATTCCCATTCATGGTATCCCACATAACTCTTAGATTTTCTTCAGTTAGTTTTATTCTTTTTTCTGATTGTTCTTCTAGCACACTAGTGTTGAGAGATTTAGCCTCAAGCTCACTAATTCGGGTTTCCATTGCTTCAAATCTACTTCTTTGCCCTTTTAATTTGCTGCCCATATCTGAGATCCTAGTATTAATCTTCTGGATTTCTAATTGTAGGTTTTGTATTGTTACAAAATTTGCATTTATTTTGTCTATTTGTTCTTGTAGTGTTTGCCTGAATTCTTCTGACATTTTTTTCCTATATTCTCATTGCTTTCTTCACACTTCCTGTCAGTCCCTCTACATACTTAAATATCATTCTTTTGAATTATTTTTCAGTTAGTTTCATTATCTTTTCTTCCTCAGAAAAGTCTTTTGGATCAGAATCTTGGTCATTTGTTTGTGCCATTCTCTTTTTTCTTCATGTGAGCTGAGATATTGTGATATTTTCATATTTATATTGAATTGATGATTATATGTTGTGTTCTTAGGTTTTCACCAATGGTCTCATGTGGGTGTAGAGAATGGAAGCATGTGCTCTGTTGTGTGTTCACCATTCGTGCACCTTAGTTTAGAGTGGGTTTGTCTGGTGTTGGCTGCTGTCTGTCATTGATCAGGTGATATAGGAGCTAGTATCAGCTCTTGCCCAGTGAGTAGAGCTGCAGAGGGTATGGTTGTGACTGGACTCTTTTAACACAGTTGCTGTGTCCTGTTGGGTCAGAAATAGGAGAATCCACCCCCACCACTGCCTCGTATACACCAGGAAACAAAGTAGAATAAACAAGCAACCAACCAACAATGGAAAGAAAAATAATAATGGAGAAAAAGAATTAAAAACAGTCATGGACTGGATAGAAAGAATATAATAAATAAAAAAAGGGACAGGAATATAAAGTTATAGAAGAGAAAATAAAATGAAGAAATAAAAATAACCCTTAGAAAAACCAGGAAGAGGGAAGATAGGTAGAGAGTTGTAAAGAAAGCAAAAGGGAAGGGGAAAAAAAGAAGACGGGAAATGAGAGACAGAAGAAAAGGAAAAACAAAAGCCAAGATAGAAAAGCTAAAAAACAAGGAGATGGAAAGAGAAGGAGGAGGGCAGAGAATAAATAAACAAAATAATAGTGTAGCTGTTGGACCTGGAGAGAAGATGACTCAGGGGGCTCTTTCAAGCCACAGATCTCGTGGGATGGGTGTGGAGGGATGTGACTGTGGAGCTCCTGGGCCTAGATAGAGTGTCTGTCATCTTGGTTCAGGGCACTTAATCCAGAAGTAGTTTGTGGAGGTCCTTGATGGAGCCACTTTTAGAGTTCATTAGGATCACCGAGCAGCTGGAGGTAAGGTGACTGCTCAATGCTGTTTCTGTATGTCCTAAGCCAAGTTCTTCTGAATCCAGGCGCCAAAACAGCTTACCAAAGTGGCACAGCTGGGCTCCATCCTCACACTGGCATGGTTCCCAACTGTGTGACTCCAAACTTCCACAGAGCAGGGGCTTTGCTGGAGGTAGATAAGTGAGGGAACTAGCCACACTTCTGGTCACCAGGGAGCATGAGGTAAAAGAAGGAATTGAACCTTTCCAGTTGCCTGTGTGATCCTGCTCTGCCAGGCCATCTTCTGTGACCAAAGCACCTCACAAAGGTTCAAGATGGCCGCCCGGTGTCTGGGCAGCTGTTCACCAGTCAGTCTCTCTCTCTCACTGTCCCCGCTGCCCAACTTCTCCTACCAGCAAGCACTCAGTCTACTTCTATAATCTTTCTTCTGAAGATCAGAGTTCTAAGATTTTCATCAGTGCTTGTTTTATTTGATCTCTCATGTCTTTGTTGTAGAGGTTCCATGTAGTGTGTCTGCCTACCCCACCATCTCTACTTATTTTTAATATATTGTATTTGTCCTTGTATCCTCTTTTTGATGATTAATATTTTTTCTTGAGAATTTCTGAATATCATGAAATAGTTCCTTAAAAATTATGTTTAAGGATTGAATAAATATGTATTGTATGAATACTTACTGTCACCATAACTTTTCAGTAGTACATTTAGATTATTTCCTGTGTATTCTTATGAATAATGACTATAAAAATATTATGCATAGTTGTTTAAAAGTATGTTATGTAAAGTTATCCTTATCCAACTTTCACAGTAGCCTAGTGAGGTGAGAATTATCATGATTTTCATTTAGTAGAAGTGGCAATGAGGCTTGATAAAGTTAACCAGCTTAGTCAAGATCCCAGAGATCTTGGTTTCCTGACTCAATGCAGTTGCTCCCACTATCCATGGAAGGATCTCCTTGGATCTACCCTGCTTGTGACTCCATCAGCCCCTGCTGCTCATCAGCCTGACAAGACAATTTTGTCCATCACCAGGCCTCAGAGTGTATATTTCAGAGATTCAAAGATGTCATTGAAGGCAAGACACATTATTATATGATGTTACACAAAGAAAAAGAAATTGTTGCCAATTAACTATGACACAATGCTCTCTCTTTACTTACAATCTATGCTTTTGGCTTATTGAAAGAGCTCTCTCATACTTACTTAGACACAGAAGTGATGACAATTTGAACCATTACCACATTGCAATATAATGACATGCAATGAAAATCCAATTACATATAACTGACATTTTTAGAAGCCATCAATTTTTAAGACCCACCCCAATTCCAACAATGTTAACTTATAAAATGTTGTGCATCTTAGAATTGATGAAATATAGTAGCCAAAAAAATTGAGACTGGATGCTTAATATAATCTCAAGACCTAAGAGGGAAGTGAGAGGGAGAAACTATCCCACAATGTGTTATTTACTGGATTACCTATGGGTCACCTACCAGTACCTGTCTGTCAGTGTGTTATGCTGTGATGGCTTATGTGTTGCTATAGTGCTGGAAGCTATATATCCAGTGTTTCAAATAACAGCAGGATCACCCATGATGAAACAGGTTTCAACAGAGTTTTCAGACTAAGAATAAAGGCCTGTTGATCTACTTCCAGAAATTAGATAATGAAAACCATATGGACACAAGAGTGTATTGTCTAATGTAGTGCTGGAAGATAAGCTCCATAGGTGAGAAGGCACCCAAAATAGCCAATGCAATGGACTCAGGAATACCAGTGATCATGAAGTTGGCACAGGACCAGGCAACGTTTCAATTAGTCATGGATTAGGTTGCCATGAGTCAGCACCAACTCAACAGCAACTACCAACACCAATGGATCACTTACAACGATTTCCCACAATATCTGTGGTTTGTAGCTGTATTTGCTAAATCCTTACATTCAGTAAAGTAAAATGATCATTGTTCTTATTAGGAAGACAAACCATTTCCCCAAGAAAAGCTGTCTTTACAAGTTGAGAACATTTTACATTTAAACTCAAGGGAGCTTATGCTCATCTGGTCACCCTATTTCACCCAGTTATGTAAGTCGAGACAAGCTGTCATTGAATTTATTGGTTGAAATGTCCCTGTTGACAGTCTCTAAGCTAATTTGGCTGAAGAAAGTTTTCATTATCAAGAAACAGGGTGAGTTTTCCTTCAAAGGAAAGAAGTCAGAACGGCATATGATTAACTTAGTGCTTTTCCTTTTTTAGAAATACCCAGGTCTTTTTGTCTTCAGTTGAGGTTCATCCTACCTAATCTTTTGTTAGAATATGATAATTGTTCAATTTATTTATTTTTATGAACTTTCAATCCCTATCCTGTTTGAAATTGAAACCATTGAATTCTAGGATAATAGACATCCAGCCTCATTTCTCTTTTCTTTACGAGGCACTCAGCGTCCTGTCTCAGGCTTATACCCACTACTTTGATCCTTTTCATTGACAAAATTCAGAAGGTTCAGTGGGGCTAAGTGTCAGATTTCAAGTCAAGCCAATGGTTAATCACCTTTGTAATTCTAAGAGGAAAAGACCATCCTACTATATTCCCAAGGACAAAAGTATTCCTGTCATTTTTAAGATAAACTAAAAACAGAAATCAAACTTAACTGCATTCCTATTACACCTTCAGAAGATAGTTTTCCTAAAATGAAAAACATACTACAAATCATAATTTTCAAGTCATTTTTTCATATACAGTTCATCTCTATAGTATAGAATGAGAACTTATATTATATTACTAGATATGGATAGCTCTTAAAAAGTGTGTTTTATTAATTTCATTCGGCAATCAAAGGTGAAAAAAAGTAGATCTTAACAAGGTAGTATCTACTTTACTTATAGGTTTAGAATACTCTAAAACATGTATTACTCAAGTACTGGAAGTGTGTATCAGTGGATTCTGGCAAGGAAAAGAACACACATGCAAACTGTGTAACTGAGGAAATCTTAAGAAAGGGACTATTTACAATGAATGGGCAGGATTTAGAAGATCAACAAGAAATGACAGAAGAGGAAAGGTGATTTTGAACCCTTATCCAGAAGAAGCAATGTTTAGGAGCAGTTACTGGAAAGCTAGGAGGTAGTTTAGGAGAGGGCTATATTATAGGAAGAAAGGTCTTCTATTGTAGGATCAGCCAATTCATAGTAGAAAGCAGGGAAAACATCAGGGGAATGATTAGTCATCAGCTAATTCCCCCATATCCTCTTTGTGTTTCCCATTGACCTACCAAGCTGGAAGTCAGAGGAAACCAACAAGGGTAAGAACAGGGTATATCAGTGGTTAGTGGATCTGAAGGTACAAAGTAATACTCAGCAAACTGTGGAATGTCAGATTCTGCCTCCATCAAAAGTGAGGTAAATTATTTTCCTAGATGCCTACTAAATATTTGATAGTCCATCTATCCCAAATCCTTGACCTATTTGCTATTAGAAAATTATGTGTTATTAGGTGCCATCCAGTCAATTCTGACACATACTGACCTTATGCACAACAGAACAAAACCTACCCAATTCTGCACCAACCTTACAATTGCTGCTGTACTTGGGCCCATTTCTGTTGCCACTATGCAAATACATCTCACTGAGGGTCTTCCTCTTTTTCGCTGACCCTCCACTTTACCTAGCATAATGTCCTTCTCCAGAGACTTGTCCTTCCTGATAATATATTCAAAGTATGAGTGATGAAGTCTTACCTTCCTAGCTTCCAAGGTGTATTCGAGTCATATTTCTTCCAACACAGATTTCTTTGTTATTCTAGCAGTCCATGGTACTTTTAATAATCTTCTCCAACACCATAACTCAAATGCATCAATTCTTCTACAGTCTTCCTTATTCACTGTTCAACTTCCATGTGCATATGAGGCTATTGGAACTATCATGATTTGGGTTAGGTACACTTTAGACCTCAAAGTAACACTTTAAAGAGGTCTTGTATAGCAGATTTGCCTAATACAATACATCGTTTGATTTCTTGACTACTGCCATGAGTATTGATGGTTGATCCAAGTAAACTGAATTCTTTAGCAACTTCTATCTTTCCTCCATTTACCATGATGCTATTACTGATCCTGTGGTTAGGATTTTTGTTTTTTGTACAGTGAGGTACAACACATACCAAGGCTGTGGTCTTTGATCTTCATCAGTAAGAATGTTAAGTCTTCCTTATTTTCAGCAAGCAAAGTTGTATCATCTGCATGTTACAGCTTATTAATGAGTATTCCCTCAACCTGATGCCATAATCTTCTTCGTGTAATTCAATTTCTCTTATTATTTGTTCATCATACAGATTGAATAAGTATGGTACAAGGATACAACCCTGGCATACACCTTTCCTGATTTTAAACCATTCTTTGTCCCTTTATTCTGTTTGAATGACTACTCATGTCAATGTACAGATTACTCATGAGCACAATTAAGTGTTCCAAAATACCATTCTCCACAATGTGGTCCATAGCTTGTCATAATCAACACAGTCAAAAGTCTTTACATAGTCAATAAGGCACAGGTAAATATCTTTCTGATATTCTCTGCTTTTGGCTAAGATCCATCTGACTTCAGCAATAATATCCTTCATTCCATGACCTCATCTGAAACCAGCTTCAACTTCTGGCAGTTCCCTGTCAATGTGTTGTTGCAGCCATTTTTGAATTATCTTTAACAAAATTTTACTTTCATGTGATATTAATGATCCTGTCCAATTTTCTGATGATTTCTGAATTCCGTTCAGTCACCTCTCTTTGGAATAGGTACAAATATAGATATCTTCTGATTAGTTGTCTTCCAAATTTCCTGGCATAGTAGAGTGAGTTCCTCCAGAGCTGCTTCATTTTGTTGAAAGATTTTAATTTGTATTCTATCAATTCCTAGAACAACATTCTTTGGTAATACCTTGGACCTTTTCCTTCAGTATCATTGGCTCTTGATCATATGCTAAATCTTGAAATGGTTGAGCATCAACCATTTCTTTTTAGTACAGTGACTCTATTCCTTCCATCTTCTTTTGATGCCTTCTGCATCATTGAATATTTTCCCCAAAGAATTCCTCAGTTCTTTAAGCTGGAGAAATGCTAAGTGTCTTCTTCCCTTTTGTTTTTCTAACTTTAGATCTTTGTGCATTTCATTAAAATATTTCAATTTGTCTTCTCGAGCTGCCTTTGAAATTTTCTGTTCAGCTCTTTTACTTCCTCATTTCTTGCCTTTGATTTAGCATCTCTACACTTGATAGCATATTTCAGAGTCTCTTTTGACAACCATTTTGGTCTTTTCTTTCTTTCTTGCCTTTGTAATGACCTTTTTCTTTCTTTCTGTATGATGTTCTTGATGTCAGTCCACAACTCTTCTGGTCTTTGATCAAAAATGTCTAATGCATAAATTCTGTTCTTGAGAGGATCTCTAAATCTACATGAGTATCTTCAAGATCATATTTTAGCTCTCATAGACTTGTTTTAATTTTCTTCAGCTTCAGCCTGAACTTGTATATGTGCACTTCTTTGTTCCACAATCGTCCCCTGACCTTATTGTGTAATAATATGGAGCTTTCCACTGTCTCTTTCCACAGATGTAGTCAATTTGATTTCTGTGTATTCCATCTGGTGAAGTCCATTTGTATAATTGTCTTTTATGTTGTGTAATAAAAGTTTTTGCAAAAAGAAGTCAGTGGTCTTGCAAAATTCTATCATGCAATCTCCAGCATCATTTCTATCACCAAGGCCATGTTTTCCAACTATTGATCCTTCCTCTTTGTTTCCAACCTTTGCACTTCAATCACTAGTATTTATCAATACATCTTGATTGCATGTTTGATTAGTTTGGGATTGAAGAAGTTGGTAGGATGAAGTAAAGCTTTGGGGACCTTCATTAGCTGATAGTGCACACCTCAAAATGAGGAAAAACATTTGCAAACATACATTAATAATTGGAATATGGTATGTACAAATATGAACTAGGAAATTTGTAAGTTGTCAAAAATAAAATGGAATGCATAAACATCACTATCATAGGCATTAGTGAGCTATATTGACTATTTTGAATCTCACAATCACATGGATTACTATGTTGGAAATGGCAAGTTGAAGAGAAATGGAATCACATTCATCATCAAAAGGAACATTTCAAGATCTATCTTGAAGTGTATAACACTATCTGTGATTGGATAACATGCAGAGGCCTATAAGGAAGGCCAGTTAAAGTCTGTATTTCATATAGAAAAAGGCCCTTATTTCCTATATCTTAATCCTTCAATGAGGAGTCCTGGTAATACAATGGGCTAAGTGTTGGGTTGCATGAAAAACTTGAGCAGTCTACCTCCAAAAAGACTCACAATTTCAGAAACTCTAGGGAGAACTTCTATTCTATCCTATAGCTTCACTATGAGTTGTAATTGACAGCACAGCAGAATGTTTGGAGTTTTTGGTGAATACTTCAAGAAAACTATACCTTTTTTGGTGGCTGTCAGCAAATTAAATAAATAATACCACTTAAGTCATTTAATAAATTAGATATAACCTTAGATTCTGAAGCTAGAAGAACTCTCAGAGATTATTTCTGGCCCGGAGAAAACATTATACATAACAGCATGACAATTTTATGTAAGAGATAACATTGGCCTAACAATGTAAAATAAATAATTATTGCTGTTGACATCGAGTTGGTTCCAACTCATAGCTACCCTATGCACAACACAATGAAATACTGTCCTATCCTGAGCCATCCTCAGGATTATTGTTATATTTGAGCCCATTTTTGCTGCCACTATGTCAACCCATCTTGTTGGAGACTTCCTCTTTTTCATTGATCCTCCACCTTTCCAAGCATGATGTCGTTCTCAAAGGACTGGTTCATTCTGACAATATTTCCAAAGCATGAGAAGCAAAGTCTCTCTATCCTTCCTTCTAAGAAGCATTCTGGTTCTAGTTCTTCTAAGACAGATCTGTTGGTTCTTATGCCAGTCCAATGTACTTTCAATATTCTTCTCCAACATCATAATTCAAATGAATTAGCTCTTCTACATTCTTCCTTATTCTTTGTCCAACTTTCATATGCATATGCATATGTTGTTGTTGTTAAGTGTCTTTGAGTCAGTTCTATATAAAGTTTATGTGTTGTACATCTTTGTGGGACCAGAAAGCCTCATCTTTCTTCCTAGGAACAACTGGTGGGCTCAAACCACCAATCTTATGGTTCCAAGTCTAGTGCTTAAAGAAACTTCTTCCAATCCTGATGCCTCGTTCTTCTTCATATAATCCAGCTTTCTAGATTATTTTCTCAGTATACAGATTGAATAAGTAT
>NW_006408598.1:6005677-6012085 GCF_000296735.1 Chrysochloris asiatica
TAAACTGCTGCAAACATGCATTAATAATCAGAATGTGTGAAATATGAATCTAGGAAAATTGGACTTTGTCAAAACTGAGATAGAATGTATAAAGATCAATATCCAAAGCATCTGTGAGCTAAAATGG
The DNA here is from genome assembly GCF_000296735.1 of Chrysochloris asiatica. NCBI lineage: Eukaryota > Metazoa > Chordata > Mammalia > Afrosoricida > Chrysochloridae > Chrysochloris > Chrysochloris asiatica. The sequence goes on from NW_006408598.1 coordinate 6,005,805, forward strand.
ATTGGTATTGGCAATTTTTAATCAGACAATGATAAGGTTTACTATGCCAGAGGCTACAAATTTTGTACAACTTTCCTCATCCGCATCATTTTTATAAAATGGAAAACTTAGCATTCTTGTCAGATTGATAGATGTTCCTTGGAGAAATGGGTAGTTCAAAGGTTGGAATAAAAATGAAAAGAAACAGCTGCAGACATCATTAATAATTAGAATGTACTAAGTATGAATAATTGCAAATACTTGTTTTCAGCAACAAACAAGGCATCTATACACCTGGACTCACCTACAGAAGCAGGAATCAAGTTCACTGCATCTGTGAGAAGAGACAATGGAGGAACTCAGTATCAGTAACCAAAAAAAGTCAGGGACCAACTGTGGTACAGACCATCAACTGCTCATTTGCAAGTTCAGGCTGATGCCAAAGAAAATTAAAACAAGTCCATAGGAGTCATAATATGACCTTGAGTAATATTCCACCTGAATTTAGAGACCACCTCAAGAGAGGATTTGATGCATTAGACATTAATGACCGAAGACCAGAAGAGTAGTGGGGCAGCATCTAGAACATCAGACAGGAAGAAAGCAACAGATCATTAAGAGGTCAGGAAAAAAAGGAAAGACCAAAGTGGAATTCAGAAGAGACTCTGAAACTTTCTCTTGATCATAGAGAAGCTAAAGCAAGAGGAAGAAACAGTTAATCAAAAGAGCCTAACAAAAATTATTTAATTTGAAGTCATTAGAGATGATAATGACTTCTAATTTATAGTGCTGTTGTTAGGTGTGGTCCAATCCATTTCAAACTGCAACAACCTTATGTATAACTGTTGTTGTTGTTGTTGTTGTTAAGTACTGTTGAGTTAGCTCTGACTCATAGCAACCCTGTATAGAATTTCTGAGGAGCAACTGGTGAATTTGAGCTGCCAGCCTTACAGCTCAAGTTGACCTTGCAGTCCAGTGCATTAACCCACAGCACCACACCAGGACTCCCCTATGTATAATGGGCCTTTCAAAAACATTCGTTTGAATTTAGCAGGTTCACTTAAACACAGATATTAAACAAAACAAAACAAAACAAAAACACCATGTAATACCATGAAACCCATACCCCACACAAAGTGCCAGTAGTGATGATGGAAGTGCTGCCAAGAAGGAAAAACAAAAAAAGAGGGAGATCAGGACATTACAAGAAAAAGTTAACTTGCTTGATGTAGTCCTTTGATTGAGGTCTGCAAGTGTAATTGTCTACCACTTGAACATAAATGCATCTGGCATAGGGACTACTGTCAAAAAATAAAAGAAAATTCATGAAATTGTAGCTACAGCTATACCAGCAGGTGTAAACACCTTGTACTTTTCATGAAATACTTTTTGTCTTGTATTTAAAATGCAGCTTTTATGTGGGTGCAGCACATAATATACGTAACATATACAATGTATTAATCTACAGTCAACAGTAGGCTATTATGAGTTAACTTTTGGAAGAGACAAATGCTATAGCAGATTTTCAACTACATGTATGTCAGTGTCCCTAACCTCCACCTTGTTCAAGGGTCATCCTAACAACCATTGCCATATTTGAGCTCACTGTTGCAGTCACGGCGCCAATCATCTCATTGAAGGTCTTCCTCTTTTATGCATATACTCTACTTTACCAAGCACAACTGGTCTCTCCTGATATATAGTGAAAGTGCATAAGACCATGTCTATCCACCTTTCCTTCTAAAGAATATTCTGGCTACATTTCCTCCAATGCAGAGATGTTCATCTGGCAATCTAGGGTTTATTGAATATTCTTTGTCAACACCATAAATCAAATTATTTGTCAGTCTTCCTTATTCATTGTCTAGCTTTCAGACACATGAGGCATTTGAAAATATCATAAATTGGGTCAGACACACATTAATTCTCAAAGTGATGTTTTTGCTTTTCAATACTTTAAAGAAGTCTTTTGAACAAATTTGTCCAATGCAATATGTCCTTTGATTTCTTGACCCCTGTTATCAATGTTTGTTGACTTTGAAAACAAGTAAAATGAAAAACTTCAATATTTTCTTCATTAATCATATTTCTTATTTGTCAAATTGTGAGGATTTTTATTTTCTTAATGTTGAGACATAATCCATACTGAAGGCTATAATATTTTGTCTTCATCAATAAGTGCTTCAAGTCTGACTCGCTTTCATCTGCATATCATAGGTTGTTAATGAGTCTTCTTCCAATCTTGATGTAATCTTCTTCATATCGTCCACCTTCTATTTGATCAGCATACTTATTTAATAACTATTGTGAAATAATACAACCTTGACACACACCTTTCCTGATTTAAAACCACACAGTGACCCCTTTTTCTGTTCAAATGATTGCTTCTTGTTCTATATACAGATTCCCCATGAGCAAAATTAAGTGTTCTGGAATTCTTACTCTTAGCAATGTTATCCATAGTTTATTATGATCCACACAGTCAAATGTTATTGTATAGTCAATGAAACACAGGTAAATATCTTTCTTGTATTATCTGCTCTCAGGCCAGATCCATCTGATAGTAGCAATGATATCCTTCATTCCAAAGTCTTCATCTGAATCTGGCTCGAATTTCTGGCAGTTCTCTATTGATCCAACCACTTTTTAATTATCCTCAGTATAAGTTTACTTGCATGTGATATTAATGATATTGTTCAATAGTTTCCACATTCTGTTGGATCACCTTTCTTTGGAATGGGCATGCATATGGATCTCTTCCAGTTGGTTGGCCATGTATCTGTCTTTAAAATTTCTTGGCATAGACAAGTGAGCACCTCCAACACTGCATCCGTTTGTTGAAACATTTTAATTGGCATTCCATCAATTCCTGGAACCTTGTTTGTTTTTGTTTTTGTTTTTGGCCAATGCCTCCAGTGCAGCTTGGATTTCTTCCTTCAGTGTCTCTAGTTCCTGTTTATATTACTACCTCTTGAAATGGCTGCATGTTGACCAATTCTCTTTTGTACCCTGTGTACTTCCATCCTCCTTTGATGCTTCCTGCTTCATTCTTCCCTTTTGGTTGTCTAGCTCCAGGTCTTTGCACATTTCATTATATGACTTCATCTGCTTAAGCTTCCATTGAAAATATTTTGTTCAGCTCTTTCAATCCGTCATTTCTTCCAGTCAGTTTAGCTACTGTACATTTAAAAGCAAATTTCAAAATCTCTTCTAACATCATTTGGGACTTTTTTCTTTCTTTCCTGTCATTTTAATGACTTTTGTTTTCTTCATTTATGGTGTCCTTGATGTCTGTTCTTTGATTATCAGTGTTCAATGTGTCAAATCTGTTCTTGAGATGGTCTCTAAATTCAGGAAGGATATACTTTAGGTTGTACTTCAGCTATCATGAACTTGTTTTTACTTTCTTCAACTTCACCTTGAATTTGAATATGAGAAATGGATGGTCTATTTTGTACTTGGTCCAGACCTTGGTGTGACTGATAATACTGAGTTTCTTTATCATCTCTTTCCACAGATGTACTTGTTTGATCCCTGTGTACTCCATCCAGCAAGGTCCATGTGTATAGTCTTCATTAATGTTGTAGAGGGGAATAAAGAAGGAGTTTTAATGAATAAGTGGTTGGTGTTGCAAAATTCTGTCATGCCATTTCCAGCATCATTTCTATCACCAAGACACTATTTTCCACTTATTGGTCCTTCTTCTTTGTTTCTAATTTTCACATTCAAATAACCAATGCATTTTGGTTATATGTTAGATCAATTTCAGACTACAGAAGTTGGAAAAAATATTCAATATCTTCCTGTTTGGGATTAGTGGTTGGTGCATAAATCTGAATACTAGTCATATTAGCTTGTCATCCTTGTACGTATATGGATATTATCCTATCACTGATGGCATTGTACTTCAGTATAAATCTTAACATGTTCTTTTTAACAAAGAAATCAATGCTATTCCTCATCAATTTTCCATACCTGACACAGTAAATCATATGTTTGCTCCATTCAAAATTGCCTATATCAGTCCATTTTAGCTCACTAACATCTAAAATGTTAAACTGTACAGGTTCCCTTTAATTTTTGATGACTTCAAGTTTTCATAGTCTCATGAGAGTACGTTAAAGTTTCCTTTTTAAAGCACATATTAAGTTTTTAAATGAATCAATTAAAGATAAACAACATTCTTACAAATGGAGAAAAGATTAAAATTGTCAAGGACTTCATTCTTCTTGATCAACCATCAACACTCATGGAAGCAGCAATCAAGAAATCAAATGATGTATTGCATTAGGCAAACCTGCTACACAAGACCTTTGTAAAGTGTTGAAGATCAAAGATGTTAGCTTGAGGACTAAGGTGCACCTGACCCAAGCCATGGTATTTTCAATAACCTCATATGCATGCGAAAGCTGGACACTGAATAAGGAAAACCATAGAAGAATTGATACATTTGAGTTATGGCGATAGAGGAGAATACTGAAAGTACCATGGACTGCCAAAAGAACGAACAGATCTGTGTTGGAAGAAGTTCAGCCAGAGTGCTCCTTGGAAGCCAGGATGGCCAAATTTCATCTCTCATACTATTGTCAGGAGGGACCAGTTGCTGAAGAAGGAGATCATGTTTCCTAAGGTGGAGGGTCAGAGAAAAAGAGGAAGACTCCCAGCGAGATGGATTAGCAGAGTAGCAGCATCAATGGGCTCAAGCGGGGCAACAACTGTGAGGTTGGCCCAGGATCAGGCAGTGTTTCATTCTGTTGTACATAGGGTTGCTATGAGTCGGTACCGACTCAATGACACATAACAACAATGATATGAACAGTGATATGTTTTTGCAAGATTATATTAAAATCATGATGGAATTAAGTGAATCAGAGTAGTTTTGGAAACACGACTTTATTCAAAGGCTTTTAATCTATAATCCTACAATTTCCATATATAAAAATTATGCATAATCTTTGTGTGTATACACATGCATGTTTATAATGACAGGCTTCCAATATTCCCTAGCATGCATGCTTGAAAAATTCCTTCCCATTGAGGGCAGATAAAATTTAGGAATATTATGGGCTATTAGTCATAAGATTGCTATCATTGTTTGTGCTGTTGAGTCCATTCTGATTCATAATGACTCTGTATAGGGTTTCCAAGGAGCATCTGGTAGGTTAGAACTGCCAACCTTATGGTTAGCAGTTCGGTGCTTATCTTAGAGTGCCACAGCAGGATTCTCAGTCCAATGAGTATGTTATATACTGCAACAAAAGGAGCTTTGAGATATAATTAGGCCCCTAATCAGTTAACTCTTAGTTAGCCAAAAGGGAGATTTCCTTGTGCGGAATCTGATAAAACAAAAGAGTCAAGGAACACCAGCACATGCTTTTCTGCTGGTCTAGAAGAAACAAACAGCCATATTATGAGAAGAACAGCTGTCTGAGAACCATCTAGAAACTGAGAGCAGTCTCTAGCAGACAGCAAGAAACCAAGTGCATAAATAATGCAACCATAATTCTGTCAACAACCAGTGAGCTGAAAGAGGACCTCCATCTTCACATGCAGTAACAGTTCCAACTGACACCGTCAATGTGCAAAGAACCCAGTTAGTACTGAAACTCAGAAACTGCTAAATATGTGGTAATTTGTTCCACAACAGTAAGAAATACACAAATATGCATATACAAGTAGTGCTATAGGATAAGTTCCAACTCACAGCGACCCTATATTGGGTTTCCAAGGAACAACTGGTGGGTTTAAACCACCAACCTTTCAGTTAGCAGTCCAGTGCTTATCCTACAGGCCCACAATCTAGAGGGAAGTTCAACTCTTTTTATTATTATTTTTTTTTTAATTTAAGGTTTTTATTGTGAATTGAGTGCAAGTTTACAGGGCACATCATCAGTTTCACATTCAACAAATCATATACCTTGTTTCATTACACTGATTATAATCCCCTCAAATATACCATCAGTAAACAGTATTTCTCTCTATCCATTATAGCTTTTTAAAAAACACACAAACAAACAAACAAACAAACAAAAACTACTAAGGCATATATAATAATTTACATCTCCAAAGGGCACATTCTGCAAGTCTGCTCCTGGCCACCAGCTCTTGGTCCTTATCTTCTTAGTCCATGAATCTAGAATCCTCAGCTGCTCCCCCTCTCCATGTCCCCATCTCTGCCTCCATCTCTGGGGCTGCTGCTTCTCTGGATAAGGTCCCGCATTCTATTTGTTCGCTTCTCTCTTGATGGTCCTAGGGTCCTCTGTTTCTGGACTGTAAGATTAATCACTCCCTTTTTTTGTTAC
>NW_006408598.1:6013952-6017901 GCF_000296735.1 Chrysochloris asiatica
TTTTTTCTAGTTGGAAACAGTTCAGGGCAGGCTGTGGCTGTTTGGTTTTAATTGGAAACTGTCTCTTTAAATTGCAAGAAGATCTATGCGCATGCGCAGTAGAATCCTCTGCGGGTGGGGCTGGAGTGCCCACTAGCTCAGGCACCCCTATAGTCACCAGAATGGAGGTGCTCAGACAACAAAGGACCAGTGAACAGCTACCAAAAGAAAAGAATGCCCACCCCTTTATCTCAGCGGTTCTGTCAGGCGTCTGTGGCTGCTCAGATCCTTCCCCTGCTTGGTCTCACCCAAGATGGCGGCTCCTGGAGAAGCTGAGCTTCCTGGACTAGAAAGCAATGGATTTCTTGCTTCTGCCACAAATTCCCCCAGCTGTAAGTTTTCCAACCTTCTAAATATTCCTTTATATGTGGGTCAGAGTTCTGGGACCAGCCCCTGAGCCTGCTTGGTCAGGTATTCTGTGTTGTTTTTGGCGAAGCTCTTTATTACACTTCCACTCGATCCGCCGTCTTGAAGTTCAACTTTTAATATATGGTATCATCATGATTTAGAACCAGTTGGCTAGTATAAAACGATGACAATGTATATATTCATAATATGTATTTTGTTGTTAAGTGCCATTGAGTAGGTTCCAACTTATAGCGACCCTGTATGGAGTTTCTGAGTAACTGCTGGTAAGCTTGAACTGTTGACCTTGTGATTTAAACCAACTTTGTAGTCAAGAGCAGTAGCCCACAGTGCCACACACGGACTCCATAATACATATATGAATATGTATTTTATAGTGTGAGAGAATTTATTGGGGTAAGTCTTTGGGATCCTGCAGACTGTGCAAGAGGTCAGGCATACTTACTCTACCTACATTTCTATGAATCAGTCAAGTAGAAATCTTTGAACTTTCCAAGATTCTTCCAAGACTTCTAAACTGGTGCTCATCACACTTCAATCTACATAGAAATCTCTGAAAGATCTTATGAACACACTGACTCAGATTCAGAAGTTGGGGTTTGGGGTTGGAAGTTCTGGGGTCCTTGTGTAACCGCAGGATAAGCACTGGACTGGTAACTGTAAGGATGGCGGTTCAAAGCAACCAGCCGCTCCTTGGAAACCCTATTCAGGGTCACTATGAGTCAAAACTCACTAGAAAGAACCTAACATCAACAACATCAACAACAACAACAACAACAACTTCCCAGAGGATGCCAATGCTGCTTCTAGGAGTAGTAATTACCCAGATTCTTCCCCCTTTATCCAAATAGGGCTTGTCTAGGTCACAGCAAATAGTTTCTTAAATGGTTTTGGAGAATTATCAAGGTGATACTATCTCCTTCTCATTGCTTAACAAAATCAAAGTCCACCTTCTATTATTCATTTTTCACTGAAAAAGTGAAAGGGCACTGGGATTTAGTCAACTCAAAATTTAGCTGACTTAATAGGAACTCCTCTGACACAGGGTGTGACACCATCAGACCGGAAGTGTTGTTGAAATGTACGGCCAAGATTTACAGTCTAGTTCTACCGCTATTCAAACTTCTGAGATGGCGAAATTAGGCTGGAAGTTTTCATATTTATTATAAGATTTCTGGTATTTCCTGTTTCCATTTAGGCTGGTAATACCATAAGCACAGCCTCTGTCATGGGTTTTGGTACTTCTACTTGCCATACCACCCTAGAATCATGAGTAAAATATACACAAAAGACTCAAAGTACAAAGCAAAGTTTGGGAAAGATTTTATTTATGTACACTACAAAGACATTTTATTTGGTTTTCATTACATTTCAGTAGTGCAAGACTGTCAAGTAATTTCTTTAATTATATAAAACCATGTGCCTAATTTCCCTTGTTTTTCATCCTTTCTTCCCACCTACCTTCTAATATACTGTATTTCATAATATTTTATTGGATTCTGAGTCTTGAGGTTAGAGTGAAGCCCTAGAGATAACCTGCCTGGTCCATTTATAATAGAGCAAACTCTATAGTATCTAAATGTGTTCACAGATTTTGTCAGAAGTTTGAAAACAGAAAAACCATAACATCTCCAAAAGAAACAAGATGGTGACCTTAACTAGTGCAAAGACCTTGCCACTGCTGACTGAGGATAACACAAGACTGAAGTAGGAGGGATCTGGGCAAAGTTTGGAAAGAGGGAAATTGTGATTAATTAAGTTAAAGATTTAAACTACAAAGATAATAGACTTCATAGGCAAGACCAAAAGAAGGAAAAGAATAAAATTTATCTTCAGAGAAAAACAAAGCCACACCCTATCCCAGAGATGATCAACTATTTCATTGTCAAGACCAAAATTACCTACATTGCTTGTCAAAGTCGAGGAAGTATTTCACATTATATTTATACAGACTACTTAATGAATATAAAGATTTTATGATATGGAGAGATCCCAGAGTTGAAAAGGAACTGCTTTGGATTGTGTTGGTAGAGTCCTTCTTCTGGTACAGAAGTAAACAGAAATACACAATCTTTTCTTTCCAAAAGATTAATAGAGGTGTGTATAATCCTTTAAAAAAAAAAACAAGTTATATAAATTTATAAGCCCTGGTGTGACATTGTAAGATAAGTACTGGACTGGTACCTGCAAAGTCAATAGTTCAAACCCACCAGTTGCTCTTGGAAACCCTGTACAGGATTGCTATAAGTCGGAACTAACAACAGCACGCAACAATATATGTATTTACAAATGTTTGTTTACTTATGTGAGTCACTTAAGACATACATAGCTGAAGGCTGAGGTGGTACCCATAGGAAGTGGCCACCATCTAGGAAGGATCATCTGGAGTTGACCCAGAGCACAGAGAGGTGGGTAAACGTCTCTAAAAGGTAATTTTGTGTAATTGGATCCTCGCTTTAGGTGAAGAGTGTGACACTTGGGACCAGTAGTCTAAGAGGTCATCTGTAAATTTCCCATGTTAGGTCATACTTATTTGAAGAAATAAAGTTCCACTGTCAATGCCTACATCAGAGTTCTCTGAGGATAGTCCTTCCTACTCCCCCATTGCCAATGTGTCTAAGTTGCAAGATCTGTTCTACTTCCCAGAGAACTTTGCTTCCACAATATTCTTTTAACAAAACTCCTTCAATTTCCACCACTGCTCTGCATCAATGTGTGTGAGAAGGAAGGAGAAATAAAACCACTTAGAATGGTGCAAGTTCCTGTGTTGACTTACTTTTAATTCTATATCTCTGAATAATTTCAGTATAAAACCAATTAGCTACTTCAGGGGAAAGTGAACTTGAGTAGTAATTTGAAACTCTATTTAAACTTCATCTAAGATGGTATGGCACTGTGGGTTAATGTGCTGGACTCCTAACTGTAACAACCATGGTTCAAACCCATGACCACTCCTCAGAAACCACACACAGCATCACTATAAGCAGGAACTGACTTGATGGTACTATATAACAACAACAAGATGGCAAAACATGATCAATGGAAGTAAAAAAAAAAAAAAAATGTACTACTGTCAAATCAATTGTGTGACACGGAGTCAAACAATAGTAAGCAAATGTCATAACTACAAATCTTCTCTGTACCTTTCTTATGTGAGCTTGAACACTGTCTACTAACCATCCAACCTACTGGCCCACCCTGACCCTGCTCTGGTTTGTAACACAGGGTCTGAACCCATTCAAGTTATACTTCCCAGATATCATGGGGACTCCCAAACTTGCCGCTGACATCTAAAGTCTTGGGTTTATTTGGCAGTCAGGAAGACTGTGTCTGTCCTTACACTTGTGAGCTCCAGGTGGTTAAAGTCAGAAGAAGAAGTGATGGACATGCAGTGTTTGCAGAACAGACGTGGCAGCGAAGAGGAAAGTGGGGATTTTTATTTATGTTGGTTATTATCTTCATAGTTAGCATCAGAAAAGTGAATTTGTTTATTATCCACACAGCATGGTAGTGACTTCCAGCAATGTTCTTTTTTTTTTTTTTT
>NW_006408598.1:6018001-6069125 GCF_000296735.1 Chrysochloris asiatica
TTTTGCATTGAGTGAAAGTTTACAGGGCACATCATCAGCTTCACATTCAACCATTCATATAGCTTGTTTCATTACATTGATTATTATCCCCGCTAAGCAATGTTCATTTTTAAGTTGCCTTGCCTTCTCCCATTTTCAGCTTTCCTAATATCGCTCTCATTTAGTCCTGTATAGAATTCTCTCTACTAAATGACCTTTCATGGGTTTTGTTTTCTTGACTGGTCTATATGCATATAAAATATTTTTTATGACTCTCCAAGAGGAGGTATGTCACATGTTCCTAGACATATTTCACCATATTACCTTCATTTTTCTGTCTATTGTCATCCTGTAGAATGGCTAGTAAATGCTGCTAGAATGTGCCTCTTATAGCAACACTGTATTACCTAAACTAGAATGCTTTCACATGAAATAAGGACACCTTCTAGAATACGCACAGCCTCAGAAGGCCAAAGGTGATGCTGGGTTTTTATGATACACAACTATCAAATACTGAATTCATAATTAAGTCTGCAAACTGAAGTGTGTGCAAACACCCAAGGCTGAAGGTTCATTTCTAGAACCCAAATGACTCCCACAAAGAGTCCAGTTAATCTACACAATCCAGTGACTTTGCTCCTTGAAAGTCAGTTGGAGAAGAGAACAGTCTGCTGACCCCGGCATCAGACCCTCAAGGGCTGGCTCAGCTTTCAGGACTACTTAGAATTTATACAGTACTTTGTATCTTCAAAGAGCAATGCAGACATTAACCAATTATTCTGTTATTGGCCCCATGCCGGATTACACTATCAAGATTTGACAAACTCTTTGTATACTCTGTAGTTCTGTAGGAATGTAGGTTTGTCTATTTCAATCAAAACTAAAGCCAAACTGAGACCTTCAGCTGAAGGAAGCCTTGACAATTTAATATTTAATACAAACATCCTGTTCTCATTAACCAATCCTCTTAAACAGCAAAAATAAAATTTAAAAATGGGGGGAGAGGGGGCTTTGTCCTTAAGACACAGCTGAGCAAAAGGTTGCAAATTTTGAAACAATAAAAACAGTTACTGTTTGGAGCTTTTCAAGTGTTTTCCGTGCACAGTTGTACAGCTGTGGTAATTTGAGGGGGATTTCACTTTATCTTTCATTTGCCTATAGGTACCAATTATTAAAGGTTTATGTTTGTTTATGCTATCCATGATATATAGACATTTTTCCCCCCTTGAATTTTCACCCTTTCGATTTCCCCCTGAGACTCTTTTGCCTTTTGGGCACTGAGGTGATGAAGAGCAAAAGAGATATTGGTCCTAGAAAATAAAGCTGCCGGCTTAAAACAAGATCAGGCACTATGAAGGAAGTTGACATCTGTAATTCTCAATCCTGCCCTTTCTCTAGCCTAAATACTGGCTTAGGTAAACCACATTCTTTCTCTTGTTCCTCCTTATGGTCTCCTACGAGGGAGTCATGCTTTCAGAACTGGCCCTCCACAGTGGGAATCATGGCAAATGGATTTCAATGCCATAGCTTTACCCTGACAAAAATTGCTCTACTTTTCATCAGACTGCTGAGCATTAGCTGACTGAAGAATAACCTATACCCACCAAAGTCTATTTGCCTTCTGGTCTTCATTTAAAAGTCAACCACATGACATTTGCAAGTCTCCTAGACTGACAAGTTAAATTGTAACCAATCTTGGGTTTCACATCCCACTTATTCTTGGTCATGAAATTTTGTCATAAATATCTTACCAAAGAATACAGCTATATTGTTGTTGTTGTGAAGTGCCGTCTAATCCATTCCGACTCATAGCAACCCTGTGTAAGGTTTCCCAGGAGCAGCTGGTGAGTTTTAAACACTGACCTTGCAGTTTGAATGGATCTTGTTGTCTAGCGCATTAACCCGCAGTCTACATCAGGACTTCTGTTATCACCCATGAGTGTTGATAGTCTATCCAAACAACATGAAGTATTTGATAACTTCAGTCTTTTCTCCATTTGCCATGATGTTATTTATTGGTCAAGTGGTGAGGATTTTTGTTTTCTTTACATTGAGGTGCAACACATACTGAAGGTTGTGGTCTTTGATCTTCATCAGTAAGTTTTTTGTTTTCTTTCAGTCTTTTTTTTTTTTTTTTTTTCATTTTTATTATGAATTGACTGATAGGTTATGTGGGAGAACATTGGTTTTATACTCATCCTTTCATTGTAATGATTACAATTTCCCCGGTGCATCATCATTCAACAGTATTTGCTTCCATTCCCTCTGGGGGGTTTTGTTTGTTTGTTTTGTTTTGAGGTGGGATTTACACAAAAACACTCAAGAATATCTAATAATTTTTAAATCCTCTTCACTTTCAGTAGGCAAGGTTATGTCTCTGCATATCGTAAATTGTTAAAGAGTCTTCCTTCAATCCTGATGCCATATTCTTCATCATATCCATATGCTCAGCATACAGATTGAATTAGTTAGGAGAAAGAACACAACCCTGATGCATACATTTCTTCATTTTAAACCATTCTGTGTCCTCCTGTTCTGTTTCACAGCTGCCTTTGCTCTGTGTACAGATTCATCATGAGCACAAATAAGTACTCAATAAAGCACAGGTAAACATCTTTCTAATATTCCTGGCTTTCAATCAAGATCCATCTGGCATCAGCAATGATATCCCTTGTTCCATGCCCTTGTCTGAATCCAGCTTTAACCTCTGACAGTTCCCTACCAACATACTGTTGTAGCCATTTTTTAAATTATCTTTAGCAAAATTTACTTGTGTGATATTAATGATATTGTCTTATGTTTTCTGCATTCCACTGGGTCACCTCTCTTTGAAATGGGTACAAATATGTATCTCTTCAAATCAGTTGACAAGGTCTTCCAAACTTCTTGGCATATATGAATGTCTCCAGTGCTTAATCAGTTTGTTGAAAGATTTCAATTTGTATTCCATCAATTCCCTGAACCTTGTTCTTTGCCAATGCCTTCAGAGCATCTTGGACTTCTTGCTTCATTCACTGGCTCCTGATCATATGATATCTTTTGAAATGGTTGAACATCATCTATTTCTTTTTGGATAAAGTGACTGTGTGTATTCCTTCTAGATTCTTTTGATGCTTTCTGCATCATTCAACATTTTGCTCATAGAATCCTTCATTATTTCAAATCGAGACTTGAATTGTTTCTTCGGTTCTTTTAGCTAGAGAACTGTTGAGCATATTCTTACCCTTTGGCTTTCTAACTCCAGGTCTTCACACATTTCATTATTATACTTGAGTTTGCCTTCTCCAGCTGTCTTTTGAAATTTTCTGTTCAGCTGTTTTACTTCCTCATTTCTTACCTTTGCTTTTGCATCTCTACACTGGATAGAAAGTTTCAGAGTCTCTTCTGCTATCCATTTTAATCTTTTCCTTCTTTGTTGTGTTGTTAATGAGCTTTTTCTTTTTTCCTGTGTGATGTTCTTGATGTCATCCCACAACTCTTCTGGTTTTCAATCATTAGTGTCTAATATGTCAAATCTGATCTTGTTATGATATCTAAATTCAGGTGGGGTATGTTCAAGGTCATGTTTGGTTCTCATGGGCTTACTTTAATTTTCTTCAGCTTCAGACTTAACTTTCATATGAGCAATTGATAGTCCATTCCACAGTCTATCCCTAGCCTTGTTTTGGTTAATGATATGGAACTTTTCTACCATCTCTTCCCAGAGATGTAGTCAGTTTGATTTTTGCATATGCCACCTGCTGAGGTCCATGTATATACAGTCATCTTTTATGTTGTTTAAAAAGGCATTTGCAACAAACAAAGGCATTTGCAATGAACAAGTCATAGTTTTACCACACTGTATCATGTGATCTCTATCATCTTTTCTACCACCAAGATCAGATTTTCCAACTACTGATTCTTCCTCTTTGTTTCTAAGCCTTGCATTCCAATCACCTGTAATTATCAATACATCTTGTTTGCCTGTTTGATCAATTTCAGGCTGAAGAAGTTGGTTGGATTCTTCAGTTTTATCATCACTGGCATTAGTGGTCCTTGAGTAAACTTGAATAATAGTGGTATTAAACGGTCTTCCTTGTAGGTGTATGGATATTAACCAATCACAGACACCATTATACTTCAAGATAGATCTTGGAATGCTCTTTTGAATGATGAATGTGATGACATTCTTCTTCAATTTGTCATTCCCAGTCTAATAAACTATATGATTGTTAGATTCAAAATGGCCACTACCAGTCCATTTCAATTGACAAATGACATTAGCAGTCAACAAATCAGTATTTCATGGTGAAACTTTGGTGATTAAAGTTTCTACTGGATATTCAAGCACTGTTAATGGCTTGACATTTAGTAAACCAAAGAATAACGTGAAAATTCTCTCTCACTGATTCCCATGCCTAGGATTCTATTTAACAATGTGTTGAAATCATGTCCTCTTTTAAATACTTGACTTGACTCTAGTAACCCCATTTTCAGTAATTGTTGTTTCTAACAATTCTACACTGTCTATTTGTGTATACACATAAGGTCATCATTCTATATTGCCTTATAGTGTTACATCACTTTATTATTGATAATTAGAGTAATGAGTATTTGTCTTATATTAGTTTTGAAAAGGTAGAACCCAAAAGAAGGACATAGATTTAGGTGGCTTATTTGGACATGGTCCCTGGAAGCAGGAGTGAGAAAATAGAGATAATGAGATTAGGAAAGTGCATTATCAAGGTCACTGATGTAAGTAATGAGCTCAGTTGTATGGGGTGCACTAAGAAGCAAGCAAAGTACCTCTTGGAACTGTCTAGCTGAAAGGTGGGGAACTGGAGCATTTACCCATCAGATCTCATCTTCCACTTATTAAGCAGTATCCCTAAGGGTATCAATTCCCCAGAATGTTTTTTTTGGGTTTTTTTGAGTGGTGCTTACAAGTCAACAAGCTCAAGCTCCCATGACATTAAAAGGCCCTGGGGCAGAACATAGCAAGCCACACAGTATACCCTTGAAGTGAGATGCTAGGTGCTAGAGTTGAGTGTTTCATTTATGGAACTGTCCACCACATTTGGGACTGAAGTCAGAGATGGACCATGGCTCTATGACACCAATAGCCAAACATTTGCTGTGTGCCTCATCACACCAATCTAGACAGCAAGATTCCTGGGGCAGAGACTATCTTTCTTGACATGTGCCACACAATGTTCCTAAGATGTGCCTAATATTTAGAAAGACTTGTGATAAATACTTTGTATAAAAACAAGTTCCAAATAAATCAATTCCATATCCACAAATGCCTCTTTTCTCTTTCTGTACATTTCTCATTCCTAATTTCACTTGCCATTCATCTAACATGTACCTGTGTAACAAAAGACGGTTGTGCTGAGTGGAAAGAATATTTAGATTTATACCCAAAGGCTTGGTTTTAAGTCTTGGATCAACCTTAAACCAGTTGAGTGATACTGAGAAGGTCAAAACTGTCTCTGTTCTTTAATACCCAAATCTATAAGATGAATGCCTCACAATTTGATGTGAAAATGAGCACATGTCTTTGAAAAGCACTTGGACATTTCAGAATGGTGTGCATATATAAGGCACGTTTTTGTGTTTCATTCTTCATAAACAGCTACTTTCCAAAATATCCATTCTTCCAATTAAAAAATCCTGAGAAATTCTAACTGCCAAGAAATCACAGAACACAAAGACAGAAGTATAGTCTGATCAGGATCACCTGCCTGTATCTTTGATAAACCTGAATTCGATTAACAACTTCATTTCAATCTATAAAGACACACACAGAGACAGAGATGAAGATAGAGATATTTGACAAAGGAATATATCTCACTAATTTCCTTCCCTTGGTAAGAAAATACTGTCATGCAAAAGACCCCAATGGGATGCTTTTCCCTGAGTTCACTTCCCTGTTTCAGTTACCAGTTAGTCAAAGTAATACTTGTATAACAAACCATCCCCAAATTTAGTGGCTTAAAATAATTACCATTCTAAAAAGTGATGTTAATTAATGGATCAGTTGTTGTTATTGTTGAGTGTCATCAAGTTGTTCTTACCCATATGACCTTGTATAGGGTTTCCAAGGAGCAGCTGGTGAGCTTGAATCACCAACCTTGCAGTTCAAACTGACTGTGCAGTTCAGACCTTAACCCACAGTGCCACACCAGGACTCCAGAGGATGGGTAGATGGATAGATACAAGATAAAACAAATACAGTAAAATATAGGCAGTGGTTGAACGGCTGTTCACTGAAGGAATGATTTAGATTTTTTCTGTAGGCTTAAAATTGTTTATTAAAAATTCAATTTTTTTAATTTTATTAAAAGGTCATGAATCTCTTGATTCCTTTGCACTAGTCTGGTCTAGGCTGATCTTTTTCTTTTTCTTTTTTTTCTAAACCGAAGGTCTCACATATTTATTAGCCAACCTCTTTAAATGCAGAAGCATAAAAATAAAGGAAGAAACCAGAAATTTTGCAAAACATGTTCAATTGATCAAATCTTGGCAAAATTGAACTTGCTATTGTAGGGTGCTAGGACCTGGGTCTATTGTGTGCTGCGCTATCACATGTGAGACTCTGTATAGAGAACCAGCTTGGTTCTTCTCCAGTGTCTTCTCTTGGAGTTGTATCTGATTTTATTACCAGTTTTCATTTAAATCCATTGGGGATGGGATGATTCTGCTTTTGTTTCTTGGTCGGGAATCTCTTGGTCCTAAAAGTCTTATGAGAAGACATAGTGAAGATGGAATGTAGCAGCAGTCACACGATGGCAAAGAAAGGAAGAGCTAGACTAGGCTGATCTTGACTGGGCTCACTCATGCATGTGCCTTACTGCATCTGGATCCACTAGGAGCTGGCCTTATCTCCCTCCTTCATCCTCCAGCAAGTTATCCTGACTTTGTTCACATGATAGTCTCAGGAACCACAACGAATGAATGGAAATGTACAAGCCTTCAAGTTCTAGATTTGAAAATGTCACCCTATCTTTGTCACTGTACACCATTGGCCAAAACAATTCATAAAGCTCTCCCCAATTCAAGGGGTAGAAAATTAAATAAAAAAGAGAGAAGAATTGGGTCATTTTTGCAATCTATTACATCTGTCCTGCTGGCTGTTATTCATGATGACTTCAAACAATGGAACCTCTACAATTAGACTTAATTTCTAGCACTTACAAGCAGTCACATGCTTAGAATTTCAGATAGTAGTGTTCTTCATATTCTAAAAGATAGAAATGGTACTTTAAAGTCAATATGGTGGTCAGGTGAGGCTGCAGGTCAAGTTAGTCAATGCACTGCTGAAGCAGCAATCAGGTAGTACAAGTTCTTCCTGATTTGATGCTAGGACTTGGGGTTCTGCTATACCTAGCACTTCCATCATAAATCCTATTACTATCTGTGAACTCATAGGCTTCCCTATCTACTCCATTTTCTGGCGATTCTTGCGCATACCCCTTTATCACTTCCTTCCACCCTCTGCTCATGGGCTATCCTTCGTAAACTAAGGTGAAGCGAGTGATGTATCTTCCTACTCATGGGCCTTCTCTCAAATGCAACAGAAGTGTCAGGATTCACCATTGCGAGATGCTGTCTGCTGGCTTTCCTTGCATTCACGGTAATCGGATAGACATGAGCAGTACAATCGTGGGTCAGAGAATAAGGTTTCTTTGTACTGAGTACTACAAACATTGGTTGAAGACTCCAACATCATTAGCACCATACTAACAGACAGCTGGCTGAGATAGGAAAAATCAGGGTGATGGCAAACACAGCACTCTAAAAATGGAAAAGCTAGTAAACATTGCCCTCTCCCAAGCCAAGGCATGAGGAGAATCTTTCAACAACTTTATGTTAAGTCTCAGTAAAGAGAAGCAGACAGTGAGAATTACTTCCTAATAAGGACCATCAGGTTATTAGTAAGCAAGCGATGGAGTCAAGTCTTTCTTGTTAGCAATTACCAAACTCCAAGACTATGAAATTTATTAGTTTTTAATTAGCATTTTCATTACATCATTAGTACCGCCCCACTACCACAATGCAGAAAGAGCAGAATGGTATAATCTTGTGGTATACACTGATCATGTTAATTGATTAAGGATGACAACTAAGTCTGCCTGGCAGTCTTAAGAACTGAGGAGAGGAGATTTAGAGCAAGGAACCAGAAGTGAAGGGAGGTTGGTCATCAGGAATAAGCAAGCACTTTGAACTCAGCATGAATAAAATACCAAACTCCTTGTCCCATTCTGTGTGGAATGAAATATATTAACACAGCCTGTAATGGAACCACCTTATTTTATAAAAATAAAGAGGGAGAGCAAAGAAGTGAAATATTTGCAATAATGACTCATTTTATATCAAGTCATAGGTCATATAATGCCAGAGATCAAGTCACACCCACCCAAAATACAAATCAAAGACTTCTATCCATTCATCTTCCATTGAGACTCAAAGGATCATACTAGTGTAGCCACATAACACATTCAAGAAGAGTACCTACCTTCAACACACCTTGATTTCTTCACCTGTATAAAAAGGATCCTTTTTCAGATATCTTCCATTACTAACATCCTGGCATCCCCAAATCAGCATCTAATATCTTCTTCCCCTTGCCAGGCAACCTCACCAGTGCTATGAGTACTAATAATAATCATGGAGGTGGTGGTGGGGAAGGATTGGTATCATTCTGAATCATGTTTACTAAAGAGCAAACTGAGAGAATGGCTAGAACCAATTACAGCAAGACTTATCCTCAGCTACTCAAAAGTATAGTACAAGAAAGAACAAAATGATCATTCCTGGGAGCTTGCTAGAGATATAGCATCTCAGGATTCACCCACACCTCCTCATTCAGAATCTATACTTCAAAAAGATCTCAAAAATGTGAACGTTTTAAGAGCCAGTGTGGTAGATCATAAAGCCACTAAAAGCCAATGTCCGAAGAAAAATTCAAATCCTTTGCTAAATACATCCTTTTTTTTTTTTTTTTCAGCCATACTACACCAATGATTTTTCCCTTCCAGGAGAAAATCACCCTTGCTTAGTTCTTCCTAGCAGTACTGGTCAGGATAACCAGCAAATATCCAGATAACCTCTGCTCTCTCTCTCTAAAATGGCCTTTAAAACACTCTTAGGCACTACCAAAATAATTCTCCAAATGGCTTACAACCTGCCTCCACCTCCATTAATACAACTAATGAGACCTCCATGGGTGATCACTAACGTACACTGTGTGATTTTGCTCTGCTGAGTGTCAAAAAAGAAGAAACTGGAAAAAAAATTAAATTGAGCACATCATAGATCAATTTTCATCACTATTCATGTAAGCCAGTATAAACTAATGTGAACTAAAATAATGAAACTAAATTAATGCTGATGACAGCATAGCCAATGACTTGAAATTCACGTTTTCTAATAATTTTGAGAATGTTGTTAGTGTCCTCGAGTCAGTTACAACTAATAATTTTGAGAGTTGTTGTTGTTGTTGTTGTTAAGTGCCGTCGAGTCGGTTAGAGCTATAAATTTTAAGGTGGAGTAGAAAGAACATTTTTTCCCATCTGTAAAAAAAGATTATAAACTCATTTGTTGATAACAGGGCGGCAAAGGACTACTTCAGGTGCCGGGAAAAGCTTTTTTTAGGGAGACTTGACATTGATTTCTGTCTAGATGCTTTGACTGATCATCAAAGACCTCTGCTTAACTTTGAACAGTTAGGGTTTGGGACTCCCAGGTAGACTGGACCCCCACTACAGAAGCATATCTAAAATTTGACAGGTATGGCACATGTCCTGGGTGCCACTTAAAGGAAGGCACCTCTAGGAAGTATCTAACATTAGTCAAAACTAATATTTTCACTTTTGAGAGCCTCCATAGGTCAAAGATGACCACTTGATCTTACTCTGCTGAGCGTAGAAAGAGAAGACACTAGAAAAAAATGTTAATGAGCAGCACATCATAGACTGATTTTCATCGGTGAAAAGCAAGAAGGGGCATTTGTAATTTCCATGTAGTACTATATTGTGTTAAATACAAGATGAATGCACTTGACTTATATTTTTGAGCTGATATTATGGTGCAGTTATCTAAAAGATGGCTGTCAGATATTTGGACAGGGGTGCAATTTCTGTGCTTGCCATAGGCACTATTTTCCATAGATACACTTCTGGCCCATTAGCTGGGTTCCTCAGGAGTTGTAAACACGGTGCTCTCCCAGTCTATTTTCCAAGATGAACTGTATATAAAGCATGTGTGTGGCGGGAAATGATAGCACGCTTGAGGCTTTCAGCAATCGATGTTTACACACTATAATGGAAACCACAAGTTTCTTCTTTAACTCAAGTCAGTATACATTCCTTCAACCTGCAGGCAAATTGGAGCAAGGAGGGTGTCTGGGAGGGGCTCACAATGAGTCATCATTTTACATTTTTTAAAAGCCTAATGAGCATCTAGAAGTGCTGTATTAGCCAGCAAAAATATAGTCTTTTTCCCCCCCACAAAATTTAGCAATGACCCTATTTGGGCATGAATTTCCTTGGGTATCTACTTTAAGTGACTCTCATTGTGGAAAGTAAATGACTGAAGTCTCTACCACAGAGTTACAATGACATCTGAGAGCACCCACAACTAACTTCAAGTTAATAACCTTTCCTTGCTTTGTCCTCAGTTTGAAAGGGGAAAAGAGTTATTTCTCTTAGGTTCCATCAATTCTCTGGAAAGCCTAACCCAGGGTGTCTGGAAGAGAAGACAGAATTCTCAGATCTGCAAAGCAGCTCTCTTGGCCAAGATTCTTGGTGCTAACAGACAGATGGTAAATATAGCTGGGGTTCCACAGCTACAGCTGTGTGCCTCTGCTTCTCTCAGATCTATGTGTGTGATCATTAAAACTTTTCAGATCCTCTGAAATAGTAGTCTCTGGTGTGAGCTTGGCAACTTTGGTATTTCCGTCTCTCTTTTATATTTTATTTGCATGGCCACATGAATAATCTGGGTACAATAATGGGGAAGAATACAAAATTTCCCAAAGCTCCTTAATATCTTAAATGCGCATGTGTTTGGGGATAGCTATTTCAGTGATATTTTTAATAAATCATTACTATTTTAATAACTCTTTGCCAATTGATAGGAGAGAAACTGAGTGATGCCCAGGCAAAAATAAATTATCTTTTGCCTATTCACTCCCATTTTTCCAATTCTTTTTAATGCTATACTCCATGTGTTGACTCCTAAGTCAACTATAAGAGCTAATTGAACCCAATGTTGTTGTTGTTGTTGTTAAGTACCATCGAGTCGGTTCCGACCCATAGCGACCCTGAACAGGGTTTCCGAGGGTGTAAATCTTTACGGGAGTAGAAAGCCTCATCTTTCTCCCGCAGAGCGGCTGGTAGTTTCGAACCACTGACCGTAAGGTTCACAGCCCGAGTCGTAACCACTACACTACCAGAGCTCCTTAATTGAACCCAATAGATCCCAATAAAGGTTGGAGATTTTTAAGAGTTGCTAGTCTCATTAAAAGAATTCTGTGAGATTTTCTTCCTGGATTTACTATAATAAAATTAAATATAAATATTTTATTTCTAGATTGATGGCAAGATACACGACCTTGAGACCTCATAGACATTTCTTCTTTTTCCTACATATTAACTTTAAAATGACCTCCTGTCTCAGAGCAGTTATTTTCACTTAAAGATGGAATTGTAACTCCTATAGAACTTGTAGAAATTGAGAAAAATATTATTTTATATAATTATATCTGAATAAAATTGAGGTTTGTCAAAAAAATATGGAATTCTTTGGATAGATGCTGGCTGTGGTCTAGTGAATTGTTGGATTTGGTCCTTATAACCATAGTTTTTATAATTCCCACCAAATTACTGGGTGGGACCATGCAAATAGGGTATTTGAAATTCTAATGTGCAGCTTGATCAGTTTTGCCATCCTCCTGGGTTCTAAATGAGCCATCTTTGAAACAGGACAGGAGATCTCATTGTAATAAAAAAAAGAAGAGCTCCCTGCATGCTGTACTTCCTTATTCCATGATAACATGACACAGAGCTATGACACTAGAGGAATGGAGGAGGAACAGCAGAAGGAGCAGCAGCAGCAGAACCAAAAACAGGAGATAGAATGGTGGGTTTTCCAGCCCAAGAGCAAGTAAAGCTGAGTGCCTTCTCACAGGAGGCTGGATTCCAGAGTGGGGTGCCTCTAAGCACTTAATCAGTGGGAATAGGTTTGCTGACCCACAAGTTGGAGCTGGGTACCATCAAGCTGAGGTTTATGACAAAGTGGATTGCGCTTTGGGTATTTATCAGTAGCACTAAAGAAGCTTTGTAACATGGCCCAAGTAGGGCAGAAGTCTAGGGGCCATGTGGCTGAGAGGCTAGGACCAGAAAGAGATTTGTCTGTGGGCATGATGGAGAGGAAGCACTCCAGACCACAAGACTGTTTTCTGAACATTTCTTTCTTTTTTTTTTTTCTTCCTTCCTTCCTTTCTTTTTTCAAAGTTCTTATTGTGATTTAAATAAAGGTTTAAAGTTTTACAGTCAAAAAATCAAAAAAGTTTTACAATCAAAAAAAAAAAACAAAAAACGTTTGCTTCATTCATTACAATGATTGCAATCCCTCCCATGTACCAATAGTTAACAGTATTTACCTCTACTCAATTTAATTCTTGTACTCCTCCCTCCGTCTCCTGCTATCTTCATCTTTCCTCTGCTAACTTCCCTTTTGTTGTATATTGCTTGCCCTGTCATCCATGCTAACATGTATCTATGCTTTAGCCCTTGAATAATTTTCCCTCCCCTTCTCTCATACCCATCCTAGAAAACCTTTTCTTAACTTTTTAAACCATTGGTCTCATACAATACTTGTCCATTTGTGATTTACTAATTTCACTCAGCATAATGTCCTCCAGGTTCATCCATGAGTTGTTTCACAGATTCATTCTTCTTCTTCACCATTGTATAATATTCCATTGTGGTATGTGCCAAAATTTAATTTGCCATTTTTCTATTGATGGGCATTTAGGCTGTCTCCATCCTTTTGATGCATCCCTTATAGACAGTATATTGAAGTAGCCTGTTTGCTTCTTCCATCTGCTCTGTCTTGACTAGTCTATTAAATTCATTTACATTCAGTGTAATTAACAATAGATATGAAATGATTGGTGTCATTTTGCTGTGTGATTTTTGTGGTGATGCTCTCAGGATTCTTTCCTTGTCTTTGGTTTTGGAGAGTCCTGGTGTGGTGCTGTGGGTTAATGTGCCAGACTGCAAAGCCATTTGAACTTCAACCATGGTTCAACCTCACCAGCTACTCCTCAGAAACCCTATACGGGGTCACTATTGGTCAGAATCGACTTGGCGCTTACCAACAACAACAATTATGATATGTTTTGGTAATTTTCTTTTGGGATCTATCCCGTTTGATTATTCAACTTCTTGTATGTTTATCTTCTCATCTTGCATGATGTTAGGGAAGTTTTCTCCCAACAACTCTTGAACAAGTTTTTCTATATTTTTTTATTTTCTCTTCCTTTCCTGGAACAAACCCTAACTTGTTCCTCTTCATCATGTCCTACATACTTCTTACACTTTCTTTGATTTTTTCTGACTGTTCTTCTAGCATATTAGTATTGAGAGATATATCTTTAAGCTCAGTAATTTATGCTTCCATTGGTCCAAATCTACTCCTTTGCCCTTTCTATGTATTATCCATTTCTAAATCCTCAGTATTAATCTTTTGAATTTCTAATTATAAGTTTTGTACTATTTCAAAATTTGCATTTATTTTGTCTGTTTGTTCTTGTAGTGTTTTCCTGGATTCTTCTAACATTTTATCTGTGTTCTCCTTGCTTTCTTTGACTTTTTTGTCAATCCCAAAACATTTTCTGGCCCTGTGTCTTTTTTGACCTATTCTCTCTTGTTTGTTCATGTGAACTAAAATTGTCTATTGTCTCCGGGGTAGTGTGGGGTTGTCATATTTGTGTTGAATTGATGATTATATATTGATGTTGTCATAGGCCTTCACCAACTGTCTCCTGTGAGTGTCATTAGAGAATGAAAGCATGTACACTGTTCTTCTTTGTTGTTCCTACACCTCAGTTTAGGGTAGGTTTGGCTGGTGTTGCTGCTGTCTATCATTGATCAGGTGGTATAGGAGCTGGGATTAGCTCTTTCTCAGAGAAAAGCTGCAGAGGCTGGACTCTTATGGGTATGGTTGCTGTCTCATGTTGGTGAGAAAGAGAAAACCTCTTCTCACCCTCCATGACACACACACATACAAGAAAACAAAATAGAATAAACAACAATGGAAAGACAACATAATAAAAAGAAAAACAGGTAGCACCAAGAAAAAAAGTACATAACAAATATAAAGGCAAAAAGGGGACAGGGAAATGGAGCTTTAAAAGATAAAAATAAGAAAGAAAATAAAAGGAAGATGTTTAAAAAATACTCTAGAGTAATGGAAAAGATAAAGGAGGGACAGAAAAATGGCACTTTAGAAGAGAAAAATAAGAAAGGAAATAAAAGAAATTAAAAAAACAAAAACAAATAAGCACACTGGATAAAACCAGGGAGAGGAGAGAGTAAAAAAGTATACAGTAGCAAAGAAAAAAGTGATAGGGGATAAAAAAAAAAAAGAAGACAATGGGAAGTGAGAAACAGAAGAGAAGAAAAGAAACAGAAGAAAACAGGAAAAATAAAAACAGAGATAGACAGGGAATGGAAAGAGAAGAAGGAGATAGACAAACAACAATGAAGCAACAAAAAGAAAAAGAAAAAAAAAAGCCCAAAGCAAAAACATAAAAAACCAATGCAGCTGTTGGACCATTGAGTCAGTTCCGTCCCATAGCAACCCTGTATAGGGTTTCCAAGGAGCAACTGATGAGCTTGAACTGTCAACCTTGCAGTTAAAATGGTTTTGCAGTCTGGCACACATCCTGGGGAGGGAGGTGTGAGTGACTCCTGTTAGCCAAGATGCTCACAAGGTAAGTGTAGGAGGGATGTGACAGTGGAGTTCCTGGTCCTAGATGGAGTTCCTATCAGCCTCAATGTTATCTATGTCCATGACACCTAATCTGGAAGTAGTTTGTTGAAGCCCTTGATGGAGCTGTCTTCAATGTCTGTTAGAACCACAGTGCAGCTGCAGCTGGGGGCAGGGTGACTGGTTAAATTCTGGTCTGGTGGCTGTGCAGGTTCTATAAATCCTAAACTGAGCCCACCTTAATCCAGGTACCAAAATAACACAACAAAGCAGCACAGCTGGCCCCTGCCTCCCACTGTCATGGCCCCCAACCATGTGGCTCCAAACTCCTGGAGAGAAGGGGTGTGCTGGGGATAGATGAAGGTGAGAAATTCCCATACCACTGGTTACCAGGGGAACATGGAGAAAAGAAGGAATCACACCATTCCAGCTACCTGTGTAGCTGGAATGGTGTGATTTCAATTTCTTGTTTTTATTTCCTGTTTTACCAGGCTACCTTCTGTGGCCAAAGTTTCTCACAAAGATTCAATATGGTCATGCAGTGTCTGGCCAGCCATTCATCCATCATCTCCCTCTCACACCATCTCTCTTAACTTCTCCTCCCAGCAAGCACTCAATCCACTTCTCTAACCTTTCTAATGAAGTTCAAGCTTCCAGGTTTTTCTTCTGTGCCAAGTTTATTTACTCTCTTGATTTATACCCTCAGAAACCCTGTACAGGGTCACTATGGGTCAGAACTGACTCAACGGCACTTAACAACAACAACAACAACAACATCTTTGTTGTAGAGAGGGTCCATGTAGTGTGTCTGCCTGGCCCACCATCTTACTGAAGTCTTGAACAATTCTGATCCTGAACTGTAACCTGTTAACATCCCTAAATATAAACCCTATAATTGTAAGTATTGTCTGTGAGCTCTGTGTGGTCACTGCAATGAATTACCCAGCCCAGAGAAGTGGAGAATGCTGTGGGAGTGACAGTTGGTGTCAGAATTGGTATGGAAGGGTGGAGGATAGAAGCATGTTTAACATCTGCCTCATGGGAATTGTTGCTGTTGTTAAATGCTGTTGAGTCAATTCCAACTTATGGCAACCCTATATAGGGTCTCCATTCAAACCCTATATAGGTTTGAACTGACAACCTTGTGGTCCAGTGCTTTATATATGAATTGGCCTTGGATTACTGTTGGGTTTGAAACTCTTTTCCCCTTATGAAGTCAGAGGAGGTCAGATGCCACCCCTATGCCATTCAGACATTAGCAAAATAAGAGATTAAAAAGATAAATAGTATTCTAATTCCTTTCTAAATTATGATATTTATAGTGTATCTTCTAAATAAACCTGATTACCTTAAAATAAACAAATAAAGGTCACCTCTGCATAATTATCATTAAATCCTGACAGTATACATTAGTATTAATATAGTCTTCTGAAGACTCCTTCAGGATGATTTCTTAATTTTCAGCTCAGTTTTCACTCTTTTTCATGAACAGAATAGAAAGAAAGGTCAAGTTATGAATCTTGTGGATTTTGCGACCCGAAAGAGAAGGTTGTCAATATGTGTGAACTAAATGATTTCTATACTTGTTACTTCATTTATTCATGCATTCATTCAACAAATATTTGTGCGATGTGCTATATATGACAGGAACACTCTGGTGTAAAACATTTATATAGCTTCCTTTTTAGTAGGTTTTAATGGATGATAAAAATGATGAAACTAACTAGCAAGACAATAAACACATTAATTAATAAGCAAAAATAAAGCAATTATTGTCATGTAGAAAAGTAAAGATGGACTTTATATATAGATTCTTGTTCAAAAAAGGCATTTTTAAAGAAACACTTGAGAACTTATTATGCTGATCTTTAATGGGGGAAACTAAGACCCAAACCAGACAGATAATAGGTATCAATTAAAATGCTAGATATAAAAAGCTCACAGCCCATTTTGCTAATGAATTGCTTTTCCACTGAATCAGTTAGAATGCTTTTGGTCACAAATAACAAAATGGCTTAAACAATAAGCAAAACCAGTTGTCATGACTCCAGCTCATGTTGACCCTTGGTAAGTTCCGACTAGAACTACGTTCCATTAGGTTTTATTGACTGACTTTTTAAAAAACATATCACTAGGCCTTTCTTCCAATGTGTCTCTGGATGAACTTGAATCCTAGTCACTTAGTTCAAAAGTAAGCACATTAAACGTTTGCACCACCCAAGGACTACAAACATTGCAGTAGAACTGCAATATGTCTTAAAGGAAGACCAGAGGTAGGGCAGGATCAAGAATGAGTGGATTCTGTAGTTCATCACAGTCAATAAGGATCCAGGTTCTATCTGTTTTCATTCTGCCATCTTGGTGTTGGCTTTCAATTATAGGTAAGATAGACACAGTTGTTACATTCACATCAAAAGGAAAAAGAGGAATTCACAAAAAATAAAATTTAAAATTTTTTTTCACTGAAGGTCTTCAGCAGATTTTTCCCTTGCATTTTATTGGTCATAAATTGAGTCATGTCCACTCCTGAACGAATCACTGAGCAACTTAAATCTATGCTAAACTACAGTAGAAGGAGCTCTGGTAGCGTAGTGATTACAACTTGGGCTGCTAATCTCATGGTCAGAAGTTCAAAACTACCAGCTGTTCCATGGGAGAAAGATGAGGCTTTCTGCTCCCATAAAGATTTACAGCCTTGGAAACCCTGTAAAGGGTCGCTATGAGTCGGAACCAACTCCACGGCACATAACAACAACAAAACTACAGTAGGGAATCCTGGTGAGGCACCACAGGATAAACACTCAACCTAAAGATCAGTTTGAACTGCAAGATCAGTGGTTCACACTCACCAGCTGATCCTCAGAATCCCTATACAGGGTCAATGTCGTGTCAGTTCTGACTCGAGTTGGACTGCTTAACCTCAGGGTCAGCCGTTCGAAACTACCAGTGTTTCCACTGGAGAAAGATGAGGTTTTCTGCTCCCATAAAGATTTACAGCCTCAGAAACCCTATACAGGGTCGCTATGAGTTGGAACTGACAGCGCCACCATGCCATATTGCTTTTGTTCCACCCTATAGAGTAACTATATGTATCCTAGTGTTCCATATTTCTGGGAGAACAGTTGATTCTTCCTCCCTTTTCCTTTCTGTGAGTGTCCCACCTGCTCACTGACAATGCATATGTCCTTTGACCCTTAGCATTTTTTATAAGACAAACTGGGCTTTCATATTGGCCACTGATGCCCTTTCTCTCCATTCCCTGCAAATGAAATGAAATGAAACACACCAGGATATATAAAGGCAGAAGGAACTTCAAACAAGTGGGTTCATTATTTTCTTCCACATGCTAAGGAGGGGCACAAACAAATAAACACAACACTGCTGATGGAAAGCCAATGCCGACTGGGCCTGATTTCCGCCAAGCAGTGACCTCTTCCAGTAAATTAAATGCCCAGAGCCTCAACAGTCTCATCTGTTCTTGATTTTTAGTTGGCAGTAAACTGATATGTTGTTTTTTTGTTGTGTGTGTGTTTTTTTTCGATTTCATTATAGCTTGTTTTCATCTAGTTTATATTTCCAAATGTACTGGTTTTCAAGCCTAAACTGTCATATTAAAAAAAAAAAGTATAACTTCAAAAAAATGTAGGCTAGCCGACCCAGTGGCACCAAGGAGGAGGCCCAGCCCTTGGCTTGTGGGCACTCCTTGGAGATTTCCTTTTCTCTGAGCTAATCCCATTGGGAGCCATGAAGCTGGTGGGTGGGGTGAAGAGTGAGACTAAAGTGTTAAAGGACCCAAATTGCCTTTCTTAATCCTATGTAGATTGGGATGCTGAATAAAGAGCCAAGAGAATGAAGGAATCCCTAGAGACATTGCACACTCCTGGCCACTGTTGAGGTTCCTGGGTGGTACAAACTGTTTGCTCTTAACCACTAACCAAAAGTGCTCTGCTGCTAATATAAAGGTTCATAACTCAAACCCACCTAGTGGCTCTGTGGGATAAAGCCTTGTCAATGTGATTATAGCCTTTGTGAACCCTATAGAGTGCGGTTCTACTCTTACACACATGGGGTCACCGTGAGTTGGAATTGACACAATAACAATTAGTTTGGTTTGTGTGTTTTGTTTAGGTTTTATTTGTTTACTTGTTTTCTTATCCATTCTGGAAGAATACATAGAACAGATCTAAACTTTGAGAACACGGAGGGCTGGCAAAAGAGGAACAAATTTTATTACAGAGAATTTTAAATGTGGCAAATGATGCAGAAAACAGTCTGACTCTTCTACCCCATGACAGTGAAAGTCTAAGTTTTGTGCACAGAAAGAAATAGTCAAAACCTTTCCCTTTGACTAAGTCTCAAAGGAATTAGTCAGCAGATGGAATGAACATAATCAGGGATGAGCTATATACAGTCCCAACTCCCATCCATAGGTACGTGAACAACACACCCTTCTACCAGACAAAAACCATCCAGGGTGACCCTCGTGGACCCCTGCCAGGCCTCCAGCTGCACCATTATCATGGGATCTGAGCTCATTCCCTTGGATAGGTGGCCTCACTCTTCTGAGCTTTCTGCAGCTGGGTCAAGGCACTTTTCTCTCTCCACTGCAGGAGGTATGACATCGGCCAGAGCAGAGTGTGATAAACTGACTAGTAAGTTCTCCAGGGTAGATCTCAGTACCTAATGGCTAGTACTTCGGGGCACTCAGGCAGCCCTCAAATCTGAAAGGAAATGTTACAGTGATATTGAGTCACTGTAAGACAGTTTCCATTTTCTGTAGCTCTTATGCACAATTCAAAGAAAGGCTTTCCTTATTCAGAAATGATTCAGAAAATTAATCTTTCTCTCCAGCTTTTCTAGTAGCATCATTTAATAAATAAATATCTGTAGTCTTGGCCTTCACATTCTTACTCTGAATTCTCTTCCCTTCTGACAGATTCAAAGACTCATTCTTTCTTTTTTGCTTCATTTTTCTGCCAGCGTTCTTTCCAGTACTGAGTAGCAGTCCTCTTCCTTCTAAGGATGCTTTAAATCTTCAAGTTTCTTCTTGAAACTTCTGTTTCCATCTCATGTCAAGCTCAGGAAATTGAGAAAAATGTCCTCAATTCCTGTGTTTTATGAAACGTCTTGTGGTAGTCTGACTATTCACTCCATGTTCACAGACACACACATACACACACACGTGCATGCACACACAACTCCTCACCCCACAGCACCATCTGCTTTATTTTTGTGATATTTTATAACTAACCACTCAGCAGTTTTTCAACTTACGCAGAGCAGACCTAAGTAGCATTCCAAAGAAATGTGTCTTGTCATAAAATAGGGGGGCAGGGAATCCAGATATCAAATATATAAGTTCTTCATAATAAGCAGTAAATTGATTAAATTTTAATCTTTTCCAGGGACTGTGTTTTGTAGAAATTATCTCATCTATTCCTCAAATTGTTTGGTGAGTGAGACTTGTTCATGGAGAGTTATCACATCACACCCATTTTGGGACTGGATAAAATTGAGGTTCAGAGAGTTTAAAGCATTTGGCTGAAGTAAAATTGCTAGTAGATAATATAGTCATGATTTGAATTCAGAAAGCTAGACTCCAGACTTCCTGTCCTTGTGTGGCAATGTGGGGTAATGCACTGGGCTGCAATGTTGGTTTGAACCTCAAGGTCAGCAGTTCAAGCTCACCAGCCAGTACTCAGAAACCCTATACAGGGTCACTATGAGTTGGAACAGACTCGAAGGCACTTAACAACAACAAAAAACAACAATATTAACAACAACACCTTCTTCAAAGTCTAGGAAAGACTGATAACCTTTCCTCTAGAGCTGAGGTAAGATGTAAAAGCCTGTGATTTTGCTCACGTGCATAAGATCTGAGAAACTTCCAGAGTTCTGTAGCATTGGGGCACTCTATTATGTGGTATCAGAGTCCTAGTAAGGCACTGTGGGTTAATGCACTAGATTGTAAGGACAGTTTGAACAGCAAGGTCAGTGGTTCAAGCTCACCATTTTCTACTTGGAAACTTTATACAGGGTCACTGCAAGTCAGAATCTATTCATTGGCATTTGACAGTAATAGCAGGAGTGATCTTTATACAGATGCCTGATTTTTTAATATTCTTGCCCATTTCCAGAGAACACTGAGGCTTAGAACTGTTGTTAGGTGGCAGGTCCCAACCCACAGCAACCCTATGAAGAATAGAATGAAACACAACCAGTTCTGAGCCATCCTCACAATTGCTGCTACTCTTAAGCCCATTGTTGCTGCCACTGTGCCAATCCATCTCATTGGGAGTTTCCCTCTTTTCCAGTGTCCCTTGACTTTACAAAGCATGATGTCCTTCTCCAGGAACTGGTCTCTCCTAGTAATACG
Organism: Chrysochloris asiatica; assembly: GCF_000296735.1. Classification (NCBI taxonomy): domain Eukaryota; kingdom Metazoa; phylum Chordata; class Mammalia; order Afrosoricida; family Chrysochloridae; genus Chrysochloris; species Chrysochloris asiatica. Next base: position 6,039,336 of record NW_006408598.1, read on the forward strand.
ATCAAAAGTATAAGATACAAAGTCTGGCGATCTAGGCTTCTAAGGAGCATTCTGGCTGTTCTCCTTCCAACACAGACTGGTTTGTTTTTCTGTCAGTCTATGGTACCTTTAATATTCTTCTCTAACACCATACTCAAATGCATTGATTCTTCTATGGTCTTCCTTATTTACTGTGCAATTTTTATATGTATGTGAGGCCACTGAAAATACCAAGTCTTGGGTCAGGTACACCTTAGTCCTGACACTTTATTCTTGAACATTTCGAAGAGGTCTTGCACAGCAGATTTACATAATGCAAATGACTAAGTCATTTGATTTCTTGACTGTTACTTCCATGAGTGCTGGTGGTAGATCTAAGCAAAATGAAGTCTTTGGCAACTTTAATCTTTTGTCCATTTATCTTGATGTTACCTATTGGTCCAATGGTGAGGATTATTGTTTTCTTGACATGAAGCTGCAACCCATACAGAAGGCTGTGGTCTTTGATTTTCATCAGTAAGAATTTTAAGTACTCTTCATTTCAGCAAGCTAGCTTGTATCATCTGCATATCACAGGTTGTTAATGAACCTTCCTGCAATTATGTTGCCACATTGTTCTTTATATAATTCAGCTTCTCAGATTATGTGCTCAGCATACAGGTTGAATAAGTATGATGAAAGAATACAACCCTGGGGAATACCTTTCTTCATTGTAAACAATTCAGTGTCCCCTTGTTATGTTCAAACGCTACTTCTTGGTCTATGCACAGGTTCCTCATGAGCACAGTTAGTGTTCCAGAATACTCATACTCAGCAATGTTAGCCATAGCTTGTTATGACCCACACAGTCGAAAGACTTTACACATTCAATAAAGCACAAAGTAAACAACTTTCCAGTATCCTCTGCTTTCAGCCATCATCCACTTGACTTCAGCAGTGATATCCCTCATTCCACATCCTCATCTGAATCAGCCTTGAACCTCTGGCAGTTCCCTATAAAAGTATTGCTTGCAGCCATTTTTAAGTTATCTTTAGCAAAATTTTACTTGCATATGATAATAATGATATTATCTGATGATTTCAGCATTCTATTGGATCACCTTTCTTTGGAATGGGCACAGATATATATGTATATCTTCCAATCAGCTAGTCAGGTAGCTGTCTTCCAAATTTCTTGGCATAGATGAGTGAGTGCCTCCAGGACTGCATCAGTTTGTTGAAAGATTTCAATTTGTATTCCATCAATTCTTAGAGACTTGTTCTTTGCCAATGCCTTCTGTGCACATTGAACTTCTGCCTTCAGTGTCATTGGCTCTTGATCATATGCTGCCTCTTGAAATGGTTGAACATCACTATTTCTTTTCAGTACTCTGTGTATTCCTTCCATCTTCTTCTGATGTTTTCTGCATCATTCAATATTTTGCTCGTAGAATCCTCCATATTACAAGTCAAGGCTTGAATTTTTTCCTCAGTTCTTTCAAGTTGAGAAATGCTAAGCGTGTTTATGCATTCTGTTTCATTTTTGCCAACTTGCAATTTTCCTAGATTCATACTTCATATATGTTCTAACTATTAATGGATATTTGCCACTGTTTCTCCTTACTTTGAGTTGTACCCCATTAGCAAATGAAGGTTCCAGAAGCTTTACTCCATTCATGTCATCATGGTCAATTCTACTTTGAGGAGACAGTTCCTCCCTAGACATATTTTGAGTGCCTTCCAACCTGAGGAGCTCATTTTGAGGAACTATATCTGAGAATATCCTAGGGCTATTCATCATGTTTCAATATTCAGTATTCTGGTCTATCTGACAGTATTTCACTGATCTTCAGTGGCTAAATATTTTTAAGACATCCGCCTCTCCTTTTTCGGAGTCTGCCTTAGTCTGGAAGCTCAGCAGAAACCTATCCACCATGGGTGACCCTCCTGGCATTCAAGATACTGGTGGCATAGCTTCCAGGATCACAGTCACACTTACGTCCCCTCAATATGACAAACTGACAGACAAGTGGTGGGAAGTTTAGATCAGTGATTATTTAGTGTATGTCAGAATTATCTAGTGTATGTCAGAATTATCTAGGGATAATTATCAGAATATATCTAGTGCAATTTTTAAACCTTGATTGCTGCATCCTATCCCCAGGAGGTTTGGGGTGGAGCCCAAGAATTTGCATGGCTTACACTTTGAAGACCAATGGCTTAGTAGAATTATACACTTTTCTTTTCTAAAACATTAACCCTTGTCTATTTACACTCTAAAATCTGTGCTTTAACCACTGTGGTTGTTGTTAAGTGCAGTCAATTCAGTTCTGAATCATAGCGACATGAATAGAATTTTTGAGGAGCAGTTGGTAAGTTTGAACCTCTGCCCTTGTTAGACATTTGTATTGCAATTACTTTATATACTCGGGATTTGTATATATTTTTCTTTTAAATATTGTTTAACATTAACAAAAACAAAAACAAAAAAACAGAACAAATCCATTGTTGTCAAGAGTTTCCAAGGCTGTAATCTTTATTGAAGCAGACGGCTACATCATTCTCCCATGGAGCAGCAAGTGGGTTTGAACTGCAGATCAGCAGCTTTCTGTTTAATCACTGATCCGCCACTTTTCTGTTTTGAAGAGTTGTTTTTGTTGTTAAGTAGTACTGTCGATTTGGTTCTGACTCAAAGCAACCAAGTATAGTGTTTCTGAGGAGCACCTTGAAGAGTGTTTTGTTGTTGTTGTTGTTAAGTCCCATTGAGTCCATAGCAGCCCTGATTAGGGTTTCCAAGGAGCAGCTGATGAGCTTGAACTACTGACCTTGTGGTTCAAACTGACTTTATAGTCCAGCACAAAGGTGTAAGTTTTTATGTTGTACAATTGACTTTGTTTTTTTCATATTTTTGAGTCATCTCTAAAAAGTCTTTGCCTAAGCCAAGGTCATTAAAATGTTCTCCCATGTTTTCTTCTAGAAGTTTTATATTATTAGCTTTTGTGCTTAAGTGTATAAACTAATTTTAGTTAATTTTCATATATGAAGGGACTTCAAAAAACTAATGGAAAAATAAAAGATAAAAATTAAAAATATAAACTTTCTTTTTCAACATAATCTTCATCAAGTTCAAGACACTTTTGTACATGATGACACCAGTCATTTAGTCCGTCCATAAAGAACTGAGGGTCCTGGGAACTTAACCATGTCAACGCAATCTTTTTTACATTAAAAGAAAAATTGATGCCCTTTAAGGTTTTTATTAAGTTAGGAATAAAGAAGTCAGAGGAGCTAAATCAGGTCTGTAAGCTGGATGCCTAATGACATCCCATCAAAAATCTCACAAAATTGCACTAGTTTGATTGAGAGGGATAAGCAAGAGCAGCATAGTGAAGGACTCACTGGTGAAGCGTTCCTGGGCATTTTTCTGTTAAAGCTTTCTTTGAATTTCTCAATACACTCTCATACTAAGCAGATGTTATTGTTCTGTGGCACTCTAGAAAGTCAAATAGCAAAATACTGTGAGAATTCAAAAAAATTCTTGTCTTGACCTTGCTTCTTGACTGGTTCACTTATGTTTGGGCTGGACCATTTCCACCTTTTTGGCAGCCATTGTTTTGTTTGTGATTTGTCTTTAGGATCATACTGACATAGCCAAGTTTCATTTTCTATTACAATTCTTCCAAGAAATACTTCAGGATCTTGATCCCACTTATTTAAATCGTCTATAGAAAGCTCTTCTCTTCTCTATAGCTGATCTAAATGCAACAGTTTGGGCACGCATTCAGCATAAACTTCCCTCAACTCTAATTTTTCAGTCAGAATTGTGTAAATTGAACCTACTGAGCTATTAGGGGTATTATCTATTCTTTCTTCTTTTAATCATTGGTCCTCTTCAATTAGGACATCAAAAAATCATTTTTTTCCCTCACAAACTATGTGGATGGTTTACTGCTTGCAGTTTCATCTTCAACATTATCTGGCCCCTCCTTAAAATTAGTTATTCATTTGTAAATTGCTTGATTGTTTGGGCATTATCCTCATAAATGTTTTAAAAGCCTCAATGATTTCACCATTCTTCCACCTAAGCTTCACATTAAATTTGATGTTTGCTCTTGCTTTAATTTTAGGAGAATTTATGTTGTTCTGATAGGAGCTCTTTTCAGACTTATGTCTTAGTCTTCTTAGTGCCTCAGACTAGATTTTCTTCAGATATGTTGTAAGAAGTTAGTAAGAGTTTATTTTTGGGTGTAAAAAATTTTTTTTTTTTTTTAATCTGTGCATAGTTTTTTTTCATGATACATATTTTCCTTGAACTTGTTAAAGACCCACCATATGGTGTAAATGCTGATGTCCATTTTCTTTCTGTGATAATATCTAGCTTTTCCATAATGATTTGTTTCAATAATGTCTTTTCTCCTTTGAATTATGTGATCATCTTTCAGAAATCAATCCATTACATATGTAAAGATCCATTTCTGAATTCTAGTCTGTTCCACTATGCTTTTGCCTATCTATATGCCAATACACTTGACTTCATTATTATAGCTTTAGAGTAAATCTTCATGTCAGATAAAGTCTTCTTTGTTCTTTTTCAAAATGCTTTTGGATATTCTATATTTTCATACAAAATTTCAAATCTACTTGTTAATCTCTGATAAAAATCTCCATGAGGTTTTAATTGAAATTCTGTTTAATATATAAAATAATTTGGGGAATATAGATTTTTTTTTTTTTTTTTATCATTTTTGAGTCTTCTTATCCATAAGCCTGGTACATATCTCCAGGTATTTAGATCTTTCTTCATTGTTCTTAGCTGTGTTTGGTAGATGTTGCCAAAGGATGTAGTCTTCCAATGACTTGGCTGAGTCCTGGAGGATCTATTTCCAACCTAGCTCACTGCATTGTTGGCAAAATGGTGTTCGTGGATGGCATGGTGCCTCAATTCCTCACCCCATAAGCCTTTCCACAGCAATACTTGAATGCCCATTTGATATGGCAGGTGGATTCCACAGATAGGTATACCAAGAAAATTCTATGCTTCCTCAGATAGCACGTTGTTGTTGTTGTTGTTGCTAGGTGCAACTGAGGCAGTACTGACTCATAGAGCCCCTATGCACAGCAGAATGAAACACTGCCAGGTCCTGCACCAAACTCATAATCATGGCTATACCTGACCCCATTGCTGCTGCACCTGTGTTAAATAATCTCACTGGGGAATCTTTCTTTTCCTTTGACCCTCTAACCTATCAAGCATGATATCATGCTCCAGGGACTGGTCCCTCCTGATAATATGTCTAAAGTATGAGAGACAAAATCTGACCATCCTGGCTTCCAAGGAGCACTCTGGCTATCCTTCTTTCAACATAGTTCTGTTTGTTCTTTAGAAGCCCATGGTACTTTCAATATTCTCCTCCAACACCATAACTCAACTGCATCAACTCTTCTATGGTCTTCCTTATTCACTGTCCAACTTTCACATGCATATGAAGCTATTGAAAATACCATGGCTTGGGTCAGGTACACCTTAGTCCTCAAACTGACATATTTGTTCCTCAACACTTTTTAAGAGCTCTTCCCACAATATTCTATTAGCCATACAGGTCAGCCCTGGATCAGTGTGACAGGACAATACAAGAGCCAGAATATCCAAAATTTAGGATCACTGGATACCATCTTGGAGGACAGTTACCTCATCAATTATTCCTATCCACCCAAGAGTTCCTTATATCTGGCAGGAACACATATCTTCCCATTTGCAACAGCAATGTAGAATTTAATGGTTAAGTCTTTGTCTTTGGTTTCCAACAGAACTGGGTTCAAATCCTCATTCCTCTCCTTGAGAAATATAAACTCTCTCTTAGCTTCATTTTCCTAATTGGTCAAATAAGGATAATTACAATGCATACATAAAGTTGTTCCACTACTTCTCTGTCAGTTTCTTTTACTGTGGTGGCTAAAAGACAATCATCAAGACATATAATAGTCAAGTTCTCTAAAATCAAAGATAAGGAGACAATCCTGAAAGCAGCTAGGGAAAAGAGGAGTGTTACAGACAAAGGCAACCAAATCAGATTAAGATTGGATCTCTCAAGAGAAATCATGCATACAAGAAGGCAATGGTGATATATATATATATATATATAGATATATATATATATATATATATATACCTTGAAAGAAAAAACTGCCAACCAACAATCCTCTACCTACCAAAGTTGTCCATCAAATACGATGGTATAATCAAAACATTCCAGAATAAAAGGAAGATAAGAAATCTTGCCAAAGCCAACCCTGCTATGAAAAGCATCCTCAAGGAAGTTCTGTGGACTGAGAACCAACAAGAACAGACAACAACAAGAGAATGACGTACATGGCAGCATCACCTTGAACTCAATTGACAAATGGAAGAGTCAAGAACAAAATAAAACTATAAGAACAGAGGATCTGGGAGGTTAGTCGATGATCAAAACAATTACAATGTGAAAAAAGGTAAACACAGAGGAACAGAGATCCAAGTGGTGAGAAGATCATGTAGATTACAGGATAAAATAGACTGTCTTAAATGGAGGGAAGAATTAATGGAATATAAGGTAACCACAACAGTGGGGTTGGGGTGTGGGGTTTAGTTTGGGGGTTGGGGAGTGCAATACAAGAAGGGGGAGGAGGTGGAGGAACAAGATAGATAGGGGAACACTGAGACAGGTTTGTATGGCCTAAGTGGGACAGAGGTAAATAGTGATGCATGCTCAACCTTGGAACAACAGGGCTCTGTGATACAGGGATCTAGGCATAGCTTGAAGAGGGGAAATAATACTAAAATGCTTGACTGTCTTATGAATATTGGTTCCCCTTGCCTACTACTGTAAAATAGACACCTGAGTGGGATAGAAAGGAATGTTGGGAAGCATGATTAGAGAAAACTTGTAATCCCCTCTTCAGCCTATAACTGATTGGAATACCTAAAAGGGGTTCTAGAGCTTGCCTAGTGAAATAGTCCTCTTGCAAAGCCTTTGCAGAGTATAAGACCTTAGGTGGACTCCTCAGTCCCATCCAGAACCTTATGAGGTGGGACATTCCCACTAGCAAGAACAAGCAGACCAGCATGGAACAGCAAGAGCAACAGAAGATACATCTTCAAAGAAAGGCCATCAGGAAAAACCCAAAACAAAAATGTTAGCATGACTGGCTACTACAAGAATAAGCACGCTGTTCACCGGGAAGCCATCAAGGCAAGCAATCAAGTTCCTTCAGGACAAACTCCCCTCTAAGACTGGAACTCAAAGGGAACACACAAACAGGCATATAAGCTTGCTGGTGACCACATTGGTCTACTGGTGAGTGTAAGAGGGGGAAAGGCAGCAATGAAGAAATGGGCTGAGTTCAACTACAGTCCAATTGACTCCCATTGACCTGGAGATGAGAGAGAGAAGAGGAAGGGCTGGTTGGTCCAAAGTGTGGTGAGACCTAGAGACACTTGAGCCCATGGACAAGGACATAGCCACAGAGGGCTAGAACTGAGAGTGAAGTATCCAGCTGATATGAAGTGAGGGGAGATACACAAGAACACCCAAACTTGCAGACAGAACTCATTTGGCCTAATCTCGATGGCTTGGTAATCAGAACTCAACTAGAAGAAGATTACAAAAAAAAAATTTTTTTTGATAAATGAAACGAGGGTAAATTACTAGAATTTAATGAACCTGTCTTATACTCATGGAGTAAATAACTCTAAACACCAGCAGAGAGGGAAGGAGTCTTCATATCAAGTATCAATGCTATTTATTCCCTTCTGTACACAGGGTAGATAGGGACGGGCAACTTAGACACTGGCTACCTAAAATGAGGGGGTAATAAAGGCATGAAGTGACTGGCTTACAAGGTTTCAAGAGGGAGTTTAGTTTAAGAATGTAGGAGGGAATAAAACCACTGAATAGTTTTCATCTTGTCTAGATGGGTCTGGTGAAAAGAGATGGAGATAAGATTCGTATGATTCAATAGTGAATAATTATTATCATGATGAATTGCGACTGTCACAATTGTAATGGTAGAAGTTTTGTAACAAAAACGGGGGCGGGGGGGTTAATCTCACAGTCCAAAAACAGAGAACCCTATGACCATCAAGGGAGAAGAGCACAAGCAGAATACAGGACCTTATCCAGAGAAGCAGCGATGCCAGAGACAGAGGCAGAGTTGGGGACACGGAGAGAGGGAGCAGCTGAGGACTCTAGATTCATGGGAAGAGAGGGACTGAGAGCCAGTAGACAGGAGGCAGACTTGCAGAATGTGCCCTTTGGCGGTGTAAATTATTATATATGCCTGAGTGTGTTTTTGTTTTTTTAAAAAGCTAAAGTGAATAGAAGGAAATACTGTTAACTGATGATACATGGAGGAGATTATAATCATTGTAATTAAACAAGGTGTATGATTTGTTAAATGTAAAACTGATGATTTGCCCTGTAAACTTTCACACAATCCATAATAAAAACCCTAAAAAATATATAAAAAGAAAGAAAAAGAGGAAGACCTTCAACAAGACTTCTTTAGAAAATTTTTTTAAAAGAATCAATAGTATTGAAGGAAAAAGTACAAAGTGCACTGAAGTTATTAGCAAAAAAAACACCTAGACTCCAATAACTGACAAAATACCAGCTGAAATGTTTCACCAAATTCATACAGCATTGTAGGTGTTCACTCATCTTTGCCAGGAAATTTCGAAGAAAACCACCTAGTCAGTCAACTGGAAAATAATATGTGCCTAATAAGGAGTTCTGGTAGCATAGTGGTTACGAATTGGGCTGCGGACCATAAGGTCAGCGATTCGAAACTACCAGCTGCTCTGCAGGAGAAAGATGAGGCTTTCTACTCCCGTAAGGATTTACACCCTCGGAAACCCTGTACAGGGTCGCTATGGGTCGAAACCGACTCGACGGCACTTAACAACAACAACAAATCCAGAGAAATGTGATCCAATGGAATATGGGTCCAATATTAAATTCAAGTAAATTATCAAACAATATCATCAATATTAAATTCAAGTAAATTTATGATAAACATATTTTTTAAATAATTACATCAGTGCATCAACAGGAAACTGCCAGAAATTCAAGCCAGACTCAGAAGAGAATGTGGAATAAGAAATGCTATTGATGATTTCAGATGGATCTTGACTGAACACAGAGAATACCAGAAATAGGTTTGCCTGTGTTTTATTGACTATGCCAATGCATTGGAATGTGTGAATCATAACAAATTATGGATAGCACTGAGAAGAATGGGAAACAAAGAGAAGGACCAGTAGTTGGAAAATATGGCCTTGGTGATAGAAATGATGCTGTGGATTACACGATAGAATTTTGCAAGACCAATGATTTCTCCACTGCAAATACTGTCTTTAACAATATAAAAGGCAACTATAGACATGGACCTCACTAGCTGAAATAAACAGAAATCAAACTGACTGCATCTGTGGAAAGAGGGAGTGGAAAAGCTCCATATCATCAGCCAAAACAAAACTAGGGACAGACCATGGAACAGATCATTAATTGCTCATATGAAAGCTCAGGCTTAAGCTGAAGAAAATTGAAGTAAGTCCTCAAGAGCAAAATATGACCTTGAACATATCCTACCTGAATTTAGGGCTCATCTGAAGAATAGATTTGATGAACTAGATACTAATGACCAAAGCCCAGAAGAATTGTGGGATGACATCAAGAACATCATATAGGAAGAAAGCAGATGGTCATTAAGAAGACAAGAAAGAAGGAAAAGACCAAAATGGATGACAGAAAAGACTCTAAAACTTGTGCTTCATAATAGAGATGCTAAAGCAAATGGAAGAAATGAAGAGATCAAAGAGCTAAACAGAAAATTTCAAAGGGCAGCCCTGAAAATATTATAATGAAATGTTCAAAGACATGGAATTAGAACACCAAAAAGGAAAGAACATGCTCAGCATTTCTTAAGCTGAAAGAACTGATGCCAGTCCTATATAGATTTAGAAGCAGTAAATATTTACAGGAGCAGAAAGTTTAATCTTACTCCCACAGAGCAGCTTGAAGATTGTAATTGCTGACCTTACAGTTAGCAACCCAGTGTGTAATCACCATGCTACCTATGCTATCAGGGCTCCTATGACATAAGGTTGTTGTTGTTGTTGTTATGCACCATAGAGTCGGTTCCGACTCATAGTGACCCTGCACAGGGTTTCCGAGGGTGTAAATCCTTACGGGAGTAGAAAGCCTTATCTTTTTCCTGCGGAGCGGCTGGTAGTTTCGAATTGCTGACCTTACGGTCCGCAGCCCGATTCGTAACCACTACGCTACCAGAGCTCCTTATTAGGCACATATTATTTTCCAGTTGATTGGCTAGGTGGTTTTCTTCCAAATTTCCTGGCAAAGAAAGCCTTATCCTTCACCCGCTGAACAGTTGGTAGTTTCAAACTGCCAGCCTTGAGGTTAGCAGACCTTGAGGTTAGCAGCCCGATTCGTAACCACTACGCTACCTTTTGACAAGAGACACTCATTAAAGACAAACACTACAATTATTATTTCTGTTAGCAACTAGGGACATTAAAGTCTATATCTTCTTAGTTATTACAAAAGACTAGGAAGAGTTGCAATAATGGGGAAAAAACTGGCTTTGGGTGCCAATCAAAATTATAGCATTTTCCTTTGCAAGAAATATGTCTTACATGACAGAGATTACAGCTGTAGCTGATGTCCACTAAGCCCCACCAACATCCACTTGGCCTAACCCTTAGGGAGATTGCCAAGACTCCCTTACAGATGACCCAATTATCTTCGTGTTTCAGTGCCCAAGGGCATTCTCTAACTGTGAGAGAAAGTCTAAGGCAGTTGAAAAATCTCCGAGGAGGGGTTACTACTAAGATGAAACCTTCTACACAGGAAGGAGCAGAGAAGATAGGTAAAGGCCTGATAGGCCTCATCTTCAGAGGAAAACTTTTTGGTTGTGTGTTACACAGTAGCCAAGAAGATAGGTTCCCAGCAGAATTGTGGCTCTAGTGCCAGAAATAATCTGTTCCTTCACAATACTTGATTAGCCCCTTTCATTCCCTTTCTCATTTTCCCAACTCCCTCATCATGCTTCCAAGGTTCAGCATTCAAACAATCCACTTATTACCTCCAAATTCTTATCTTAGATTCTGAATTTTAGGGAACCAAAGTTAAACAGAGTCCGGCCTCAGAAACACAATGCTTTGGACACATGGGAGTGCTTCAAATGAAAGGTGATGCTCTATGGAGAAAGAAGCCAAAGAATGAAAGACGTAACTTATTCCAAACCAAAAGCCCAGGCTAGAAATAGAGAGATAGTCATGCAAGGTAGTTTGTGTTCCCAAACTCTCCATACTTGAAACCCACAACGTTGAAAAGTCTTTGTTCGGTAGACTTCTAAGCCAAGTGTCTCCAGGCCCTTGGCAGAACCACCTTGATCGAGGCAGCAGTTGCATGAAACACAGAGTAATGTCTGGGCCCTGCCTGCTATTTCTATGATGAGTAAGCCACAAGCCACAAGCCACAGTGCGGAGGACACCATCCCAAATACAACAATTTGGCAATGCAGATAGTTTTCTTTGAAAGGGATCTGCAAATACATTTCTTACACTTTGGAACTTCAATGGAAGATAATTATTCTTTTCTGCCTTGTAATATATATTAAAAATGTTCAAATGTGGCTTTACAAGGAACTCTGCCAAATACTTTTTAGTCCCCAGATCCAGCTTTACTTAATTTTATATAGCCTGCTTAGTCTATTATATAATACCCTCTCATGAAGTCTGAATTTGCTAAGGATATTAAATGATATGTCTTTACATTAAAAAATCTAACTTAAAAAACCTTCAAGTTTAAGGACTTTTGCTCCTCTGATCTATCTCAATATGCAATAGCCATTGAAAGAAATTAAAGCCCTCCCCAAAATACGTCTCCAGAGTTTTACTACCTTCCTGAAATGAAATAAAATAAGATCTTCACCTTCCAGAAAAAAGCAATGTACATGACAAGGTTGTTTTCTGTTAAACAGTATACTTTATTACCACCCAGGGCATACATTATCTCAACCAGTACATTTCAGGTCCTTTTTTTGAGCTTTTTTTATGAGTTCATGCCAGCAACTAGATAATGAGCACAAAAGCTTGTGTAAAATGCTGCATTTGTTGGAGTGTTTGTGTTGGCTTCTTTAAAATCGGCTGATTTCCAAATCTCCTTCTCCACCCTACCTTAGTTATATTTATACTCTTGTACAGAACAAACTTGAATCCATATTTAAACATGAAATGCTTTGTGAGCATTCGTGCAAATCTCTTTATCGGGGTCTCACACATTAACGCCCTTCACAATTAACCCACAGGCCGATTGTTTAACATAACGTTTCCACGGGGCCTGTTTCACGGAGTCTGTTTCAGGGAGTCACGGCCTTGTTTTTTTACTTTTCTTAGCTTTCCTGGACAATCAAAAGGAAGTGGAATACAGCCAGCATGCTGAAAGCTGGAGCTGCCCCACTGTCTCCTCCTACCTTCTGTCTCCGGCTTTGTTTTTCTCTTTCTTTCTCTCTCTTTTATTTTTTCCTTTTCCGTCCTTTTTGGTGGTAGAGAGGATTGAGCCAGACAACGGAACTACAACCTTGCTCTGCTGTTTTTCCCTCCTGGCTCAAAGCTAAAGATTTGTTGTTGTTAAGCATTATCAAGTCAGTTCCGACTCATAGCAACTTTGTATAGTGTTTCCAAGGAGAAGTTGGTGGGTTTGAACAGCTGACCTCTTGATTCGCAGTCCAGTGCTGATCTTACAGTGCCACACCAGGATTCCAGTTAAAGACTCACTGTGACCAACTCATAAAGCCTAGTGATACCACCTCAGTATCAGTGGGATTATGTTCTCTGCTCCTTCCCCAAAGTAATGGCTGGGGATGTCTGGGGGCAGGGGTGGGGTGCAGAGTGGGAACTGCGGGTTTACAATGCCTATTCTTAATGTAATGAGAGCATTTCGTTATGAAAATGTAATAATCCTCATCTTTCTTTAATTAAGAGGTTGCTTTATGAGAGTCACACTTTCTTGCCCCACGTCCCCGTTTTCCATTTTGCTCATTGAAGAGAGGGGCTACAAACCTGTGCAGACTGAAGCAGAAAGACTTAACGGTGCTGCAAGTTCTTTCTTTAACAAAATGTTCCCACAAGAGGCCAGTGGCTTCGTCTCCCTTAGCCACAATTACAGAAGTTTACTCTTCTGTAAACTAGAGATTGATTTATATTTATTGAATGCTTACTGTAGATAAGAGATACTCTAGACATACACATAACAGAGAGTAATTATGCCTGAGTAATTATGCCTGTCCTATAGGGTGATTAGAAAGACCTGATAAGCTTTCCCACAGAGCACTGCATCTGACAGGTAGTAAGTGTGCAAAACCATCATTGCCCCATCACCATCAGTAGCAGCATCAATCATGATGAAATTTAAAAGGTTTAGGAATGAACAATAAATGTCTCTACTATAATTTATATAATAAATAAAATCCAGGTTTGGGGGTATGGTATTGTTGTTGTTGTTGTTAAGTGCCTTTGAATCAGTTCTGACTCATAGCGACCCTGTATAGGGTTTCTAATGAGCAGCTGGTGAGTTCAAACTGCTGACCTTGCCATTCAAACTGACCTTGAAGTCTAGTGTTTATCCTATAGCGCCACACCAGTACTCCAAAGTATGGTACCTTAGTGATGGTGGTTAGGTGCAGTGAAGTCAGTTCCAACTCATAGTCCTCTGTATAGGGTTTCCAAGGCTGTAACTCTATATTGGAGGAGAAGGCCTAATCGTTCTCCTGCAGAGTCACTGGTAGTTTCAAATTGCTGACCGTGAGATTAGTAGCTTGACTTGTAACCACTATGCTACCAGAGCTCCTTGGAGTATGATATATGTGCATGCAAACCTCAACTCCACCAGTTTCCATATACATGACCTTGGCAAGTTGTCTAAACTCTTGATGCTATCGTGTTAACATTGATTAAATGGGATTGTCAAAGTATCAAACTCAAAAGGTTACTATAAGGATTGTGCTTAGAAATGTACTTCCCACACTGTATACAGGACAATATGCAATTGCCATTGTCAATATTACTTCCTATATAATGCATTTTTATTATGAAGATTTCATTCAGAAATTGTCACAAAAGAACAAATGCATATGAAGCCATTTATAATTAGTTGGTTTGATGACAAGCATATTCTTTAAGTTTCTGGAAGCCTTTTAAACCAAAACATGTCAAGTAACAAAAGTTGAGCAGGAAGAAGGACAATCTGTTTGAGAAATTGTTTCAGTTGCATTTTTGGGGGAGAAAATTAGGTGATACGTTAGTTGTGATAAGCAAGCCTTATTGTTATAACAAACAGCCCCAAGTCTTAGTGGTTTAACACAAAAGTACACATGCCATAGCTCAGTTCAGTCTTGGTATGGCACTGTGGGTTAATGCGCTGGACTGCAAGGTCAGTTTGAACCTCAAGATCAGCAGTTCAAGCTCACCAGCTGCTTCCAGGAAACCCTCTATACAGGGTCGCTATGGGTTGGAACTGACTCAACAGTACTTAACAACAACAAGTCATTCAAGGACCTGGGTCCACCTGTCAATGGCACTGCCATCTTTTACAGTTTCCAAGTCCTTGCTAAGATTTTTCATATTCATTCATTAGGCAAGAAAAGAGAAAAGATACGCAGGATAATGGCACAAGATATTTCAGGGACCAGACCTTGTTGTTAAGTACCGTAGAGTCAATTCCAACTCATAGTGACCCTGCACAGGGTTTCCGAGACTATAAATCTCTACAGGAGCAGAATGCCTCATCTTTCTCCTGACAAACCACTGGTAGTTTCGAACTGCTGACCTTGAGGTTGCAGCCTGATTCATAACCACTACGCTACCAGATGGGTATGGTATGCAACATTTCTGCTTCTATTACACTGGCCAGAATTCACCTAATGGCATCATCTAACTTCAAGTGCTGAAGAGAATTTCAGTTATCCTATGTGTCCAGAGAGAAGAGTATCACATAGCATAGTCTCTTTCTCAGCTGGGTAGGAGGAGCTCACTTGGCATCTATCAACTCAATTTACATAAAGTAGAGACAACAGAAACAAATAGCTTGCAATTCCTCATTGAAACTGTGAATAATTCACCCTTGCAAAGCATGGTCATATAATTGATAGTCCACCTTGGGACAATCTTGAGAATGAGGAGTTAAAAGCAAGCAAATGCATAATACTTTGGAATATTTTTAATTAATGAAAGTATTGGTTTTAATTTATTAGAAACTCACAACATAGATCTGGTCAACAACTAATTTGTGAAAGAAAATATTTTGGAAAAGTAAATACTGTATATATTTAAAGTCTTAACACATTAAAACAAAAAAAAATGTACACTTAATATTATCTCCACATTTGACACAAGGCAATTTTTCTTATTATACATTTATATATTTAATCAGTTGCTTAGCCATATCTAATACTATATTGCTTATATTTTAAAATATTTTTTATTTCAACATCTCATTATTTTTCTTGTTATTAAAAAAATTGCCTAGAACCTTGTTCAAAATTGCACCATTAAATATGTGAGATTTTTAAACATTTAAAGAAAAATCTCTTAATATTTGCTGTGGTTAAGCTACCAAGCTCACAGTCAATTCTCCTAAATGAAATGCTATTATTAATGCTATTATTTTTTCTTTAAATATATAAATATTTTAGCCCAAGCATTTTCACAGGTACTAACTCTTTGCCTCTCATCAGAGTATCTTTTTAGAGAGAGATTTTTCATAAGCAAAACTTGTAAAAACAGTCATTTTACTGATGATTAATTTGAATGATTTAATCAGATTTGCTGTTGGTGTTAAGTGTTGATGAGTTGAGTCCACCTCATAGCTACCCTGTGTAGGGTTTCCAAGGAGTGGCTTGTGGGTTTGAACCACCTACATTGTGGTCCGCAGGCCAGTGCTTATCCTAGAGCACTATAACAGGAATACAAATTTAGATGCTACAAAATCACAGACCTTCTCAATTTTATTTTATTCCAGTTTGTTAAATCCAGTTTATCCAGTTACAAATAGGAGCTCTATCAATAAAGTCTCCCCACAGGTAGAATTATTCCATAGCATAATTGTACAGTTTCAAATGGAAATCTTGCATATCATTTCAGCTTACATAGTTTAATATGTATAATGTACAGAAATAAAATTAAATGGCTTCTTGTATGCCAGGTTTATTGTCAATAATCTCAAGCAATCGAGTGCTGGTGATAAACACTGGACTGCTAACAATAAGGTTAGTAGTTCAAATGCACCAGCCACCGTTCTTGGGAGATAGAAGACTTTTTCTGCTCCCATAGAGACTTGCAGCCTCAGAAACCTTATAAAAGGTTACCATGAGTCGGAACCGACTCAACAGTGTATAACAACAACAGCATAAGCTTCAAAAAGCTTTAACAAAAATTGTATTTTATTTTCATTGACTGTGGAGCCCTGGTGGCATAGTGGGTTACACATTAGGCGACTAACCTCAAGGTCAGGAGTTTGAATCCACCAGTCATTCTTAGAGAGAAAGAGGAGGTTTTCTGCTCCAGTAAAGATGTATAGCTTTGGAAGCCCTACATAGGGTCACTATGAGTTGGAATCAATTCAGTGAAGTGGACTTGAGTTTTTTTGTTGTTGTTTTTTTGATTCATTGAATATTTGATTTTAGAGAATAAGCACTGGACTGTTAACCACAAAGTTGGCAGTACAAGTCCACCAGCTGCTCCTTGGAAATCATATATATATATATAACCACTATGAATCAGAACTGACTTGAAGGCACTAAACAATAACAACAACAATCAAATTTAGAAATTTTATTTATAATAAAAAACTGTTCCCTTCACCAGAATGAACTTCTAAAATCTTTACTCAAATTCCATAAAATAGATTAGAAAGAAATCTCGATCTAATATGTTTAGCATATCCGATACCTTGGAAGCAGTATGCAACATATCCCATGGCCCAGGCTACAGCTGGATGGTCCCCCCATTGTCTGACAGAGGCAACAACCTTGAATGCTCCCTTTACCATATGCATACCATCTCTGAAACGGTTTTGATGAGCATGGAAGGGGTTGTTGTTGTTGTTAAGTGCCAACGAGTCAGTTCCAATTCAAAGCATCCACATATAGGGTTTTCAAGAAACAGTTGGTAAGTTTGAACCATCAACCTTGCAGTTAGCCGTCCAGTATTTACCCTATAGTGCCTCGCCAGGAAAGGGTTAGCAAATTAAAAATGGTTTATCCCCTTAAAGTGAGAACTTTGTTTATTAAGCATTTGTCTCACACACCATAAACAAGACCATGGTAGTAGCTGGAATTACAATGTGGAGATCTTCCAAGTCTATTCCAAATTATTTTAATACAGATGTTAATAATAATTCATCACTTAAAAAGTTACAGACAAATGCTAACCCAGATGGGGTAACAGGTCAGCAGATGTAAATCCAGAGTGTCTCAGATAACCCAGTACATATGTTTACTCTTCTTTTGTGCCCCTTCACAGTTACAAATTTCTTGTCATTCCCCACATCTGGTGTGGCGCTGTAGGATAAGCACTGGAAAGCAAAGTGAGTTGGAACCACTGATTGGCACTTCAAATCCACCAGTCACTCCTTGGAAACCTTACACAGGGTTGGTATGAGTCAGAACAGACTCGAGGAAAGTTAACAATAACCACATCTAGATCAAGTAATTTGCCTATTTTTCAGATACTCTAAATGTAAAATGGGATCTGTTTAGCAAACAGAATCATGTTTGATCTGATGACATTTCCATTGCTCTGACCTCACCAGGGGGCAAACTGACTGGTTAGTGCTCTCAGCTGCAGCCTGAGATGGAGGAGGAGGCTCCACCATCTGAGTAGAGGGAATTGTTGTTGCTTCTGTTATGAATTGTCAAGCCGGTTCTGACTCATATCAACCCTGTATAACGTTTCCAAGGAGCATCTTTTGGGTTTGAACAACCGACCCTGCAATTAGCACTCCAGAGCTTATTCTACAGTGCTACACCAGGACATTGTTGTCACTGTTGTTGTAAAGTGCTGTGAAATCAGTTCCGACTCATAGCAACCCTATATAAGGTTTATGAGGAGCTGCTGGTGGGTTTGAACTGTTGACCTTACAGTTAGTAGTTCAGTGCTTATCCTACACCAGGACTCCATATCACATGCATTTATTGTTATTGTTAAGTGCCATTGAATCGGTTCTGACTCATAGCAATCCTGTATAGGTTTCCGAAGAGCAGCTGGTGAGTTTGAACCATTGACCTTGTAGTTCAAACCGACCTTGTAGTCCAGTGCATTAACTCACAGTACCACACCAGGACTCCTATATCAGGGCATGTTGTTGTTGTTGTTAAGTGCTATTGAGTTGGTTCCAACTCATAGTGACCCTGTACAGGGTTTCGGAGGAGTAGCTGGTGGGTTTGAACTGCCCACCTTGTGATTCACAGTCCAGTGCTGATCCTACAGTGCCACACCAGGGGTCCACATCAGGGCAAAGTACACAGTAAGTAAGCTAAAATTTACAAGAGTCCTTAGTGTTGAAAAGTGAGCTGAAAGGGGGAATCAACGTCCTGTGAAGATTCTTGAAGCATGAGGGTGCAGAGTGTGGTAGCCAAGCTGAAGTGTGAGGTAATAGTATCTCACTGTTTTAATCGTAGAGTTGTTGGTTAGAGATTGGGCTACTAGCAGAAAGTTCAGCAGTCAAATCCACCAGCTGCCCCACAAGAGAATGATAAGGCAATCAGCTCCATAAAGATTTGCATTCTCAGAAAACCTATGTAGGGTCCCTTTGGGTCTGAATCCACTCAATAGCAGTGTTGTTTTGTTTTCCTGTATTTTTTGGTTTTGTGCTTTTGGCTTATGCTCAAGTTAAGGCATTACTGCTTCAGTGGTAGAGTTCTCACTTTCTATCAGGGAGAACCAGGTTCAATTTCCAACCAATGCATCTCATACACAGACAGTTCTTATCTGTCAGAGAGTCTTGTATGTTGCTCTGATGCTAAAACAGGTTTCAGCAGAGTTTCCAGACTACAACAGACTAGGAAGACCTGGAGATCTAGTTTTGAAAATCAACCAGTGGAAACAGAATTCATTACAACAATCTAATCCATAAACAACCATAGGATGGCACAGGACTGGACAACATTTTCTTCTGTTGTGCACGGGTTTGCCATCACTTTGGGGACAACTCAACAGCAGTCAGCAAGAATTTACTTCAGTTGCAGTTTGGGATTCTAAGGTGGGCACAACCAACAGAAACTTATCATCAAATCGTCTAGAAAACTAAGAAGTACACTCCCTGTGTATAATCTCAAAAGCTCAATGCATCCAGTTTGCGGACAAATGAATGAAACTTCTTTATTTCCCAGATAGCTCAACCTACTATTTTTTATTTCAAGAGCAAGCTTAAAGTGAAAAGATAAACAGATTCAAGAAAAATAAATAAAACAAACATATAGTTTTCTTATAGTTTACATCTCTAATCCTGCCTTGAAATATCCCTTCTGGCAGCTTTTAGAGATAGATCATTGTCTGCATTTAATTAAAACATTTCTTATTTTTAATACAATCATGAGGAAACAAGAAAATTTCACCAATTTATTCATTAACCCATTCATTGACTCAAATAGTCATTCAACACACATTTGTCAAACACTTTTGCAAACAAATGGCACCTCAGGTTTTTATAAAGTCACAATTTTTGTCTTCCAGAAGAGGACCCTGATATGTCTGTAGGATATTCTTTAGATATAGCCATGAGAACTTTGACAATCTTTCACAAGAGGGACAGCATGGCACTTGCCATCTGAATGAACTCCTCCCCACTCAGTCAATAAAAAAGGATGAATTAGAAGCATACAATGTGTATAATGCAATTTTACCAGATGAAATTAGATTAACCTTAATTTTTAAATTTGGTTCAGACATTCTTAATGACCAATGCTTGTAAATACTGCAGTGAAAGCAAAAGTAAGTTGGTCTACTGTTGTTGTTAAGTTCCATGGAGTTGGTTCAGACTCCTAGTGACCCTGTATAGGGTTTCCAAGGAACAGCTGGTGTGTTTGAACCACCCACCTTGTGATTTGCAGTTCCTTGTATATCTATAACGCCAAGTTAGATTATAGGGTAAATTCTTCTCCAGCATTATTTTCTGGAGTCAAATGGAAAACTATCTAAAAAAAAAATATATATATATATATATATATATATATATATGTTATGTGAGTTCTGGTATGGTGCTATAGGATAAGCACTAGACCACCAGGTCAGTGGCTCAAATCTACCAGCCACTCCTTGGAAACCCTATACAGGATTGCTATAAGTCACATAATGGTTGTGTGTTGTGGAGTCAGTTTTGAATCATAGTGACCCTGTATAGGGTTTCTGAGGCTGTAAATCTTTATGGGAGTACAAAGTCTCATCTTTCTCCTATATGTGTGTGTGTGTGTGTGTGTGTTGTTAAGTGTCATCAAGTCAGTTTTGACCCACAGCGGCCTTGTATAGGGTTTCCAAGGAGCGACTGCTGGGTTTGAACCTCCGACCTTGCAGGAAGCAATCCAGTGCTTATCCTACAGTGCCATACCAGGACTCCATATACATGCATACACTTCTATCCCTTACATTCCACTAGACAATTGATAGTGAAAACTAGAGAACTTATTATGTCCCTACTATATAAAAACCTAGCGCTGGTGCCTTACTTTTATAATCTCTAATTATCACAGTATCTTTATAAATAAGAATTACTAAACTCACTTTGCAAATGTGAAAATAGACTCTAATAATTCTGTGTTTTCCAAAAATAACACATTTAGCTAATGGTTGTAGTTATTGTTGCTAAGTGCCATCGAGTCGATTCTGACCCATAGTGACCCTGTACAGGGTTTCCAAGGAGCAGCTGGTGAGCTTGAACCACCGACCTTGTGATTCAAGCCAACTTTGCTGTCCGGTGCATTAACCTACAGAGCCACACCACCATGTGGGTTTCAAAACCAAGCCTCTCTAACTTTGTGATCAAAACAGCATGTCCTATAAGGAAAAGAAAATCTATTACGTTTCTAGTTCTAATATCTTTAACCTCAGTTTTCTGAGTTCAGAATTGTACATACTACTTCTGTTGGGCAAAGTCAGAGGTTGGAATCAGATGATCAATTGGATGACCTGTAAGAGAGGCTATGTAGAGTATGTACTCCCAGAAGATGTGGTGAATGACAGCAAGGATGTTGTCTGGCTAATTCTGCTCACAATCTTTTCCTCTACCTCGTTCTTCAGTTCACAGCAACCCCATCTACTCTCTGACCCCTTCATTTTCCCCCCTTAACTCCCCAGGCATGAGGCTATAGGCTCACAAGCAGATATGAAGTAGAGGGTGGGCACAACATGGCTGCATCTCCATGTGGTAAATGAAAATGCTTTCTATAATTCTATATGATTCTTCACTCCTCACATAAAGAAGAGGTCTAATCCTCAGCCCAGGAATTCAAGTTGGCCATGGAACTTCCATTGTCTGTGGGATGTTGAAAAAAGTGATAAAGTAGAGACTTGAAAAGTGCTTGCACCCTGGGGCCTGCCCTCTGTGCTACCCTTCCTGGGAAGTCTGCCATCACTTAGTAGAAATCAGCCTGCTCATGAAAAGAGGTTCCAGTTTTGGCAAGCATCCCAATTGTTCCAAGGACATCAGCTGACCCCAGACACATAAGCAATCCATCAAGATCAATAGCCTTGAGTGGATCAGCAGAACTTCACTAGCCCCCTGCCCCTGCTTATCCATACAATTGGAAGCTATGGTAAATAGCTTTTATTTGAAATCACTACATTTTAATGAGGTTTATTGTGCTTCAGTAAACAATCCCTATACTCAAGCTTAAACCTGGGTCCTACACAAGCCTCATATTGCAGCTTTGAAGTTTTCCCTGGCAATGTCACTAGAGACTTGGATTCTTAAAGCTGGGAAGAAACCAGTGAGCAACATTATTGTGCTTTGGTCATCATGTATTAATGTCTCCTTCATTCTAATTTCCTTTTAGAAACTAACTTCTCCATATTGTTCTTATTCTTAGGGAGAGTATGAAATTGAGCAGCCATCCTATATTAAAGTAGTAGATATCTAAACAAAACCCGTTTAGTCTATTCCCTATACAAATTCACTGAGGCTGTAAATTTTTACAGGAGTAGAAAGTCTCATCTTTCTCCCACAGATCCACTGATGGGTTTGAATATATCTTGACCTTGTAGTACCAGTCCAATGCTTATCCTACATTGCCACCAGCTCTCCTTTTGTTAAATCACAGCAATGGCTAGAATTCTTCAGCCTTTCCTATCTCCATAACTTTGCAATATAAATGTGAAGTTGCTGTTCCTCTCATCAAGAGATGGAGTCTACTTTCCCACCTCTTAAATTTGAGCTGCCATGAGCTTTATTTGTTCATTAGAATGTGGCAGACGTAACATTGTGAATGTTCTGAGCCTGAACCTCAAGAGATCTTGAACATTGCTACAACATTTTTGGACCTCTGTCCAATTGCCATGTTAGTTTACCGGAATATGAAAGACCATAAGGAACAGAAACTAGTCAGTGCAGTTGGGTCATTGTACATCAACTAACCCCTGGATACTATGGCAGCTGACCACAGATGCATGAGTGAGCCCAGCCAAGATAAACAAAGCCTGGTCCAGACCTGTAGAACAATATAGCTGAGCCCAGCCGAAATTATCAACCCACGGGCATACTTGTATTAAACCAATGAGAGTTGGGATTTGCTTTTATAGCAACTAGCATTGCTTACTTTACCAATATTGAGTTGGCTTATATCCTCACCTAACATGATGGCTGATTTGTTCTCTATATTAGCTTGCCTAGATTCTGGTCCTGGTCTCTGCCTATTATTGTACACATGATTCTGAACAGATAATTCTGTGTGTCTGGCCTTAGCTTTCCTTCAGCAAAATTCAAAAGCTTGGTCTGAAGACTTTAAGATAAAGTAGAGCTCTTTGATTGTCACTCGGATAGTAATGGATTTTGGGGTGGGGTAGTCAGTCTTCCAGGTAGTCACTCAGGGGCCCAGGCTCCTATATTCTAGCTTTTTCATCCTCTAGGTTCTAGGGTACTTTGGTGCATGAGAGAATTTTATGATCCAGACCTGGAAATAGCAACTACCATTTCTGTTTACAGGCCATTTGTCAGAAACTCAGTCAATTGATAACATCAAACTATAAGGGAAGTACAGACCAGCTGTATTCCAAAGAAGAATCAGAGAGCCCAGATAGGGGCAAATCTTTGCTACAGACTTTCAGTGGCGTACACACAGGATCACATCAATGAGCTCTTTCTGAGCCTTAGTAAATGACTCCATTCCCAAAAGTTACCAGTAAAAGAACACACTCACCTATTATTTATTGTTGTGAAGATGTTACTACTACAATCGAATACCCAGAAACTGATATTTACACAGTCATTGCTGCTTGCTAAAAAGAAAATTCTAATAGAAACAGGAAACTCAACCAGGAATATATTATTGTCCCGCCACAATCTTCTGTACTATTCGATCTTTCCAAATAACAAGTCGGGGTCAATGCAGAGGCATTCTACAAGTAATTATTTGCTTTTCTTTGTCTGACTAGTAGCAAGTTTAGCAGATTGCTAACCACTAGAGTATTTTTTAAGATTTTGCCATAACATTGGTTATGAATCGGGCTGCTAACCTCAGAGTTAGCAGTTCGAAACTACTAGCTGTTACACAGGAGAAAGATGAGGCTTTTTGCTCCCGTAAAGATTTACAGCCTTGGAAACTCTGTACAGGGTCGCTATGAGTCAGAACTGACTCCACAGCACATAACAACACAAGGGAAAAATCACTTCTCTTTTCCCTTCTTCCCAAAGCATTTCTTTCCTCAGGTTCAAAAGAAAGTCTTCAGGAAAAATAGACTTATGAAATCAAGGAATAAATGAAGCCTACATTTTTCTTTTCTCATAATGCATTCTAAATACAAGTGGGGGGAGAAAGGACCAGACAAACAGTGGCACCCATCCATCCACATTCCAACAAATGTTTCAGTTACCCAATCAGTACATAGTATTGCCAGGATGCAGAGATCATTCTTTAGACTAGAATCCAACTATTTCCATTATATTCCAGTTCACAGTTGATATTAAGGACTCTGACGAGCTATTGAATAGTCAGTGGACTGTGTCAAAGTATCTCCACTGAGGGCATTGTGGCATCTTATTTACTGTAAGTCACAGTGCTTTGAATCAAAGAACATGCCCAGAACAGCTGAGATTACAAAACAAAACCCTGGCATGCATGTTACTCTCATTCACTGTTTTTACATTTCTCTGTTATTCCAAAATATTTGGCTATTTTTCTTCCTCCCCCTTCACACCCTGAATGTTTTCCTAGGGCAGAGAAGAAATCTAGTTCTCATAAAACGATTGGTTTTCAAAATATGCTAAGCATTTGGAGATTTATCAGAAACAGTTTTAGTTCCTCATTAATCTAAAACAAATTATTATTGATTTACAACTGACTGCTCATCTGATACCCTTCAGGCATTCATAAAAGATAGTCTGAGAATTTTAAAAAGTTGATGGCTTTCTGGCAGTAGCCAGCTAGACTCAGCCAATGCCCGCCCTTTCCAACTGGATAGAGAATAAGCCATTCTTACCATGTGTTCTGCTCATTTTCATGTTAAGTGTTTCAGATAGGCTGTATTCATATGTACTAATTTTCAGTAACACTAAAATAACTTAGTTACTATCAAGCCAACTCTGACCAAGGGAACCCCGGTGTACACCATAGAATTTTCAATGGCTGGTTTTACAGAAGTCATTGCCAGACCTTTCTTCTGAAGTTCTGCTGGGTAGATTCAAACTACCAACCTTTTAGTTACCAACCAACAGGGACTTCTTGTTAACATTGTACTTAAAATGTTTCTTCACAGAACATCTAGAATGAGCATTTTGACTTTACTGTTGTTAAGTGCAATTGAGTCAGTTGTGACTCATAGTGATCCTTTATAGGGTTTCCAAGGAGTGGCTGGTAGGTTTGAACCACTGACCTTATAGCCAAGTGCTTATCCTACAGCACTACACCAGGATTCCCTTTAAGAAATACCTATGACAGCAGGTTGAAGTTGGCAGTGCACACCCTAATTACTGACCAGGAGTATAAACTCTTTACTGAAACTACCAGGATCAGGTCCTGGCTCTTCCATGAGAGCAAGTTATCCACATCTGGCAAGACTCCATTTTCTCCTCTGTAAAATGGGAATGTCGAGTGCACTTACATCAAGGGTTACTGAAAGATTTAAATTGTTTTTATTAAAAATGTTATTATCTCACCAAGCATATAGAAAAGTCCTAGTAGGATAAGCACTGAACCACAAGGTCGGTTTGAACTGCAAGGCCAGCAGTTTCAAATCTACCAGCCACTCCTTGGAAACCTTATTCAGGGTTACTGTGAGTTGGAACCTACTCCGCAGCACTAAGCATCAATAGCATTGATACAGGACCAAGACTATTAATACATAAACATTAACACCTTTGTTTCCTCCCTGCTAGCTGACAGTGACTATGTCTTTCCAGATTAACTTATTCCTCTCCTCTGGTCTTCCAGGGAGGGTATAGCCCTGCCACACTAGATCACTGAGGCTTAAGTATCACATAATCTACATGAACAAGGGGAAAAAAAGAAAGTTGTGGGCCAAGACAAGTGGAGAAGTTGAAATAGAAAGTATTGACGAGAAAGGTACTGGTCTTGTCTATGAGGATGTTTGTTGAAAGCTAAAGGGAAATTCGAAGTAACATTAGTAATGATACTAAGAAATGCAAACACAGAATTCAGATTATTTCCAAATTTCTTTTAGAATGCTGGTGTGTGTGTGTGTGTGTATATGTGTTTGCATGTGTGTTTTTGTTTATATATTGCTCTGAATGTTATAGAGGAAAGGACATTTTAGTGGAAAAATATTTGAAGATGTCATTTCTGTATATTATGAATTCACTGGATAAGTTAGAGTCTGATGTATCTAGAATTTCACATTTACCCGAAGTCAGCGTCCATGGAGCTATGAAACAAGTAAGCATTATTTAAAGTTGCTTTAATTGGCTGAGGTGTTATTTTGTTTAATAAAATATATCATCACTCATCTGACAGTTTGTCGTGCTTTGGTGGCTTGTGTGTTGCTATGATTCTGGAAGCTATGCCACCTGTATTTTAAACACCAGGAGAGTCTCCCATGGTGGACAAGTTTCAACAGAACTTCCAGACTAAGGCAGACTAGGAAGAAGGAGAGACACACTACTGAAAACCTTATGAATAGCAGGGAAACACTGTCAGGTATTGTGTTGGAAATGAGCTCCTCAGGATGGAAGGCTCTCAAAATACAACTGGCGAAGAGCTATATCCAAAAAAACAGAATTACCCTTAATCGTGTGAATGGAGTTAAGCTTTTGGTGCCTCCATTTGCAGGGGTACAACTCAAAATGAAAATGAACAGCTGCAAACATCCATTAATGATTGGAATGTGGAATGTACAAAGTACGAATCAAGGAAAATTGGAAGTTGTCAAAAATGAAATGGAACACATAAAGTTCCATATCCTAAGCATTAGGGAGCTGAAATGGACTGGTATTGGCCATTCTGAACCAGAAAATCACATGGCTTATGATGCCAGAAATGATAAATTCAAAATAAGTGGTGTCACATTCATCATCGAAAAGAACATTTCAAGATCTATCTTGAATTACAACACTCTCTGTGATAGGATAATATTCATACACTTATAAGGCAGACTGGAGTCCTGGTCTGTAGTATAAGCACTGGACAGCTAGTCACAAGGTTGGAGGTTCAATCCACCAGCCTCTACTTGGAAATGCTATACAGGGTTGCTATGAGTTGGAATCAACTCAATAGTACTTAACAACAACACAAGGAAGACCAGTTAATACCACTAATAGACAAATTTACTTCACAAATCACTAAAGCCAGTGATGCTGAATTTGAAAAATTCTACCAACTTCTTCAGTCTGAAATTGATCAAGCATGCAATCAAGATTCACTTATAATACAGGTGATTGAATGTAAAAGCTGGGACAGAGAAGAAGAATCAGTAGTTGGAAAATATGGCTTTGGAGACCAAAATGATGCTAGCTATCACTTGATAGAATTTTGTGAGACCAATGACTTATTCATCAAAAATACATTTTTTTTTCAAAAGCATAAAATGTTACTACTATACACTTTGACCTCACCAGATGGAATTCATAGAAATAAAATAGATTACATCTGTGAGAACCGACAATGGAAAAGCTCAATATTATCAGGCAAAACAAGGCCAGAGAGGACTGTGGGATAAACCATCAATTGTTAATGTGCAACTTCAGGCTGAAGCTTAGGAAAATTAAAATAAATCTACAAGAGCCAAGTTGTTGTTGTTAAGTGCCGTCGAGTCGGTTCCGACCCATAGCGACCCAGTACAGGGTTTCCGAGGGTGTAAATCTTTACGGGCGTAGAAAGCCTCATCTTTCTCCCACGGAGCAGCCGGTAGTTTCGAATCACTGACCTTAAGGTTCGCAGCCTGATTCGTAACCACTACGCTACAAGAGCCAAGATATGACCTTAAATATATCCCACCTGAATTTAGAGACCCTCTAAATTCTAATGAACAGATTTGATACATTAGACACTAACAACAAAAGACTGGAGTAGCATATACATGAAGAAAGGAAACGGTCATTACAAAGCATGGGGGAAAGACCAAAGCGGATGTCAAAAGAGACTCTGAAACTTGCTCTTGATCATAGAGAAGCTAAAGACACTGAAAGAAATGATGGAATAGAACAGGTAAACAGAAAATTTCAAAGGGCAGCTAAGGTATTACACTGAAATGTGCAAACACCTGGAGTTGAAAGACCTGAAGAAAAATCGAATCCTTGGTTGCAATATTGAAGGATTATTTGGGCAAAATATTGAATGATGCTGGAAACATCAAAAGAAGTTGGAAGTAATATACAGAATCACTGTATATCAAAAAGAATTGAGTTATGTTCAATCATTTCAAGAGATAACATATGATCCAGAATCAATGGCATTGAATGAAAAAGTCCAAGCAGCACAGAAGGCACTGGTGAAAAACAAGGCTCCAGGAATTGATAGAATACAAATTGAAATCTTTCAACACAGTGTTGGAAGCACTCATTCATCTATATCAATAAATCTGGAAGACAGTTACCAGGCCAAGCAATTGGAAGAGATCCATATTTGTACCCATTCCAAAGAAAAGTGACCCAGCAGAATGCAGAAATCATTAAACAATATCATTAATATCACATGTAAGTAAATTTTGCTGAAGATGATTCAAAAACTATTTCAGCAGTACATTGACAAGGAGTTGCCAGAAATTCAAGTTGGATTCAGAATGAGATATGGAACAAAGGATTTCATTGTTGATGGGTCTTGACTGAAAGGAGAGAATATGAGAAAGATGTTTGTGCTTTGTTGACTATGCAAAGGCATTTCAACTGTGTGCATCATAACAAACTATGGATAACTTTGTGAAGAATGAGTATTCCAGAACACTTAATTGTGCTTATGAGGAACCTATACATAGACCAAGAGGCAGTCATTAGAACAAATCACCATACTTATTCAATCTATATACTGAGCAAATAATCCAAGAAGCAAATTATATGAAGAATGTGGCATCAAGATTGGAAGAAGACTCATTAACAACCTGTGATATGCAGATGACACAACCTTATTTGCTGAAAGCCTGTCAGACTTGAAAACTTACTAATGGAGATTTAAAAAAAAAAAAAAGTATAGCCTTCAATATGAATAGCAACTGAATGTAAAAAATAATGAAAATGATCACAACTGAACCAATAAAAAACATTATAAGTGGAGAAAAGTTTAAAGTTGTCAAAGAATTCATTTTCTTTGAATCCACAATCAATGCTCACGAAAGCCACAGTCAAGGCTATATATTGCATTAAGCAAATGTGCTGCAAAAGACTTCTTTAAAGTGTTCAAGAGCAAAGATACCAGCTTGAGGACTAAGGTGCGCCTGACCCAAGTCATGGTATTTTCAATCAGCTTATATTCTTGTGACAGTTGGACAATGAACAAGGAAGACCGTAGGGAAATATAGATGGATTTGAGTAATGGTTTTGGTGAAGAATATTTAAAGTACCATAGAATGCCAGAACAAACAAGTATGGCTTGGAAGAAGTACAGCCAGAATGCTCCTTAGAAGGCAGGATGGCGAAACGTCATCTCTCATGCTTTGGACATATTATCAGAAGGGCCCAGCTCATGGGATAGGACATTATGCTTGGCAAAGTGAAGGGTCAGTGAAAAATAGATTGATTGACACAGTGGCAGCAACAATGGGCTGAAATATAACAACAATTGTGAGGATGGTTCATGACCAGGCAGTGTTTCATTCTTTTGTGCATAGATAGGGTTGTTCTGAGTGGTTAGGTGTTGATACATAACAACAATAATAAAATATATGGTAAAAAATAATTTTCAGGTATAGGTAGATTAATGTACATTTTAAAATTTTGCAATGATTATTTTACTTGCAGATTTAAAAAGTAACCACAACAGAAACAATAGAAAGATGTGAATGAAATTTATTATATAAACTAGTATATTTTTGAGGGTGAAAGCTGGTGTTATTTGTTATTAAGGGTAATACTATCAGTTTAAACCAGAGCATCAATAATTCTAAGTAAGACTGTAGTACTCATA
>NW_006408598.1:6073077-6082630 GCF_000296735.1 Chrysochloris asiatica
CCAAAGTTGGGCTGCATAAGACTTCTCATATAGGCAAGTTGCTGTTGTTAAGTGTTGTAGAGTTGCTTCCAACTCATATTGACCCTGTATAGATTTCCTAGGAATGGCTAGTAAGTTTGAACCACCAACTTCTCTGTTCAAATCAGCCTTGCAATCCAGTGCTTACCCATAAAGCACCACACCAGGCCTCCTAAGTTCCTCAGGTTGTTGTTTTGAGTCAGTTCTGACTCATAGTGACCCTGTACAGGGTTTTGAGAAACACCTGGTGGATTTGAACTGCCAACCTTGTAATTAGTTCACATACCAGTGCTGATCCTACAGCACCACACCAGAAGTCTAAGTTCCTCATGTTGTTGTTGTTAAGTATCATGGAGTCGGTTCTGACCCATAGTGACCATAGGGCTTCCAAGGAGCAATTGGTGGGTTTAAGCCACTAACCTTGCAATTAAAACTTACCTTGTGGTCTAGCACATTATTTTGCAGTGCCACACCAGGACTGGGCCCTGGAAATCTAATTTAACATTGTTACTGTTGTTGTTATGTGCCGTGGAGTAGGTTCCGACTCATAGCAACCCTGTACAAGGTTCCCAATGCTGTAAATCTTTATGGGAGCAGAAAACCTCATCTTTCTCCCATGGAACACCTGGTAGTTTTTAACTGCTGAATTTGCGGTTCACAGTCCAACTCATAACAACTACCACTACCAGTAAGGAACTCTGGTTGTGTAATGGTTATGAATTGGACTGCTAATCTTAAGGTAGCAGTTCGAAACTAAAGATGAGGCTTTCTGCTACCATAAAGACTTACAGCCTTGGAAACCCTGTACAGGGTCGCTATGGGTCGGAATTGACTAGACAGCACTTAACAACAACAACTGCTACCAGAGCTCCTGAATTTAACATAGCAAACCAAATCTTTAGAAACAAGTGAAGGAGCAAACAGCTTAATTGCCCATCAACAATACATTGTTCACTTCAATGCTTAGTGGATATTCATAAAGAATTATAATAGATATAGACTGGTCAGACTAATCTGCTAGGGATAAAACTTGATGCCATTTGTGTTACTTTTTTCTTCCTAAAATGACAAGGTTTGGAAGACATTCAGGGGAAGTATTTCCCTTCAACATTGAGCATCTTGGGATGCCATTTAAAGATTGCTTATCATTGAATCCTCAGGTTTAATGCGTTTCCTTAAACCTGTCTGAAGTATATGAATATGGCACTACAAAATTCAATTTAAAGACAAGAGAGAGAATCGACTATAAATCTCTGAAGGCAGTTATAGTATTATAGTATTTGTTGTTGTTTTCTACTTGGAAATTATTACAAGAAGTTTTGTGGGGGTTTTTCCAAAATACTCATGGCTTGGGGAATACTGAGCTACTGTTAAGGGTTATGGGGAAATTTGGAAGCAGATATTTGAACATGATACCCGTAGCTAAGTCATTGAATTGCACATGTAAAGAATGTTGAAAAGATAAAGAATTAAATATGCATTGTTGTTGTTTTTAGGTGCCATCAAGTTGGTACCAACTCATAGAGACCCTATGCACAACAGAACAAAACACTGCCCAGTCCTGGGTCAACCTCACAATTGTTGCCATGCTTGAACCCATTGATGCTGCCACTTGGCCAATCCATCTTGCTGGAGGCCTTCCTCTTTATACATTTCTTAAAAGGAAATGGTTTAGGATGTAATGTACACATGTTTTCAGTCAAATAGATATGCTTATACTATGTGGAGAAAAAAGGATAAACATAAAAATAGACTGATCCCATTATTACTAAACGACTTAGCCCATGGTTCAGACCACTGACTCCATGTTTCAGACATCCAGCTTCCTTGGATATCTGAACCACATCTCTCTCTGTCTCTGTTCTTCTAGGTTTCCAAAATATATCCATGCCTTCCATCCTCTAATACTACTCAATAACATAGGTTTACTATTTTGGGAGTATTCGTGGTCATGTAATTCTATAATCATATTCATAGATAATATATCCTAATTCATTTAAGTTGGATTTATTGCTCAGAAGTGAGCTCACAAAGATACCCATGAGAATGGTCAAAGATTACTTCATTGTCTAAGGCTTTTCAATGTCTAAAGAGAGAAGGTCCATTTCAATGGATAACAAAACCTCAAGGTCAGAAGAAATACTAAAAAAATCAAACACCTCTAAAATGTGAAAAGGACTCTCTTATTTCATAGATAAGTGTGGAACAAGAGTTTGAAAATGCTTTTTTGGCTGGCATTGTCATGTAAAAACAAGAAGAGAGGCATTGCTTTCCTGAAGTTATGATAAAATCTCTAGGGCAACAGACTGAAGTGAAAACAGTGTAGGAATGATGGACAAAAAGTTATAAGTTCTGATATCTACATGATTTATTAAATATTGCTGGATCTGAGCAAATCTTTCTGTGTATATGTTCCCAATTCTGTGGTCATTTTTATTTCTACTTAAACTATACCCACCTGGCCTGTTTTATTGTATTTCTAGGAAAGTTTTGTAGATTTTAAATAGATTTTATTCTCTGTTGCTGCCATTTTATTGTCTTGTATGTACTCTCAGGGCAAAGATGAAACTTTCTACTCCCACAAAGATTCATACCCTCAGAAAGAACTTGGGACTGACTCAAGGGTACTTAACAACAACAACAACAATGCGCACTCTATTTTTAGACTTGCAATGGCAATATTGTATGAATTTATATAGACTTCTGGTGTGGCACTATAGGATAAATACTGGACTGGGAACCACATGATTGGCAGTTCAATCCCATCAGCTGCTCCTTGGAAATCTTGCACAGGGTCACTTGAGTTGGAATCAACTTTATGGTTCTTAAGAGCAACGTCAACAATGGTAATATTTGAAGGATGATTCTTTTTGCCAAATGACATTTTTCATTGCAATGTTTTTCTATCTTTAATTTGTCTTCCAAAAGCTTTCAAACACATCCTTGAGCTATTGTCATAAAATCACATGATTTACTGGACAATCTCTGACATTACTGCATTTCTCCCAGTTTAGTTAAGAAGGGCAACTGGATTATTCATGCCAATTCTATGAAAACATTGTAGAAATCAAACTCATAAGAACTTCAGTCTGGAAAAGTACCTAGTTGCCTTTAGGCTGCCTGTCAAAAGGGTAATAACTGCACAACATTTGGTTTATTTCTCTTCTCTGCCTCCTGAAAGCTCATGCTGGTAGGCTGAATATTACAAAAGGAAGATGAAAAAAGGTGGGCAATAATAAGACAGCATCCAAGAGAAACAGTTCTAAGGTGATGTTGAAATATGGCTGTCTCTGTCTGATGGAAATTAACATAAAATTTTAGGTACATAGAAAACTCAGTCTTGGGCTGGGTGGAGGAAAAATAAAGTTTCAGTAAGAAAAAATGATTGTCAAAAGAAAGAAAATGTGGTACCACAGGGAGCAGGGCACTAGGAAAATTGCTTGAGGGTGTAACCACAAATGGCAGATGGACAAAGTTAG
This sequence comes from Chrysochloris asiatica, assembly GCF_000296735.1. Taxonomy (NCBI): domain Eukaryota; kingdom Metazoa; phylum Chordata; class Mammalia; order Afrosoricida; family Chrysochloridae; genus Chrysochloris; species Chrysochloris asiatica. The sequence goes on from NW_006408598.1 coordinate 6,076,575, forward strand.
GTGGAGCCCAGAAATAAAGTGAAGTCTTTATTAGCAGACTTGCTGATATATAGACCTCATTGTTATGTAAGACACAAGGAATTTCTCCAATGGTCCACACCCTTCTTACCAATCAACCTGGTCCCAAGTTAAGGTCCAGGTCTTTTTGGGTTCTCAGGGCTTACAAGCATATCCATTGTAGAAGTAACTGTTTTGGAAGCTTGGCCACTAACTCCTACTTTCTGACACCTTCCCTGCAGTGAAAATGAAAGCAGGATGAATATTCTTTTCAGTAATTATTTTAACAAGAAATTTGGACACCAGATATGAAATGTTGCTGCAGCTTCTGAAGAAAGGTCAGATGTAGGTTCCACACCCTGTCCATGGTGAACCTGTTCTAAGTGATGGCACTTGAGGACATGGAAGGAGAATTCTTAGGATGAACTCAAGGAATTCAAATGAATGGAGTGATTAAAAGGAAACACACTTTCCTTACAGATGAGTTTTTAGGAATAATTTTGCAGGTCCTGCTGTTTATCATTTGCTACTTTCTATAATAAACCATGCAGGTCCTCCATGATTTAAAATGTGTGATTCACACCAGATCCAAAGGCAACTTCTACAAAATACAAATCATTTGTGGAAACAGACAGATCATATCTATTTGATTAATCTCCTTAATAGAAATATATTTAGAAGTAAAATAAAGTAGAAATCTGATTATTTCTGACATCTACATGAATGGCCTCAGTTTGGGCTAAAATATACTCACATGCCTTATATTAAGATTGTCTGAATTTTTGTAGTTTTAGGAGAATACAGTGATGTTAGAGCAAAACTATGTTCTCCTCCTCTTCTATATCCCAAGACTCCAGGAGGGTGGAGTTATATGGATAATGAAAGCTGCAAATCAAAGGCCTTGACTTTTCCAAGAAAAATCTGAAATTCGTAACAGAAATAGGTATTTGATCATCAAAAACAAGTGACAGAATTTTATGAAGGCCCTTACAATGAGAGAAAACAAGGAGGCCTAGCCTGCAACCAAGTGCTGAGGTAGTATAGAACTCACCCATTTTTTCTCCCATCATTCCTTCAATTTCCATTCCTAGAAAGTACTGACTTTCTTCAAAGATGGTAACTGACAGTGGCTCATTGCCCTTAAGCTACAGAAAAAATGTATCTGTGGTTGTCTTAGGTCAGTTCCCCGAAAGCAGAGTCTCAGATGGGGATTCTTGTGCTAGTGAGAGATGGAGGGAGAACTCAAAGGACAATGTGTAAGCGAGCAAAGGAAGAAGGATGAGAAAGGGGGAAAAGCCAGGCAGAGGATTGCTTCAGGAGAATCTAGCTTTCAGCCAGATCCCACAGGAAAATCTGAAAATACTTGTCCACCTTATTGCAAAAGGGAAAAGCTGAGAGACTTTATCAGGGAGGAGATGGGAACACCAGCCCAGTGAAGTGGATCTGGATCAGGTACCTCTGGTGTCTGCTATAGGAGTTACGTGTAACCATTGTACAAACATGGAACATCTTCTAAGACAGTCAATTTATTTAGCAATTTCAGGAACCATGAAATTGGTTCTTTGTTTTCCTTTTTGGCAGAAAAAAAAGTAAAACTATTCCTTTATGCAAGGCAAAAATGATGTCTATTTTAAAGTCAAAGAAAGAAGTTTTTAACAAACTAATTATGCCATATCTCTAACCAAATTCTTCCAAAGCTTCTGCTGGTCTTATTTGTAGTCTGTTCAGCATTTCTTGGAGAAATAACCATTGGGCTTAGGTGGATTCTATACCCCAGTTCTATGGATGACCATACACAGCTATGTCCCACCACCTTGCTTCCAATAACTGGTTCAGAGAAAGGAACTGAAACCCTAGTAAGATCAGTGTGAATTCTCCCTGAGACTTTCAGTATACATATCATAAAAACATGACTCTCTTTTGGCAGGGATTCATAGATGTAGAGTCTACCTATTCATTTGCCTAAGAATGAAGCTGGCCCAGAAGAACCAGAATGAAGAAACAGCAGGATATAGCTGTGCCTGAAATTAGATATAACTATACTTCCTAGTTGACAGAATATGTAAATTACCTTACAGTTACTTTTGCTGTAAGAATCTGAACAATAGAGTTACTCAAAGCCATGGGACAAAATCTAAATTCCTTTGTATGAAACCACGGGCCTCTACTGACCCACTTCTTCTATCAATTTTTTCCCATTCCAACTCGTGCCCATGTGGTGGTGGTATGCCATGAAGTCTGTTCCAACTCATAGTGACCCTGTATAGGGTTTACAAAGCTGTAAATCTTTATGAGAGCAGAAAGCCTCATTGTTTTCCCGTGAAAGAGCTGGTAGTTTTGAACTGCTGGTCTTGAAGTTAGCAGCTCGACTAGTAACTACTACACTACCAGAGCTCCCTAGAAATGTTGAAAACTCATTATTCTCCCACCAGACAATCGTTTCATTTCATGCCTATGTGGAGCATTTAGGGGACTTCTTGTTGATAAGTACCATCGACTAACCTTGTACAGGGTTTCTGAGGAGTGCCTGGTGACTTTGAGCCACTGACTTTGCAGTCCAGTGCTTATCCTGCAATGCCACACCAGGACTTCATAGGGGAGATTATTATTTACCACAAATCACCAGGCCTTTGCACACACTGTCCTCTTTACCTGGAATGCCCATCCTCTATTTTATCTATCCTTCCGATCTCTCTAGTATTGCTCAATCCTCCACATGCTCTTCTTATGGCTTCAACCTCATCCTGGATTTTATGGCAATGACTGGCTGCACTGGCCGTTTTCTTACCAGACTCTAGTGTTTTCCACATCCCCAGCCTGGTGTGGTACTATAGGATCAGTACAGACTTTGAGCCACAAGGTTGGCATTTCAAACCCTCCCACTGCTCTTCAGTCTTGATGGTTCTTATCAGAAACAACTTCCCCAACTTGAAGCAAAATGCCACCTTCTTAGCAGAATTCCAGTACATGTTTGAGAAAGAAAACAAACAAACAAACAAAATGGAAGAAAGGAGGGAAGAGAAGGAGTGAAACGGAGAGAAGAGAGAAAGGATTCTAGAAAATCCCAAAATGTTTTAAGACTCCAAGAAATACATCTTTACTTGTGGAACTTTAAATACTTATAGGGAGCAGTGAGAGATAAGTTTTGAAGTAGGAGTTCTCTTTTTCCTCTACAGAACATAGTTTTGAAATACTAGTCTCATATACTTATTAATTATACTCTATCTGGAGCTATATCTGATCTACATCTGTTGACCATAATATTTTCATATTAATTTTATTTCTACTCCATAAAAACTCCTGTAATACAAGCAGCTAAAACTTGCTATCATTCTCTTAAAGCTCAGAATATATTGCATCCCACTGACATTAACAAAATTGCAATTATAAAGGATAAAGTCATAAATACTGACTGCTTGGAAATCTAGTTTCTTCGTAGTCTGACCTCGGACTTAAAATTACCTAATCTTCAGTTTCCACATCTATGAAATTGGAATAAAACAACTTCCTTTATAAGGTTGTTATAAATAACTCAATGAGATAGATGGTAGCATATGGTAAGGGCTTACTAAATATTGACATTATCCTCCTCATGATTAGTATCACTACCTCTTGTACACACACGACTGTACATCGAGTCTTGCCTTCTCTCCCCCTGTTTCTTCCACTTGGAATGCCTGTCCCAGTCATGGCACTTTTCATCTAGCCATCTCTCTAAATCAACCTTAGGACCGATCTCATTAAAGAATCTTTCTGGCAATAACTACGGCTTTAAATAAATCGTGTTTTTAATCCTTGGAGAACTGACATATAAAGAAAGAGAGTCAAAAAACATTTACCTTTTAGTGATTTGTCAACAATAGTAAGTGCAATGTTTTGTTTACAGAGCAGATCATCAATTTTACATTCAACAAATCATACACTGCTTCATCTCATTGCAATCTTCTCCATGTAACAGGGGTCCTACTTCCTCCCTGTGGTTCTTTTTTTCATTCCCTCCTCCTTCCCAACCCTTCTGAAGTTTGTCCTTAGGTAAATGTTGCCCTGTTGATCTTGAATGGTTGACCATTCCATGTTGAACATCCCTTACTAGTGTTGCTGTCTCACTATATACCTATCTTCTGCTAGGCTGAACATTGGGCCCTGATACCTGAAGAGTGGCTGAGGGCCATAGTGTTTGGTTTCTCTAGTCTCTGACCAGTAAGCCCAATCTTTTTATAATTCAGAGTTTTGTTCTACATTTTCTCCCTCTCTATTTAGGTTCTTTTAATGAGATCCCTTTCAGATCAATTGACAATGGTAGCCGGGCACCAAATAATGTTTCTATTCTCAAAGTTATGATGATTGATGTTCACGTGTTCCATCAGTCCATTGGACTACTTAATTCTAAACATCTTCAGTTTTTATCACTCTGCTTTTTTCTGCACAGGGAGAGACAAATAGTTGCACTTTAGATGGCCATTCATGAGTTTTAAGAACCCAGTCACTACTCACCAAAGTAGGCTGTAGAACATTGTCTGGCTGGACTATGCTATTGTCAAGTGACCATGGTATCCCCTGAAACTATGGTCCTCAGGCTCCAGGCATAGGAACTTGTTGCTTCAAGGTGTTTGTTAATGTCTAAGATGCTTTTGAATTATAGTGTTGGAGGAGAGTATTGAAAGTACCATGGGCTGCCAAAAAAAAAACAACAGATCTGTGTTGGAAGAAGTGCAATCAGAGTGCTCCTTGGATGGCCAAACTTCGTCTCTCGTACTTTGGACATATTGTCAGGAGGGACCAGTCGCTAGAGAGGGATATCATGTTTGGTAAGGCGGAGGGTCACAGAAAAAAAGGAAGACCCCCCAGCAAGATGGATTGGCAATATAGCAGCATCAATGTGCTCAAGCATGGCAACAATTGTGAAGTTGGTCCAAGACCAAGCAGCATTTTGTTCTGTTGTGCATAGGGTCACTATGAGTCAGTACCAATTCGATGGCATCTAACGATAACAACAACAACAAGTGTTCATCATTTTGCCCCAGTCCTGGTGTGACACTGCAGGATAGTGCTCTGGAATACAAAGTCAAAAGGGTCAGCAATTCAAACCTACCAGCTGCTCCTTGGAAACCTTATACAAGATCACTAGGAGTCAGAACTGATCTAACAGCACTTAACAACAATATACAAAATATTGAATGATACAGAAAGCATTAAAAGAAGGTAGAAGGAATACACAAAATCACCTTACCAAATGGAAATGTCCGATGTTCAACCATTTCAGGAAGTAGCATAGGATCAAGAGCCAATGATACTGAAGGAAGAAGTCCAAAGTGCATTGAAGGCATTGGCAAAGAACAAAGCTCCAGGATTTGATGGAACACAAATTGAAATCTGTCAATAAACTAAGGAAGCCCTGGATTCACTCATTCAACTATGCCAAGGAATTTGGAAGACAGCTACCTGTCCAACTGATCCATATTTGTGTCCATTCAAAGAGAGGTGACACAATGGAATGCAGAAGTCATAGGTCAATATCATTAATATCACACACAAGTAAAATTTTGCTGACAATAGTGCTAAAATAGCTTCAACAGTACATGGAAAGAGAATTGCTAGAGGTTCAAGCCAGATTCAGATGAGGATGTAGAACAAGGCATGTCATCACATATCATCAAATACATCTTGACTGAAAGCAGAGAAAACCACATCGAGGTCTACCTTTACTTTAATGATTGTGGAAAGGCTTTTGATTCTGTGGATCATGAAAAGCTATGGATAAAATTGCAGAGAATGAGTATTTTGGAACACTTAATTGTGCTCATGAGGAGCCTGTACATAGACCAAGAGGCAGTTGAACAGAACAAGGGGAACACCGAATGGTTTAAAATTAGGAAAGGTGTGTATCAGGGTTATATTCTTTCACCATACTTATTCAATCTGTATGCTGAGCAAGTAATCCGAGAAACTGGATTATATGAAGAATATGACATCAGGATTGTAGGAAGACTCATTAACAACTTGTGATATGCAGATGATACAGCCTTGTTCCCTGAAAGTGAAAGAGAATTTCAAGTATT
>NW_006408598.1:6089328-6089871 GCF_000296735.1 Chrysochloris asiatica
ATCAACGGAGAAAAGATTGAAGTTGTCAATGACTTCATTCTTCTTTGATCAACTATCAACACTCAAGGAAGCACCAGTCAAGAAATCAAGCAACACATTGCATTAGGCAAATCTATTGCACAAGACCGTTTTAAAGTGTTGAAGAGAAAAGATGTCAGCTTCAAGACTAAGGTGTGCCTGACCCATGCTATGGTATTTTCAATAACCTCATATGCATGTGAAAGCTGTATAGTGAATAAGGAAGACCATGGAAGAATTGATGCTTTTGAGTTATGGTGTTGGAGGAGAATATTGAAAGTACCATGGACTGCCAAAAGAACTCATAGATCCATTTTGGAAGAATTGCAGCCAGAGTGCTCCTTGGAGGCCAAGATTGCCAAACTTTGTCTCTCATACTTCGGACATATTATCAGGAGGGACCAGTTGCTGGAGAAGGATATCATATTTGGTAAGGTGGAGGGTCAGAGAAAAAGAGGAAGACCCCTAGTGAGATGGATTGGCCAAGTGGCAGCATCGATGGACTTAAGTGTGGTAACAGTAGTG
>NW_006408598.1:6089971-6102979 GCF_000296735.1 Chrysochloris asiatica
TGGCAGCTGCTGGTGTATCAAAGGTTGTAATAAGACAAGGTTATAATCAAAAGTTGTATTTCACAAAAAGTAACCATTTATGTCTCTTTGTATATTCATGTACAGGCCTGCTTAGAACTGTTTTTACCTAATATTCATCTGTATTCGTTTTTCCTCTGCCTGGTTTTCATATTAGTGGTATAAGTGCAGTTTAGTACATATACATGATGTAACTTAAGTATTCCTGGAGTCCCAGGTTGTTTTCAGTTCCTTAAACATAAATACAGGACAGAAACATAGTAGTTTTACAAACAAATAGACAGTCTGACACAGTGGTTTTATAATTCAAGCTGTAAGATGGTATAATAATTTTATGGATCCATTCAAAGCTAATTTTTCCCATCATCTAGATCGTACATTGGCCAAGCTGTATTACAGTAAAACACCATTTCCTTTGATGTCATAGGAGGGTACTCATATAGAAACCAGTTAGAATTACGCTTTACAGCGCTTTTCTTTCAGATTGAGGCCTATATTTTATTTTGGATACAGAAGTTAACCTTAACAGAAACAGACGGGGAACTTTTAGGAAATTACTCCCTTTCAACCATGCCCTGATGTGTGCACCCAGAATAAAGCAAAAGCAGATCTCAAAGTGAAGGCAGAGGTGAGTGCAGGAGATACAGAGATGAAGACTTCCAAGATTTCACAGAGGGATCCAGACTCTGCTGCTTCATTCTTGGTGGGCATACATATCTTTTCAAATGTAAATGTCTCAACTCAGGTTCTGGCTCAAGATACCACCTCAAAGTTTTAATGAATCCAATCAGCTGTATGCAGACCAAAGGCCAGCTTACAAACTTTCCATAATCATTCCCAATATTCCTGTTATACATTTTACAATAATAAACAGAAGCCAATATCCATAAGGTAATCAAACACATTAACCTTTAAAACACTTAAGTTCCCTCTACCCTGGACTGTCCCCAGTTACATGCATATGGCCTTGGGCCAGTTCTGGGTGAACAGGCATCTTTTCAAATGCAAATGTCTCAACTCAGGTTCTGGCCCAAGATACCACCTCAAAGTTCTAATGAATCCAATCAAGTATAGGCCACAGGCCAGCTTACAAACTTCCCGTAATCATAATTACCATTGTACTTAAGTGTATGTAGTGCCCTAGGGCCCACTCAGATTCCGTATCCAGAGCCTTGGAACCATACAGACCAGGTGCAACATAGGCACACTGGCATTCAACCAATCACACAGAGTTTATGACAGTTCCACGCCCTTTTATGGGGAGTCCCTGACTGAGGGTTCTAGGTGAGGCCTTGGAAGGGGATCAGCCTTCCATTTCTGTACATAGGGACAGGCCTGACTGGGTTTAACCCATGACCCAGGGCATACCTGTTCCAGAAGTCTTGGCTGGTTTCTCTGGTTCTGTCCTGGTGGGGCACTGTGGGTTAATGCTCCAAACTGCAGTCGTTTGAACTGCAAGGTCGGTGGTTCAAGCTCACCAGGTGCTCCTCAGAAACTCTATACAGGGTCGCTATGGGTTGGAACCGACTCGATGGTTCTTAACAACAACAACCTCTCCTTTTGAGTCCAGTCAGGAAAGGTGGGTGTGGCGGCTGGCTGCCCCAACTTCTGGAGGAGGAGGGACCTTCAAAAATGACAGTGGCACTCTCAATTTCATCTGGGGGATTAGTCACTCCCGGACTCCGATCTGGTGGCTCAAGGGGCTGGTGCTGTTGGTTTCCGGGTCAGGGAACCAAATGTCACATCAGTTTAAGATTCGTGGTCGAAGAAACCGAGGCCACTCAGAGAGGTGAAGCAGAGTTTCAGATTTTATTAAAACAACTGACTCAGAGGCACTAATTTCTCCAGATTCTGAGCCCTGAATGGAGGGGAACATAGCCTATATGGGGCCAGAGTTCGGGGAGGGGCCAGACTGCATACCTGTTTGAGGGCAGGGGGAAAACCAGGGAAATTGGTCCCATTTGGTGACCTGATTAGCATTTTAGCTTGTCTCCTGGGCAGGAGAGGGCAGTGAATGATTTTTACCTTTTCCGGTTCACTCATATTTCAGGCCTATTGTCAGCAAGGACCAGTCCCTGGAGAAGGACATCATGCTTGGTAAAGTGGACAGTCAATGAAAAAGAAGAAGACCCCCAATGAGATGGATTGGCCCAGTGGCAGCAGTAATGGGCTCAAGCATAGCAATGATTGTGAGGCTGGTGCAGATTGGAGCAGTATTTCATTCTGTTGTACATAAGTTCACTATGAATTGGTACTGACCTGATGGCACCTAACAAAAAAAATCAACCGTCTACCACATTCGGAGATGTGTTTGCAGCAAAGGTAAATAAGCCATGTACAAATATCCTATCTCAAGTCCTTACATATGTGTGTCAATTGCACTCTCCCTCCCCTACCCAGTCAGTCTGTATATCTGTCTATGTATCTACCTGTAGAACACTGTTGTTACAGGTCTGTGTATATGACAGTATTTATCTCCATCCCCTTGAACCCATGCATTCCTCCCTGTGTCTTCAACTGACTTCATCATTCTTTTGCCAGTTCCTTCTTATTGTATACTGCCTTCTCCATCACCTGAGTTAACATGTGTCTATCCTCTAGCCAGTGAATGACTTTCTCTTTCCCCCACCCCTGGGAGGAAAGTGAGAATGTGTCTTTTAGCATGAAAATCTTTTCTTGAGTTTTTACAATAGTGGTAAGTACAATATGTTTAATTGATGAATTAGAGAGTAAAAGGTTAACCATCCACCTAAAAGTGGTTATGTTCTTATCTCTGGTCCCATCCTCTAGTGTTTGGTATGATTCTCAACATTGATGCTGAATTGAATATGGTAGCTCTTCTGCGCCAAAAGTTAAGTCATCAAAGAATTCAAAAAGCTAAATTTCCTCTTATCAACTCTAATCAATTATAATGGCTTCCCAAAGGCTTATTAAGACCTTGAGAAAGGTCAGAGGATTTCGTTTACGAAAATTACCTCAGTGTATTTTAAATCTTTAATTGAGAAAATCCTGATTTAGTAATCTGATGAGTCCTGGTTAACCAAGTGGTTAACAATTTACCACAAGGCTTCCGTTCCTCAACCATTCTTAAATGGGACTTTCCTGTAAATCCCTATCTACTTTTCACCAGGTTTAGAGAGAAAGTATTGCTCAAGTCAATGTGTGATAAATTCCATCCATTCACGCAGGGAAATGTTAATTATCTGCCAGGTTTCTGTAATCCTTCTTCACACTCCCAGGAGAGGGAAACTTCAGAGTGACAAGTGATTGTGAGGTGTGTTCTACACTAACCCTGGGGGGAAAGAGGCCCCTCTTCATTCACATCACTTCCTCTCACCCTTGGGGTAATAAGGCGTGTCAGGGAGCTGTGGAGGAGATGTTCCAGGCCCAGAAAATTCAAGTCAAGGCCCACTGGAAGGAATTTGCTGAAACCTTTCAACCCCTTGTTGCTAATTTTTTTTTTTTGCCTTGGGAATTATTGGATATCAAATAGGATATTGTATGGAAATCTTTTGTACAATACAAAGATTCTTAGTGTGTTGCTTTGTGGAAAGTGTAGAATGTGTGTTATAATAGTAAAGTGGATAATGATTCCAATTCCTGATCTTTGCCACATATCCCAGTTCTGAAACAATATCTATTCAGTTGACTCTCAATTTCCAAATAACTATCTTTTTTGTACCCCATATTCTGCCATATGAAAACTTCTAGAAAATACTTAAGAACAGTATTGTTTCTAGACTCTTATATCCATAGTAAAAGATGATGATAATGACAGTCACTTATTTTATTTCTTTACTCAATACTTACTATATGCCAGTCATTTTACTAATAGCTCTATATACATTACCTCTTTGAACTAATAACAGAGTCATGGTGTGGCCCTGTAGGCTCATGTGCTAGACTGCAAAGTCTGTTTGAACTGCAAGGTTGGTGGTTCAATCTCACCAGCTGCTCCATGGAAACCCTATACAGGGTCACTATGGGTCAGAACTGACTCAACAGCACTTAACACCAATAGCATTCATTTCAACATTATTTATCATTAAGAAAAATTGGTAACATCTAAATGTTTATTAACAGAAGAATTGTAAAAATTATAGGAATCCTGGTGTGGAGCTGTGGGATAAAGCACTGGACTGCAGGGTCAGTTTGAGCTACAAGGTTAGTAGTTCAAACTCACCAGCTGCTCCTTAGAAACACTATGAGTCAGAACTGACTTGACAGAACTTAACAACAACAACTAATAGTGAATTCAGACTTATATCCACTCTATAGGACAGAGTAGAACAGCCCTATATGGCTTCCAAGGCTGTATGTAACTCTTGATGGAAGCAGACTTCCTTATCTTTCTCCCATGATGTTAGTTGGATATATTGTCAGGAGGGACGAGTCTCTGGAGAAGGATATCATGTTTGGTAAGGTGGAGGGTCAGAGAAAAAGAGGAAGGCTCCCAATGTGATGGATTGGCCAAGTGGCAGCATTGATGGGCTCAAGCATGGCAATTGTAGTGAGGTTGGCCCAGGATCGGGCAGTGTTTCATTATGCTGTGCATAGGGTCACTATGAGTCGGTACTGACTCTATGGCACCTAACAACAACAACAACAATTGTTGTTAGTGTCCTAGAGTTGCTTTCGACTCATAATGACCTTGTATAGAGTTTCTGAGTGACTGGTGAGTTTGATCCACCAGTATTCCCGGACAGTGCTCATCCTACAGAGCCACACAGGACTTCATCCAGGAGATGATTATTTACCACAAATCACAGTGATGCTGTCTCATGGAGTATATGACCAAGTCCAGAGAGACTGCCATGACTTAATAGCTGAAAGAAGAGCACGAATTAACCAGTAGGGAAGAGTAAGAGGAGATAGGCAAGAACTAACATTTTGTGCAGAAACAGTTACATATACATGGGCATCTTGGCAAGCTGAAGGACAGTAGGCTGGAGGTCCAGAGAATGAATTAGGTATGTGGTGATACTGGAAAGGTAGGGGCAAGACTACCAAGGCTTTCTAGTTAGTTATAAATCCTGGTTTGCCTAGAAGAGTTTAGATTTCTATCTATGGCCTCATATAATTATTCATAGCATCCCCTTTCACTTTCAAATGTCCTCATTTGGATGATAAACTCTGTGGTGACACTTTTATCTTCAAAGCCTCAACATAAGGCTGAGTGGTTAATAACTAGAACTCTGGACCAAAACTTTCTGGATTTGAGTAAGTGATTTGTTCTTATTGGCACTGTGCAAACTTGCAAGGTGCTAAACTTTACAGAGGCTCAATTCCCTCAGTGGTAAAATAAGGCTTCAGTAATTATAGTACTCAACTGGCAGGGAGTTAATGCATGCCAATCTGGTAGCATAGTGCTAGATATGCCTTGTAGGTAGGAACTAACTACTAGCTAGATTACTCTTCTTATTAATATTCTAGATGTACAAATGATCATGGAGCCTGAAAAAGGTTTAGAAGAGGGTGATGTGATCATAATTGTGCTTTATAGAAATATTTTAGACTTGTGTGAAATAATGTATGGGTTGTTGTTGTTATGTGCCGTGGAGTCAGTTCTAACTCACAGAGACCCTGTACAAGGTTTCCAAGGCTGTAAATCTTTACGGGAGCAGAAAGCCTCATCTCTCTCCCGTGGAACAGCTGGTAGTTTTGAACTGCTGACATTGTGGTTCGTAACCACTAGGCTACCAGAGCTCTTAAAATAGGTACAGTGCTCCACATAGGCTATGACTGGATCACTTCCTTAGTTGCCCTTGCACCTGGCATCAAGTAAATGCTTAAGAAATACTTATCAAAGAAAAGGAAGAAATACAAAGGGAAGGAAGTTAGGAGGAATTAAAATGACAAGACACTGGTTTTTGTTCTGATTGCATAGATAAGAATAAATTAACTCCTTAATTTATTTGCAGGCTTCACCTGTTCCAGGTACCATTCTAGATGCTGAGAGTATAGCTGGTGTTAAACAGAAAAAGTTTTACAGTGTCCATTCTTGGTGATAGTCTATAAACCCATAAATAAGATGATTCCGATGATTCAGAAAGTCATCAAAAAAGAAAACAGGGCGATGCAATAGAAAGGAACTGGCAGCTGGATTTACATTTGGTAGACAAGAGAAGCTCTCAGGGAAGGTGACATTTGAGAAGAGTCCTGAATGATGAAAACTCGTGAGAACATTCCAGGCTGAGGGAAAGTGAGTGCTTGCTATGTAAGATAGAAAGTCAGGTGTAGCTGGAGGACAGAAAGACTAGCAAACAGGGACTGCAAAGAAGGTTGAGGAGCCACAAATACTACTTCATATGTTGTTGTTGTTGTTAAGTGCCGTGGAGTTGGTTCCGGCCCATAGCGACCCTGTATAGGTTTCCGAGGAGTGACTGGTAAGCTTGAACCACCCACCTTGCAGATCAAATGGCTTTGCAATCTGGCGCATTAACCCACAGTGCCACACCAGGACTCCTTTACTTTATATAAGACTCTTCAAAAATGGCAAGGAGTTCACTTTTATTTTATGTACAGTGAAAAGTGTTGCATTTTAAAGACTCAAGTGAATTGATTTGATTACCTTTAAAAAACATATATTCTGTTCTTTTGAATGGGTCCTCCTGTCTTGTTTCTTTATTCTTGTTTAGATATATTTGTTAGCACTAGACTCATAATATTATTATTGCTATTAATATATAATAAGGATATGAGTGGACACAGTGACTTCAACAAGGGGCTCCAACACAACAATTGTGAGGATGCTCAGGACCAGGCACTGTTTTGTTCTGGATCCCTGTGAGTTGGAACTGACTCCAAGGCACCTAACAACAACAACTCTGGAACTCAGATTTTTACCCTTCCCCTGGTTTGAATTTGTGTTGTAGTTGTTGACAGTTGTAGTCCATCTTTTCAATGACTGGCCCTATTTTTGAAACAAATGCCTTCCTGGATGTACATGGATACTGAGGATTGTTCCCCAGACCATGTCCACCTAGTGTTTCTCAAAAGAGATTTCACGGTAATCTGGAGGAGGGTGGAAGACACATCTCCCAATCTTTAAAATGGACACTGCCTGGTCCTTCCTTCATCAGTTCAACATTGCTAATTTGCAATGTACTTAGAGATCAACACAAGGTGAAAGCATAGGTTCTTCCAAGGTGTTTTCTGTGTGTGCCTTATGCTCTGAGCATATTGTGGCTTTCTTGATTTCCCAACATGCACAGTGCTTTAAAAATTCACAGCCTTCAAGTGTTACCCAATGTTTCCCCCTACCACATACAAGCTCTGAGGCAGACCAAACTGAGCAGAGCACCCCGCTTCAGTCCTTCAGGCATCTCCAGACAGGTCAGAAGAGATACACAATATAATCCATTGAATTCTGCTCTGATAACTCTAGAGCCAGAGTCTGACCCCATTTCTGAGAGTACCGTGTGCTGCTGGCTGCCACTTTAAGACAGCCAAGATGTCAAGACAGGGAGGGGAGGGACACAGATGGCAGAAAACTAAAAGTTGCCAATCAATTAAAAGTTTTTTCTTAATTCAATATTCACTTTGTTGCTACAATCCTCTAACTACTCTCCCGAGTTGGCGCAAAGTTAAATCTATCAATTACTGGTTGCTTTCCTCAGTAGTTGTGTGAAAGATGGAAACATGGAACTGCTCATGTCAACATCTTCTAAGAAGCTGACATGAAAATCAACTAGAAGAAAGTATTGTAATAGTCTAGACAAGAGGTAGCCTGGTGGAGGAAGAGGTATTTCATGGGGATATGGTCTAGCAGTGCTTCTCCAACTTAAATCACCAATTGATCTTGGTCAAGAGCAGATGATGATTCCTCAGGATGGAACTTCTGAATATCTAGCAATACTCAGGATAATACTTCTTGCCCAAAGGCTAGATTTATGAAGAAAATAGAATTTGCTTTATTATCGCAGGTGTGAAGTATTGCAGGTGGTCATTGTGAAAAGAGGAAAATCAAGGGTTGTTCCTGGTTTCTTTTCTTTTTGTGTCCTTTGAGAAATTTATTGATAGCAATGACATTTCTTGAGATTGGAGGCTTATCATCACCCCTGATCTTTATGTCACCTTATTGCCATTTGTTGAGGTTGGAAAACTTTTTAGGAGAATTGAATGCCAACTCATTTAGGCAAAATGGCCAAAATCGGGATTGTAATTTAAAAACAGTTTCTGCCCACTAGAAAAGTGACATAAATGAATCCAAGTTCTTAGCAGTAAAAGCTTTCTGATATGTATGTGTGCATTTCCAAGTTCTTGCTTAGAAAGCATGGCTTATGGATCATTCATTCTTTTCTAAGAGATATTCAGATGCCCTGAAAGAGAAGTAAAAAGTTGGGTCATAGAACAGCTGAAGTAACTGGGAGAAAAAGGGCAAATATTTGTATACTTTTCATACATTACCACTCAACAGTCCTCCACTTGTTTCTAGCCCACAGTCTTTATATTCTTGTCAAAGCCTATTTAACTCTGTAGTCAACAATTCTTCATCATTAGACTTTATCTATGTTTTCCAAAAAATTAAGCCTGGTCATTGAATTCCTAAGTAACTACTAAATATGCTAAAAGAAAATGAAGCCTTTTTATATTTATGCATCTGAAAGTTGTCCTAGAATTCTCTTCCCTTGCTCAAACATAGTCATATTGTGTAAAGTTGAATGAAATTCATCTGGCTTTAGATGTGCATCATAAATTGATCTGACTTTATAAGTTTTGGAACTTAACTGGTTTCTCCTAGAAATGGAAACATATGGCAGGTCCAAGAGTCCCAGTACAATTCAGTATATTTTCTTCTTCTTTCTCTCATGTATCTCCTTCCTTTCTGAAGATAGTCACTTGATGCCTGTTCCACAACTCCTCTCTGGGGGTGAGATGTACAAACACATTTGGCATAGTCTGAAGCCCCTTCAAAGTGGTATTTCCTTTAGGCCCTGAGTATTTCTGATTTGGAGGGGCACTTTGAGCTGGAAAATATGATTTTCTTGCTCAAAGAAAAATATTTAAAGACATGAAAGTTCCCATAAGACTCTTTGGACATCAAACTCTTACCAGAAACATTGTGCAAATGAATTAGAAACATATGGATTAAGTTCCCCCTGTTTTAAACATGGGTTTCAAATGTTAAAGGGGAGAGTAGGTTGGGGCCAGTGGAGGGAAGATTTTGATCAAAATATTTATAATCTATGTTAAATCAAGACTATTGGAAAAATTCATTTTTAGAAAAAAATACATAGTTACTTACATTTCAGTTCATCCATATTTGAAATGTTATGTTTGTTTTAGTCTAAAAAGCTGTCCCTTAAATTTTGGCCTTCAACAATGATCTGATAAACTAAACAGGAAAAAAGTGGTTTTCCTGGGCTGTTTTTTAAAATTACAATTACATTGTGTTCCATCCACCAGTTTTGATGAAGGCCAATAGCAGATTATCTCTCTTTAGGAATAAATTCTAGGAAGTATTTTTCATGATCATTATCGAGTGCCATTTTCTAATCATGGCACCTTCTACTGGACAAGATTAAGAAAAACACATCTTTATTTAGTATTAGGAAACATTTGCACTTACTACTTGTATTCTCAGCACTCATAGAATGCTGCATACAGAAGAGATCATCTCTACTTACTTCTTGATTAGCTTTAACAGCAATTACAGTAAAAACAATAACCAAAAAAGCGACCTTGATAACTATCCCTGTGTATAGCTAAGGTCAAGTCCAACTTACATTCTTTTCTAAAAATTCGACATTGTCACATTGCCAAGGACAAAGAAAGACTGAGCCTAACTGTATATCTTTCAAAATGTTAGGAATGTTTTAACAAGGAAAGAAAAGTTTCTCATAATTCATGTATAAAATATCTGAACTCCATGTCTGTTAGTTTAAAAACAGTGGGTTGTTCTTTAATCCTGAGTTTCCCTTGAATCTGGTTTGAAAACCCATCTTCTAACAGAATGTTAAAGCAAACTTAAGTCAAGGTCTGACAAATTGCTATCTTTCCCATCTTAACATGAGGCCAAAGAACTCATTTCTACCATTTCAATTCAAAACCATGAAGCTCCTTAATGCTGACTTTTTTCTCTATTCATTATTATCAACTCTCTATATGTATAGTGCTGTAGGTTAAGCACTGGACTACAAACCACAAGGTTGGCAGTTCAAACCCACCAGCTGCTCCTTGGAAACCCTATACAGGGTTGCTAAGAATCTAAACTGACTCAAGGCACTAACCAACAGCATGTTTCTTACAACTCTGCAAAGTCCATTGAAGGCCCTCTGGTTTTCTTTCTGTTTTTCAAACACAACAAACTTCTATGCATTGTAAGGTCTTAACAATTACTTTTCCCTCTGATTAGATGCTAGGCACTAAGATCTTTCTCTTGTCATTTTGGTCTTCTCTCCTAAATGCTCCTCAGTGATCATACAACTGGACATTGTCTGGACATACCCATTGCCTCAGTTAATCCACAGCCTATTTATTAAACTGTTTATTTCTTCTCTGAGAAAAGTAATACTCTCTGAAGTTATCTGGTTTATACATTCATCTACTAGTTTCTACTTCTCATCTAAAACCAGAAGCTTTATGAAAGTAAGGATCGTAGCTACGTATTCACAACTCTACGCTCAACTCCTAGGAGAGGTACTTCCAAAGGAGGCACTCAGTAAATATTTATTGAATGAATAAAGGAATCACATAACATTTAATATTAGTGCCTGTGTGAATTGAATTGTATCCTCCCCAAAATATGTCTTGAAATCTTACCCCCTGTACCTGTAAATATGACCCTATTTGAAAATAGGGGGTTTTCTTTTGTCATACCAGTATAGGGTAGATATTAATTTAATCACTTCTGAGTTATAGAAAGACCAAATTATACACGCTGGTTTGAACTGTAAGGTAGGTGGTTCGAGCTTACCAGCTGCTCCTTTGAGACCCTATGCAGGGTTGCTATGGGTCAGGACCAAAGCAATGACACTTAACAACACACAGGGGAAGACACATACTATGTGAAGATTGTCTATAATCCAAGGAACCAAGGAGTGCCCTTGGCTACTGACAAGAAAGAAATCAGCACAAGAAAAATGTAGACTTTTAGCATTCAGAACTGTAAGAAAATAAATTTCTGTTCCCTAAAGCCATCCACTTGTGGCATTTGTGTAGGAGCACTAGGTACTGGCTGAGACCATTTCTTACCCAGATCCTTAGTTTCCTTTTACCTATTTATTGCACTCAGCCCCAACTACTGTGTGGTCCCTGCTGTTAATACTCTTGCCTACAACAACCTCTGGCAGTTTACCCTGGGGCAACTAGAACACAAACAACTTCTCCTAAGGCCTCCCATAGACAATGACTGCTCTTGCAAGGAGGATCAAAAGCCAGCACCCAGGTATAACAAACATCCAGCTGTGCATTCACACTCCAGAGCTCTCTGCAGGGTCAGGCTAAAGCCAGACTTTACCTGAATCTGATCTTTGCTAGGCTCCTTCCCACATCCTATCTTACTTCTCTTCTTTTCATCGGAGATCAGTTCCTCAATAAATCAATCAACTTTCTCCAAATACCTGTTTGACATTCAGCTTGTAGGGAATCCAACCTAAGACAAGGCACAAAAGTTCATGAACTCAGGATTCACCCACTGATGATGTAAAGGTGTCCCATTAATGTATAATCTGTGTTTATAAACAACTTCTACTGTGTGTTCTGAATGCTACTGTAGAGACAAGGGGGGAGAAAAAGGCACAGGTTTTGCATCAGACTACTGGAATCCTTGGGGTTATCAGAAAGCTATTTTCACACTAGTCTACAGAGTATATTAATGGTATGTCCTAGTGTGGCGCTATCAGATAAGCACTGGAACACAAGGTTGTTTGAATTGCAAGGTCGGAGTTTCAAACTCACCAGCCACTCCTTGGAAACCCATAGGGTCCCTATTAGTCAGAAGTGACTTGATGGCACTTAACAACAACAACTAATGCAATCACATACCAATACTAAAAAATGCATGAGTATGTTTTAATTCTTAAGTACACTTCATTTAAAAATATCATTCAAAGCAGGATGAGTTTGGTCATTTTATATTTTATAAATTTCAAATACTCTTAGACAAATGAGTTTGTGTTTTTTCTTTATTAAAAAGGGATCCTTGTATTCTGGAGGTCCAGAATTATGAATAGCAGAGAAACACTGTCAGATCTAGTGCCTGAAAATTAGTCCGTCGGTTTGGAAGGAACTCAAAATGTAACTGGGGAAGAGCTGCCTCCTCAAAGGAGAGTTGACTGTGATGAAATGAATGGAGTAAAGCCCATGGAAGAAAAGCCCATGGGACCTTCATTTGCTGGTGGGGCACAACTCAAAGTAAGGACAAACAGCTGTAAACATCTATTGAATATCAGAACATGGACTGTATGAAGTATGGATCTGGGAAAACTGGAAGTTGTCAAAAATGAAATGGAACACATAAACATCAATATCTTAGGCATTAGTGAGCTGAAATGGACTGGACTGGTATTGGCCATTTTGAATCTGATGACCACATGGTTTACTATGCCAAAAATGACAAATTGAAGAGGAAAGGTGTTGTATTCCTTATCAAAAAGAACATATCCAGATCAGTCATGAGGTACAACAGTGTTTGTGATAAGAAAATATCCATGCATCTACAAGGAAGACCAGTTAATACCATTGTTATTCAAATTTACACACCAACCACTTAAGCCAGTGGGGAGGAAATAGAAGAATTCTATCAACTTCTTCAATCTGAAATTGATCAATATACAATCAAGATGTATTGATCATTACTAGTGATTGGAATGTAAAGGTTGGGAGCAAAGAGGAAGGATCAGTGGTTGAAAAATATGACCTTGGTGATAGAAATGATGCTGGAGAATGCATGATAGAATTCTGCAAAATCAATGATTTGTTCATTTCAAATACCTTCTTTAGACAGCATAAGAGATGTACTTCACCAGATGGAATACATAGAAATCA
>NW_006408598.1:6105299-6126504 GCF_000296735.1 Chrysochloris asiatica
AATGGCACCTAACAACAACAACAAAATAAATTTCCAAACTAAAGGAAAGGAAAAATGCTATGACTAGAATCACATTAAAGGCCCATGGTCAAGCTCTAAGAAAAAGAAGTTGCCTTCTCTATCATTGAATTTCTTCCCCCATCGTCTTCTTAAACATATTCATCTAATTATTTTATTACCTGAAATTGTGTAAGCTAGAAATCATTTGTGTTAATAAGCAAAAATATTAGAATGTCACCAGCCATCCACACATTAGTAAGAAATCACAGAGCCATTGATTTAATAAATGTCTGAGAACTCACAATGTACCAGATACTAAGGTAGCTATTGATACTAAGTTCCATAAAGGACAGCCCCTCCTCTTAATACAAACAAAAAACAAGGTTTTTTTTGCTATTATCGGGCCTAAATAAGGTAGAACAGTGAAGAAATAAAACTTTGGGCATAAAGGAATTTCATGCTGCTGCAAACAGCAAGATGGAGGCATGAAATATTTGGAGACTAAAAAAGTTAGAAGTATATAAATTCCAGGAGTGGCGCTGTAGGATTAGTACTGGACTGTGAACCACAGGATCAGTAGTTCAAACCCACCAGCTACTCCTTGGAAACCCTATACAGAGTTGCTGTGATTTGGAACCGTTGGTGGCACCCAACAATAACAACTATATAAAAACATGAGCAAGTGAGAAAGAGAGGTTCCAGCCAATTAGGGTTCTTGTTGTTGTCAAGTGCCTTTGAGTGGGTTGTCACTCATAGCAACCCTGCATAGGGTTTCCAAGGAGTGGTTGGTGAGTTAGAACCACCGACCTTGAAATTCAAACTGACCTTATGATCGAGTGCTTATAGTAGGGTGCCACAAAGAAAAATTTTTTCTAGTCAGCAATGTTCCCTGAATCAGATCACAAAATAAAGAAAGGGCAATAAACTTTCTTCTCTCTCACTGCAATAACCTGACTTAAAATTCTTATTTAAAAATTATCATTGACTGAAAATTATGTGACTTAAATTTCAAGCTTTAAAAAAAATGTTTTTAATGTTAAATAAATACTACAGCCCTAGAGCAAGGAATACTGATAGTGGTTTACACATTGCACTGCTAACCACAAGGTCAGCAGTTCCAATCCACCAGTAGCTCCAAAGGAGAAAGAGGAAGATTTCTACTCCCATAAAGATTTACAACTTTAAAAACCCTATACGGGGTCACTATGAGTTGGAAGCAACTCAAAGGCACACCACCACCACTGCACACCTAAAACAAGACATCAACCATTTATAACGTTATTTTTATGTGTTTTCTGTGTGTACAAACCATTTGCATGCCAAACAGCTAATTTAGGAATGAGCTATCTGATTCATGATCTATTCATAAGGGAGGCTTGACCTTCCTCAATGAATATGAATGAAGGCCTTTCCCTAGAGTCAGAGCTGTGCTAGAAGAAACAATATGACTGTCCTCAAAGAGTGTGGCACATTGGAATAACCACCCCAGCTCATCCTTTCCCATACCCGTACTTCTTAACATGATTTTCTAGGTCTTTCCACTAAGAACGACTATTTCCCCACCCTTTTAATCTGGGTTCTGCTTTGGGAAAGCTCTGTGAATTTCCATTTGCTGCTCTTCTTCTTTTGCTTTTCCATTACAGGACATGCTCAGACTAGCCCTGGGTTCTGGAGGAGGAATGTTATTGTTGTTAAGTGCCCTCGAGTTGGTTCCAACCCTGTATAGGGTCTCTAAGGAACAGCTAGTGGGTTTGAACCAATGACCTTGTGGTTCATAGTCTAGTGCTGATCCTACAGTGTCACACCAGGACTCCAAGAGACACCTAAATCAAAGGTATTCAATCTAAGCCACCCTAGCCCAGTCTTGAACAGAGCCCCCAACCAAGCCACAGATGCAAAAAAGAGGCCAGTTGAGATTGTTCAATCCTTCAGCCAATCTGTATATTTGTGAACTATAACAGATATACAACAAATTTATATATAAAATCTAAATTATTTCATTATATATTGTAAAGTCACCGAATTTTTGGTATTTGGTTCTTTTTTTTATACAGAGATAACTAATTGATAAAGGAATCATATTGTCTAAACTAGGAGACAAAGACATATAAAATCTAAGTGATAATGTGTTTGTTTTACCCAAAGAATGGGAAGGTTGAAGAAAGTAGTTTCCTTTTTACTTTGTTGTTGATTTATTCCTAGGTTTTAGCATATAATATGCATGTAATGAGTGAATAAATTAATGAACATCTAATTTCTAATAGTAATAGATGTTGTTGTTAAGTGCCTTCAAGTTGGTTCCAACTCTTAGCAGTTCTGTACAAAGTTTCTGAGGAGCGGCTGGTGAGTTTGAACAGCCAAGCTTGTCAAGTAAATGTTCAGAAGATCTTTGAAGGATAAGTGTCAGTCAGTGAAAGGGGTAAATTTGAGTGTGTATGTTGGGGATGGGAGTTGGAGAGACACTCTTTCTATGCTTACAGAGAAAAACGCAGCTCAACCATACTCCCTTAAGCCATGAACACAGTTTTTAACTCCTGATTTACCATCGTGAACAATTTCCCATTTCTGGGTGACCACAGAAACCACATTTTGCTTTAAGAAAACAAAAAAATGCTGTGCATTTTGCACACTTTCAGTGCCAAGTTTGTGAAATGTTTTCGGCCACAAGGGGCTGGCTTCAGATGGCTAGAAGCCCTTTAAACCAGGACCAATGCTTAATCGAGCACTGTTATGTTAGAAAAGAGGCCAGGCTGTGTTCTGACTCAGCACAGTCTATGTCTCCTCAGTTACCTTTCTAGATGGCAATGTTGGTTTCCAGATGTATTTATTATTGCATAGCTTAATGTGCAATTCAATCTACACAGCAGTAGGTCTTTGTCCACAGGCTTATGGTAATTCTATTCATCTAATATGAGCTATGATTTGGGAAATAAGCCAGTGTTTTTCCCTATGAAGCAACCTTTGTGTTGGTTAATAAAGCATTCCCATATTCAACACAGGAAGCCTTTGTTACCACATATACCTCATTGGTGTTAGATCCTATCTAGAAATTTGAGGGAAAAGTTAGACATTCATTCAAAAATGAATTGGGCTGCTAACCTCAAGGTTGGCAGTTCAAAACTAACAGCTGCTCTGTGGGTGAAAGAGGAGGCTTTCTGCTCCCGTAGAGATTTTCAGCCTAGGAAGTCCTGTGCAGAGTCACTAAGAGTCAGAACTGACTCCACAGTACTTTACAACAACATCAAGTGCCATTCTATGCAATGGGGACATCTTTTCAAGGAACTGAAACTTTGGGCTTCTAAAGAAGCAGTGACTGGTGGAATCAGGAAGGCTTTAGAAAAACCTTAAAAAACAAGTAAGTGAGAAGGGAGGCAACAGCATCTCAGGCATTTAGAAGAGTCTCTGTAAAGATACTGATTTGGAAAGCCTATGGCCTAATGGACAATAGCAAATAGATATTGAGACATAATACCTGCACATCTTTTCATATATTTAGGACCACTGGCCATTTAAATATGGTCTCTTGTGAAGTGCCTAGTCAAGTTATCTATCTTTCTTTTGGATTATTTGCTTTATTTTTACTAATCTATAGTGTGTATAGTTCTTGACTTATTTAACAGATAAGCTCTTTTGCAGACATGTTCCAAATATCTTCTAATGTATAGGTTTCTTTTTATCTATCAGTGGTGCCTTGTGAAAGAGAGGATCTTAACTGAGCATGGCCCAGTTCTTCAGATTGTTCTTTATGCTTAGCACCTTTGGGGTCTTGTTTTAAAAAGCAATGTATAACCATAATTACTAATGGCTTGAAGCAACTCAAATGTCCACCAAAAACAGAATTGATAAATAAATTGTTGCATAGCCCTTCAGTGGAATATTATACAGCACAAAATATGAATCATCTCCACACACAACATGGATGAAGCAAACATAGTGTTGGCTGACATCTTAATAACATTATAAGATTCTATTAGGTAAAGTTCAAAAAGTCAAAATTAATTTTTTATTACAAAAAGTATTATTGCATACAGGCAAGTTAATGGGTACCCATAGTGGGTTGTGAAGGACCTAAAGAAGCTTTAGGGCATGGTCATGAACTATTTCATGATGTAGGTGTGACTTCATGGCCGCCATATTTTATGAGAATCAAGCAGCATGTGTACTTTGTGTACTTTTCTACATTTATGCTGCAGTTTCATAAAGGCATTTACAGTTTAAGATGTAGTAAGAAAAGACACCTGAAGGTGAACTGTGCAAGATATCAATCTGGAAGAAACGTGGATTCAGATTTAGAAGGGCCATACAAAAAAGTCTGTTACTGTTGCTAAATGCCATCGAGTTGGTTCTGACTCACAGAGACTCTGTAGAGGGTTTCTGAGGAATAGCTGGTGTGTTTGAACCGACCACCTTGTGGTTAGCAGTCCACTGCTTGTCCTGCAGCACTACAGCCTGACTTCATACAAAGAAGTTTAGGGAGTTTTAAAAATATTTTACTATCTAAGCTTCAGAAAGATGAATGTACTGTATAGAACACCAGCAGAATGTGAATATGATGGGAAACAAAGAGATCAGTTAGAAAATTCCACGATAGTACAAGTGTGGGAAGAGAAAGATCTGATTGGAAGCAGAGGCAGTAGCAATGGATTGAAATGACCTTGAATTCCCAGTAAATGGTTTTTTTTTTTTTTTTAGAAAGACCAGAAGCACCTGCCCAACATATGTGAGGGGTGAGGGCAGGCAAAAGTCTACAAGTCTTTGACAGATGCTGAGTTTCAAACAATGTTAGATCTTGATAAACACACCTCTCTCCTGGATTTATTAAGCCCCAGCATTTTTGCCTGGCTTCTGTCTTGGATTGTAAGACATGAATGCTGATACAAATCCACAGACGGATTAGTGGAAAGTTATGGAACTGAAACAATATTGTTTGAACACATTTATCCTTTTCTTCTTTCCCCTCTCTCCTCTGCACATTACTCAAGTCCTCTTGCTGGGTGGTTTCTACTTCTCACCTTAATTCCCTTCTCTGTCTACATGCTCATTAGGAGAAAGAATGATTCCTTTTCTTGGAAATGAGGAGCTCGGGAAGGCAGTCAAGTGCATAGTGAACTCGGGTAGGCAGTGTGATGCAAGATGAAGTGTGTTCAAGCCTCGAGGCTAAATCAGTGCCATAAAGTCTTCCATAGACACAGCGTCAGGACTGTTTACATGCCACCTCTGAGAGACAGTGCAGGTGGGACAAACACATTGCTGTCTTCAGTGCTCCTTCCATTGTGTTCACTAGCAAATATTTATTGGGTATCTCTGGCTGAGCCACCCACTCAATTTCATGCTTCATGTGAAAAGGCAAGAAGGAAGCAAGAAATATATACCTACCGCTTGAAGTGAGATCAGAAATAAGAAGAATTAAAACTCCACTCCAGCTGCCTCAGGCTCTTCAAGAATAGACTCTGCCCACCAAGAGATTCTTAAAGAAAAAAGAGATGGTACCTAGGAACTTAACCACCATCTCCTCAAGGGCAAAATAACACATTGAGAGAAGACAAAAGGTTTCTGGTCAAAGGTTTAGATTTGGTTTCTTAATCTTTTCCTTTATGGCATATTCTCTTTTTAATGTCACCTTTTAAAATTGGTACTCTTTTTCACTCTTTCAGACTTCCTATGAAACGATCTATCTTTTCAAATTATGAGGAAGCCTCAAAAAGTTGGTGGAAAACTTCCATTATCTTTTCATTCCATTTTTCCATGAACTTTTTAAAGCCCCCCCTCATATTTGAACTCTCTTCAGTGTGTCGTCTTGCCACCTAAGAAACAACTGACAATGTAACCTAAAACCCACTCCTAGCATCACCTCTTTGAGCTTGCTGCAGGTTCCTTTCCTGGGAATCCCAACACATCAAAATCAAGTCACTCTGCCCAGAAAAATCTCCTGCAAACTTAGGTTACAGTGGGGCTTCTCTATATGACATTTCTGCAGGAGCATACCCTATGCAGTGCTTTGGTCTGCTTCAGAGCGCTCCCACACCTGCCAGAAAAAAATATCACCAATGTCTTACACGAGAAAAAAAAACAAAACTCCTCCCCTTAGTGATTTGGGATCATTCCTGAGTTTAACTCAGGTCAAACACTGCCAGCTCAAGTGTGAGAACAACCTAATAGGAATTGAAAATCCATGAGAAAAAGGAAGTTTTCTTTCAGGCCAGGTTAAGCTTGCAAACTTCCCAGGACTGAACAGCTTCTAGTTCACACACCTAATTGACATACCTCTCTCATATTCTGGCTAAGGAGACAGGGCCACCATTCAGGTCAATCCCTTTGGAGAAGTGAATTTTGAGTGCCATGTACCTTACCTGGAGCCCTGGTGTGGCACTGTGGATTAATGCACCAGACTGCAAAGCCATTTGAACTGTAAGGTCAGCGGTTCAAGCTCACCAGCTGCTCCTCAGAAACCCTATCCAGGGTCACTATGGGTCGGAATCTATTCAACAGCAATTAACAACAACATATCTTACCTATTCAACAGTGGGGCCAGCCAGGCCTTGCTCCTCATGATATGTGTACTAAATCAAAAGTAAGTTTCCCTGAGATGAATTGTTAATTACTCCATAGATTGTGGAGAAATATATTCCTAGCCAGATTTTGCCCTGTCAGCTAAACTTGAAATACCACTGGCCCCTCCAGTCTTGGGATGACAATGGCACTAAAAGTTTTTGTATCTTTCCCTCCCTTCTGTTGCACTAGTTAGCTCTCAGCCTTGCTTATGTTATATTCTGCACTGGTTGAAGGCATACCTAGAAGTATTCCTCAGATACTTTCACCAAAATGGTTCTTTTAGAACATTATACTATCCCACAGATATGAGAAGTACATTCATAAGAGTCAAGCATAAGCATAATTGTTTTACTTGAAATCTCTTTATCTTTAAAGTTCATGTTAGCTTTATATATTGCTCTAAATTATAGGTCCTTCTGTCAATATAAAACTAATATAATAAATCAGGTTGATGCTTTATGTAGCTGTACTAAGTTCTATACTTTAGACGGCTTCCCATGGCCTTGAGAAACAAACAGCAAAGTTTAAAAGACACTTTGAAAAGAGGACATTACAACCCATCTTAGAAAATGTTTTAAAAAGTTTGTTGAATTGAGTTTCCAGACATGCTTACAAGATGCCATGTATAGACTGAAGTCAAGAGAGAGAAAAAAAGAAAGTTAAGAGATGATTCCTTGCTTTCTTCTATTAGTTAGAAGAAGCTAACCCTGCAAAGATATTGTATGTCACACATTTGTCAAACATCAGGATGGAGTGAATTCAAGTGGGTAGCTTGTTCTTCAGCCCTTTCATGTTTAAGCCTATACCCACATAAAATTGCATCTCTTGCCTCTTTCTGTGATCCAACCCTGGAAAAAACTGCTCTCTGTTCCAGCCCAGCTAGAATTTTATAAGCAGGCAAGTGTGTACTTACCATCCTCATTCATGGTACAAGATATTCTTTTGGTTGCTTTTTTTGATGAGAATGGATAGGATGAAGTGTTGGGAAGACAAAATTCAGCTGACAAGCAAAAGAAGGCAACTGTCATGACACAAATATGTTGTTGTTGTTAAGTGCCTTCGAGTCGATTTCCACCCATAGCGACCCTGAATAGGGTTTCCAAGGAGCAGCTGGTGAGCTTGAACCACCGACCTTGCAGTTCAAACGACTTTGCAGTCTGACACATTAGCCCACAGCGCCACACAAGGTCTCTATGACACAGATAGATTTCCGCACAATTCAAAGATACTGGACATGGAATTTAAGAAGGAGACCATCTTGGGTCCTGAAACATTCTAAGTTTAGTTGGTATTCATCATTGTCATGCAAATCTATGTAGGCTCATATTGTTACTGCCAAGTGCCCTGGAGTCAGTTCCAACTCGTAGAGGCCCTGTATAGGGTTCTGTGGAGAGTGGCTGGTGGATATGAACTGCTGAGTTTATGATTAGCAGGTCAGTACTTAACCTATAGAGCCACACCAGGACCCCATTTAGGCTCATATGGGTTACCAAACTCTATATGTAGGTTTTATATTTGAGCATGCATATTTGATACACAGACCTTAATACTGCAATATCCATGTATACCATTGCATACTTGTTATCTCAATTCTAGTCATAGCTTCCAACCCCTTCACTCAAAGACTTTGACAGAATCCCAACCTATGTGGGATGTTTACCCTGAAAGTTCAATTATAGCATCTCAGAATCTCTGAAAGTTTTTAAAACCGTGAGCAATTATTCCCCACTTACTATCTTAAATTGGAGCTTAGAAGCAGAACCCAAAGTGGAAATTCACGTGGAAGTAATTAATTGAGGAATGAGGAAAGCAGGACAGGGAAGGAGAAAGGAGCTCAGCCTTAATCTGATTCCATAGGGAGCTCTGTAGCTTGGGTTGCATCACAGGGTTGCCCCCACCTCCTTCAGAGGCAAAGGGTCCTTTTATATCCCTGCTTTGGTCAGTCATTGGCTCTAGGCTGCCCCTAGGGACAGGGAAGTTGCATAACTTCCCAGACAATTCCAAACTAGGATACTCCCACTTGGCCCAGAACAATTCTCAAGAGAAAGAGACAGCTGTAAGCCATTAACAGCCAATGTTCATAGCTTGTGGGATATGGGAAACACCAGCCTGGTAAAAGGGGTCTGGGTGGGGCAGCAACAGCATCCCAGTACTTGCCATCCTAATTCATCCCAAAAGATATTCCTTTGGACAATGCTTATCCTCCTAATGGTTGCTCTAAAACAATTCTCTTGTTCTTATTGAGTCGGTTGCGACTTAGAGAGAGTCTGTAGAGTTTCTGAGAGCTGCTGATGGGTTTGAACTGCAAACCTCGTGGTTACTAGTCCAATGTTTGTTCTACAGCAGACTATGATAATATATTAATCCATAGTATTTATTAAGAGACTACTGTGTGCCATGCAATTCTCTTAATGTACATTGTTGTTGTTTCTGTTAAGTGCTATCAAGTCAGTTCTGACTCATAATGACCTTTGTATAGGGTTTTTGAGGAGCAACTAGTAGGTTTGAACTGCTGACCTTGTGGCTCAAACTACCTTGCAGCCTAGTGATTTATTCTGCAGCACCACACTTAATTTACACAATAATCTTATGAGGTCACAATTTTTACTCACATTTTACCTATGTGCAAACTAAGGGACAGAGAAATTAAAGAGCTTAACCCAGCCAAGTACTAGCCAAGCGGTGGTTAGGACCCTTCATATTACTAATGCTTTTAAGTGTCCCTTGCTTATTTCCAAAGGTTAACAGAAAAATATGTTGTTGTTGTTATTGTTATTGTTGTTAAACGCTGTCAAGTTGGTTCTGACTCAGAGCACCCTGTGTATAAGGTTTCCGAGGAGCAGATGGTGGATTTGAACCACCAACCTTATAGTTATCCAGTGCTTATCCTATGGTGCTACACGAGGACTCCTGCAGCAAAAGATAGAAAAAACTAAACGCAGAGCTAAAATAGTAAATCCATTTGGATAAAACACCACACCCATTTAGGTGAGAACAAAACCTTTTGAATTGTGGATACCAGAAATTGAGAATGATTAATACTTGTTTTGTGTGAATGAAGTTCAAAATATGCTGGAGTTTTATCTACTGGTTTGATGTTCACTATTTGAACTTTTATCATTTAAATCCCATGAAAATGCAGTTGCATAAGACATGACTCTGGGCCAAATGAAGTAATAGCTAACATTTGTTAAGTACTTTCTATGTGCCAGGCACGGTTCTAAACAATTTTCGTGGATTATCTCATGTAATCCTTAGAATCACACCATGAGGCAGCCCCATTTTCAGATAAGAAAACTGAGGTACACAGTTAATAACGAATTTTCCCAAGGGCACACACTACAAAAAAAGCATTAGGACCAGATTTCAAACCAAGTAGAATGACTTGGAGCTTAAGTCCCTAACTTCACTAAAATGCTACCAGAAGAATCTCAGAGTGTTGGAACTACAAGGCTAACAGAGTCCAACTTCCCCAATTTAGAGATGAGGAAACTAAGCCTCAAAAAGAGTTGTGATTTGTTCAAGATCACATATCCTAGGACCTTAATTTTTCTAATAAGGGGAGTCCTGGCGTGGAAATGTAGGATAAGCACTGGACCACAAGGTAGGCTTGAACCAACAGGTTAGCAGTTCAAACTCACCAGCCGCTCCTAAGAAACCCTATATAAAGTCACTATGAGTCAGAACTGACTCCATGGCACTTAACAACAACAACAGTTAGTGTATAAAGACCTGATGCTGCAGTGAGTTAAGACTTGGGCTTCTAAACAAGCTCAGCAGTTTGAACTCATCAGCTGCTCCTCGTGAGAAAGATGAGGCTGTCTGCATCTGTAAATATTTTATGTTCCTGGGAACCTTATAGAGCAGTTCTACTCTGTCTTAAAGGGTCACTATGAGTCGGCATTGACTCAACAGCAACATTCAAGTGTTGGTCAGATGGTAATTTTGCTGATCTGGGTCAGGCTTAGCTGACTTAGGAGGGTTCACGTCTGCAGTTAGCTGCCAGATTGGCTCTCTGTTGTTTCATTTTTGTTCCACTTCCTACAGAAGAGCGTTGTAGACTTGTTCACATGGAAGTAGCAGAAATACATGAGACTTCTTGAGTTCTAAGCTCAGAATGAACACACTGTCACTTCAAATCCATGTTATTAGCCAAAGCAAGTCACAAACTGGTCCAGATCCAAGGACAGATGAAACAGACTCTACCTCTTGAGGAGAGAAGATACAAAGTCACTTTGTCAATTGCCTGGATACAGACAAGGATAAAAAGTGGGATATATATATATATATATATATATATAACCACAGATATCCTGGAATAATTCAGACTATTTCTGATAAACTGGGTTATATGAAGAAAAATGTGGCATCAGGATTGGAGGAAGACTCATTAACAACCTGCAATATGCAGATGATACAAACTTGCTTGCTGAAAGTGAACAGTAAAAGTTAAAACATTTACTGATCAAAGAACACAGCCTTTGGTATAGATTACATCTCAATGTAAAGAAAACAAAAATCCTCACCACTGGACCAATAAACAACATTCTTATCAATGGAGAAAAGTTGTCAAGTACTTCATTCTTCTTGGATCAACTATTAATACTCATGGAAGCAGCAGTCAAGAAATCAAACGACGTATTGCATTAGGCAAATCTGCTGCACAAGACCTTTTTAAAGTGTTGAAGAGCAAAGATGTCAGCTTGAGGACTAAGGTGTGTGTGACCCAAGCCATGGTATTTTCAATAACCTCATATGCATGTGAAAGCTGGACAGTGAATAAGGAAGACCATAGAAGAATTGATGCTGTTGAGTTATGGTGTTGGAGGAGAATATTGAAAGTGTCACAGGATGTCAAAAGAACCAATAGATCTGTGTTGGAAGAAGTGCAACCAGAGTGCTTCTTGGAGGACAGGATGGCCAAACTTCATCTCTCATACTTTGGACGTATTGTCGGGAGTCACTGGAGTCACTGGAGAAGGATATCATGTTTGGTAAGGTGGAAGGTCAGAGAAAAAGAGGAAGACCCCCATTGAGATGGATAGGCCAAGTGGTAGCATCGATGGACTCAAGCGTGGCAACAATAGTGAGGTTCGCCTAGGATCAGGCAGTGTTTTGTTCTGCTGTGCATAAGGTCACTATGAGTCGGTACCAACTCGATGGCACCTAATAACAACAACAATATTTAAATTATATATTTTCCCTCAAAAGTATGTCTCCCTCACCAGCCTAGTCTACTTGTAAATGCCATTTATTTGTGGTTCCTTTGACATTTAGAGAAAAATTCTTCACAGGTGTCATTGGGTTTTAAGATAACATATATAATTTTCTATGTGGACAAGGAGGCTTCAAAAAGTTTGTGGAAAATGGAATTAAAAAATAATAGATTTTTTCCATGAACTTTTTGAAGCCCCTTCATACAAGTAAACAAATGATCCTCCAAAACCCAGCAAAAGTCTTTGACTTCATGCCTTATAGTAGTAGGATAGAGCTAGCTCTGTCTTCTCTCTCCCTGCCCTCAGCATCACTTACTGTTTGAAAGAAGAAGCAAATAGACAGGAAGTGTTCTACTCCTGCCAACTAGGTTTGGTAAGAGACTTGTTCAACAGGTGAGGATTAGCCCTAAAAAAAGCCCTGTGACTTAACCAAAATGGAAGCACATTTTCCCTTGATGTTTTGTTTTGCAAGCAGAAAACTCAGGTGCATTGAGGGGGTGGGGTGATGAGGATGGTGAAAAAGAAAGAAGAAGAAGAAAAAACTTCAAATAGGGGAATCACAAGTAATTATTAGTCCAGATAATAACTCTGAATGACAGAAGCTACCATAAGAACTATGTTGAAAAGGAATATTAATCCTCAGGCAATGCCAATAAATTCAGTATATTACAAGATTTCCCCAGTGATGAAGATAAAGTACCTTGATAAAGTGGTGCCTATGTCCTAATTCACATTAAGATGAAATATGGTCAAGAAGTGACTGATTTTCATCACAAGGCTAAAACCACAGGGTAATCTGCCCCTCATCCACTGAGCCTCTCAACATTTAGATGAGCTGTTTTTGAGAAGATTAGCACAATAGGATTTTTATCAGTTTATAGATTTTATCATGATTCTGGAAAATGAGCACACCTTGATATTTTTAGGACTTATCAGTTGAACCCAAAACATAACTAAACCCACTGCCACCAAGTCAATTATCTGGGACAGAGTATACCGCCTGCACTTTAGGATTTTCAAGACAGCAAATCTTTGTGGGAACAGACAGTCTTATTTTTTTCCTATGGAGCACCTGGTGAGTTAGAACCTCCAACCTCATGGTTAGCAGCCTAACACTTAACCCACTGTACCACCAGGGATCCTTTTCAAGTGAGTAGAAGATAAAATTATGCATCTACAAAGAGGACACTATAATCTACAAATAAATTCATGGGCTTCAACCAAACCAAAAAGTCAAGAGGAATGGTCAAAAGTGTTTAAATATTTCAACAGCATCACAGTAGAACATACTCTCTCTTTGCTCACATCAAGCCTTTATATTTCTCAATAGAACATCCTCTATATATTGAGTAAAGAAGAGGCTGAGGTCAGCTCCAGATGAACAGGGGCTGCTCTGATTTAAGAAGATACATCTCAGACTTACTCAAGTTGTATCAGAAATAGAGTAATTCACAATGCCACGTAGTGTAATAAACAAAAGCCCAAGGTCTGGGGTTCAAACTCTGCCATTACCCCTTGCTGTTGTGCAAGTTTTATAGAACACTCCTCACGGTCTCAAAAGAGAGATAATATATCTATCTAAGGGGTGGTGCTGAGAATTCAATCAGCTCACAGATAACATGCCCAGAGTAGGACCTGGCACACAGTCAAGGTCCCCTAAATGGTATCTGTTTCTATCGATTGAAAGGCCTTATTAAATGTCTATTATGTTCCAGGAGTCCTGATGTAGGATGAGCATGGGGCTACAAGGTAAGTTTAAGCTGCAAGGTCAGCTGTTCAAACTCACCATTTGCTACTTAGAAACCCTACACAAGGTCACTATGAGCCAGAACCAACTCGATGGCACTTAACAACAACAGTAATTAGGTTTCAGGCACTTTGTTTCATGTCATGTCTGATAAAAAGACAAAAGAACCAAAGCATGAAGCTGTACTTTTTACCTCTGAGAAATACAGAGTATAATTGGAAGATAAGATAAATATACAGAGAATCATAACATTGTGATGGACAATATATATATTACTCAAGTAGACTCCAAGAATATTGGGAATCTAGACTCATTGCTTCTATTTCTTGCCAAAACAAAATAAATTACTCTTTCAGATTTATAAATGGTTATATTTTCTTAAGACTGTTTTCTAAGGTAACTTAATCATCCAAACTTGCTTCATCCTATTTTCTACAATTTTTCAAATTTGTATTTTGAGTGTCACAAAATCACTGTATATGACAGATATAAAGGATGAACCATTTTTAACTAAGAGAGTGAGATGACCACCTATCACCCTGGTGCCACCATCTTTTACTTTCCATTTCATCACCCACCCATCATCTGCATATCACAGGCTCTCAACGAGGTAGAATGAAATTGACAACAGGTCAAGGCCTGATACTTTCATAACTTTCCCCTAGATGACAGTGCTTCTGAATAATCATCCTTTCTTTCCATTACTGAGATGTCATTATGCAAGTGAAGCATGTTCTCAGTTGCCCACAGTAGGCAAGAGGCAGGGATACATTGTTCAAAGATAATTCATGTCCTATTAAATGTCAAAACTTTACTCACATGATTCAGCCACTGCCTCACCCAGTTGCAAGCTGGAAAATTCATCTGGGCAGCATCTCTGTGAACAGTGGGGAGAGAAGGTAATCATGGAGCCCCACCAATGAGCAGGAAACAATGACCGAACCATGGAGATGAAGGTCTTTGTCAGGTCATAAAACAGTAGTGATTGAAATTAATTGCTGATAAAGTATGAAAGAGTCTCTTGTTGTTGGAGGTCAAGTACTAGAACAAAGTACAACTCTTTCCTGAGAAGCTTGGGAAAAGAATGCCACTGAGCTATGTTTGTGAAACAATAGATTAGTCAATTGTTGCAGTCGTCTGGGGGAAAACTGTGGCAGGGAGCCATAGAAGATGGAGAGAAAATCCAAGAGGGGGATTACCTTAGGCTGATGTGTAGTCTCCCTGGCTAATATGGCTCCTCCAGCAAAGATCATCTTTCCAGCCAAATGGTGATGGAGTTATTGATAGTGAGGGAACAAGCGTAACAGTCATTTCATCATCACCAGATTCCAGAAAACAAAAAGCAGTTAGCATGAGTGGAGACTCTGAGCTCATTGGAATAATGATTTCTGGATGATTTAGGTTTTATTGATCTAAATGTACAAAGTGAAATGCAGAAAGAAGATAGTAATAAAGACTTTTTTGGGGAATATTTCCAATCTGTCACTAAATTCTAAAATATATGTTTTCTACCCACTCACCCCCAGGCTCAAGTTGTATATGAGCTATGTGTGTGAGTGTGTTTGTGTATTGAGGGCTGCAGATCATAAATGGATAAGACTTTTAATCAGTATTTTGAATTCAGTCAATTAGAAAATGGTAAGAAATATATAGGAGATCAATATCCAACAATAAAATAATGTAAAATGAAGTTTAAAACTTGGATTATACCAATATAATTGGTTATCCCTAAATAACTTAGTGTTCTGAGAAACTAGACATGGATTATACAAAATCACCGGGGATTGTAAATTAATTAAAATACTAATTAAATTAGTTAAAATACTAATTCCCCAGCCTCAGCCTATATTGATTAAATTAGAATTCTGGGGGACGTTCCCCCAAGTGACTCTAACATAAAACTGCTTATGTAAGTGATAGTTTTAGTCTGTGATAGTTAAGGTCTTGCCACTTAGCTGGGCCTGGGTTCTCAGTGGTTTGACAGTTAAGAGAGTGTAACCCCCCTTGATGAAATGTTATACAATGTAATCATTTCCTTGATGGAATTTGATGTGATCAGCCCAGATCTGATGTAATTATCCTATGTGTTGTAAATACTCACTTCTATGATGTTAATAAGGTCCAATGCAATCTACAGAAATAGGTTGTATTTTGTATCAATTTATTTTGAGATATAAGAGATTAAACAGCAAGCATAGCTCGAAGGAACCTATTCCCACCAAGAAAGAAGAGCTTGGAGTGGAGTAAATCCTTTGGACCTGAGAAGCCCTGCACTGGGAAACTCCTAGATCCATGGGAATATTAATGCCAAGATGTACGGACATCTTCAAGGAATACTGGAGTTACAGATGCTGTAAGGGAGACCAGGACCTTTCCCCAGAGCCAACAAAGAAAGAAAGCCATCCCCTAGAGCCACACTCTGGATTTGGACTGTCAGCTTCCTAAACTGTGAGAAAATAGACTTCTGTCTGTTAAAGTCATCTACTTGTGGTAGTTCTGCTACAGGAGCATTAGAAAACTAAGACATAGGCCTTGCAACAAATAAATTCATGATTATATCCTGTGTGTATTGGAAGAAATACACAGAGTCACTGTACCAAAAAGAAATAGTCGATGTTCAACCATTTCAAGAGGTAGCATCTGATCATCAAAAGCCAATAATACTGAAGGAAGAGTCCAAGGTGCATTGAAGGCATTAGCAAAATACAAGGTTCCAGGAATTGATGGAATACAAATTGAAATCTTTCAACACACTGATGTGGCACTGGAAGCACTCATTCATCTATGCCAAGAAATTTGAGGGGCAGCTACCTGTTCAGCTGATTGGAAAAGAACCATATTCGTGCCCATTCCAAAGAAAGGTGACCCAGTGGAATTTGGAAACCATCAGACAATATCATTAATATTGCATGCAAGTAAAATTTTTCTAAATATAATTCAAAACCACTGCAACAGTGCATTGACAGAGAACAGCCACAGAACTTATAGCAGGATTCTGATGATGACATGGAACCAGGGAGATCATTGCTGACATCAAATGGATCTTGGCTGAAAGCAGAGAACACCAGAAAGATGTTTACGTATACTTTATTGATTATGCAAAGGTTTTCAGTTGTGTGGATCATGACAA
The DNA here is from genome assembly GCF_000296735.1 of Chrysochloris asiatica. NCBI lineage: Eukaryota > Metazoa > Chordata > Mammalia > Afrosoricida > Chrysochloridae > Chrysochloris > Chrysochloris asiatica. The sequence continues at coordinate 6,121,945 of NW_006408598.1, forward strand.
ACTATGAACAATATTGCGGAGAATGAACATTCTGGAACACTTAATTGTTGTTTATGTATGTAGGAACCTGTACACAAACCAAGAGGCAGTCATTCGAACATAACAAGGGAACACTGAGTAGTTTAAAATTAGGAAAGGTGTGTTCTGGGAAGAGAGAGTTTAAGATTGTATATGTATGTGAGCACAAACACATGCAACTTTTTTAAGCAAAAAGTTCATGGAAAAATGCCCTTTTCTTTCCATTCCATTTTCCCACAAACTTTTCAAAGTTCCCTTTTATAGGAGTCTCTGAGTGGCACAAACAGTTAAGTGAACCACTGCTTTAACAGAAGGTTGAAGGTTTAAATCCACTCAGAGGTGCTTCATCATAAAGTCCTGGTGATCTGCTTCCAAAAGTTCACAGCATTGAACACTCTATGGAGTAGTTCTACTACGTAACCCATAAAGTTGTCATGAGTTAGAATTGACTTGACAGAATCTATTTTGTGGTTTCCAGGTTTGTTTTTATAGTTGTATACATTTATGTATAAACAAGCATTCACATTGAACTGCTAACTACAATGTCACCAGTTCAAACCCACCAACCACTCCTTGGAAACCCTATTCAGGTCTGTTATGAGTCACAATCAACTTGGTCACACTTAATGACAAAAATACATGCATTCATAAACACACAAACACATACTTTAATAGAACCCATTTGTCTAAGAAAAATCCAAATGATAGGGTTGTTTTGATGATAAGCACTGTCAAGTCAGTTCTGATTCATAGTGAACCTGTATAGTGTTTCTGAGGAGCAGCTGGTGGGGCTGAACCACCAACTTTGTGATTAGCAGTTCAGTGCTTATCCTACAGTGCCATACCATGACCCTATATACCCTCCCTAATCTAAAACCATGAGATCCTAGCCAATCAGGAGTCGTCTCTTGCTAGGGATGGGAAACTGAGGAAGTAAGAAGGGATGTGGACTACATGAAGTTCCAAGGCAAGTCCAGGGGAGAGGAAAGACAAGAGTCCAGGTGCCTGCACTTCGGCCCCTGGACCACCCTGTCTTGTTGTCTCAGCTGCATTAGGAAAAATTAAGAAAACAAGAACAGGACATAATAACAAAGACTGCAGGTGTTTATAGGGGGTGGTATATGGGCATGGCTCCTCAGTCCCATCCTGAGCCACTGTATTCTTGGATTATTATTTTAACACTATTGAAACTTAACATTTTCATTCCCATAGTCTGACAGCCATCTTGCCTTTCTTCACCTCCAGCCCACTAGATTTCCCTTTGAGAAGCCTAGGCTCCAGTGGGTACGCTCTTCTAATGCCATGGATCTGTTTGGCATGCTCTTCTTCCAGATTTCAGGGTTTAGCAACTTTGTTGTAAGTAATCAGTGACTAAAGGCACTGATTTAACTTTCCAGGCTCTAATATTCTTTAGAGGACTTCTGGGTGGAGGATATGGGTTCCTGTAGCTATGCTGTGTATGTTCCAGACGACACTGCTGCATACAAGTGAAAATTCTTTATTTCTCTTGACTGCACAAGAAATTTATAAACATTAATAACATTTAGACATTACAGCGATATACAGCATACAGGATTGTTGTTGTTATTTTTAAATGCCATCGAGTTGGTTCTGACTCATAGCAACACTGTATAAGGTTTCCAAGAAGCAGCTGGTGAATTTGAGCTGCCTGTCTCATGGTTCAAACCAATTTTGTGGTCCAGTACATTATCCTACATCACCACACCAGGTGAAATTCCTTTTTTCACAGGCCCCAGAAACAGTACCTATCAATACCTCAGCATGTATCCTCATTATGAATACCTTCTTTAAACAGGCTCAGACCCCACATACTATTTGCAGTTTGTTTTGTTCACCTTATAGCATTTGATCATCTTTTCAAGTCAATTAATAACAATGTGTCTTCTTCTTCCGACAGTCTGCATGGTGTCCCAGCCTGCCTTACCATGGTCCTGTCTGTGGATACTTGACTTATTTTCAGTTGTTTTTTTCTCTTTTTACAAACTCAGCTTCACATTTCAATATATAAAACCAGGATCAAATGGGAAGTTCTCTGATATACACCTACTCCTCACTTATGAACTATCTCATCATCTGACATTTTGCTTTGAGAACCATACTGAATACTGCTGTTGAGTATTGTATGCATTAACAACACAGGTCAGATAATAACAAAGACTGAAGTGTCAGATGAGAGTAAGACTGTCTATGATGGTTAGGGTTATGTGTCAACTTGGCTGTCATTATTCTCAGTGGTTTTAAAATCATACAGTGATGTAATAGTTGTTGCTATCGTTGTTAAGTGCTGTCAAGTCAATTCTGACACATAGCAACCTTGTGTAGGGTTTCTGAGGAGCAGCTGGTGAGCTTGAACTGCCAACCTTGTGAGTCAAACCGACTTTGCAGTCATACGTATTGACCCACAGCACCACACCAGTACTTTGGCAGTTATATAATGATGTAGTTATCTTCCATGTCATCATTTGATGTAGTCATCCTCCATTTTTGCATACTGCCTATTTTCGCATAACAAACTGGTCTTTGGACCCGCACCTTGTCAGTAAATGAGGAGTGGGTGTATTCTGTTTGGTGATTGCTGATGTTTTTCCAAGTGCACCTTTCAGTCTTAAAGTGGAATAAAGGGGTGGTGGCAAAAACTAGATTTATTGTTGGTGATGTTGTTAGTTACCATTGAGTAATTTCCAAGTTGTGGCAACCTTATTTGCAACAGAAGAACACAATGTCCCGTTCTGCACCAGCATGATGATTGTGGTTATGCTTGAGTCCTTTGTTGCAGATAGTCTGTCAACCCATGTCACTGATGACATGGGTTGTCAGACTATCTGCATTTCTTCTGGCTCTCTACCTTATGAAACATGATGCCATTTTCTAGTGATGAAACTTTACTGATGATGTATTCAAAATAAGTGAGTTCTTATCATGTTACTTTCTAAGTAACACTCTTAATGTATTTCTCCAAAGACTATTTGTTCATTCTTCTGGATTTATAAGAGGGTACAGAAATCAGGAATTGTGACTCCTACTGTTTGAGTAGCCCGTATGCCCACTGAGAGGGTTTGCCTTTGCTACATGAGCTCTTACCATTACTACACACCTACTATCCCATATAGTGTCACCATTCATTCATAGGAAGCTGGGTACTTCATTTAACAGGGATCCACAGAAGAGCAAACATGGTGCCAGCTTCTGGTACCACAAGACTCAGCAAAATAGACAAAGTCACTGCTCTCACAGGGATTACACTCTATAAAGAAAATTAGAGATGTAAACTGAGGTATAAGAATGTCATAGGAAGATAAATGATATGAAGAAAATACTATAATGATTTAGAAAATGACTAGATAGAGTATGGGAAGGTAATCATTTGAAAAAAATTTTTTTTTTAACAGCTAGCATATTCACCTATTTGGAGTTGAGGAGAGAACAGCTAACAAAGAATACCTTTTTGAAGGGCTAAATTCCAGAACACTGACAATATCAAATGCTGGCAAGAATGTGGAGCAATAGAAATTCTCATTAATTTGCTGATGGTGAGAATTCAAAATGATACAGAACTATTGAAGGCAGTTTGGCAGTTTCTTACTAAATGATCTTACCATATGATCCAGCAATCACATTCCTAGTTATTTAGCCAAATGAGGTGAAAAACCCACAAAATATCTACAGCAACATTGCATATAATTGTCCTAAATTGAAAGCAATCAAAATGTCCTTCAGTAGATGAATGTGTAAACACTTCTGGCATACCTTATTTTATTGTAATCCATTTTATTGTTCTTCACAGGTATTGCATGCTTTACCAAATCAAGGCTTGTGGCAACCATTTGTCACACAAATTTTTGGCACCATTTTTCCAATAGCACATGCTCACTTCATATCTTTGTGTCATACTTGGTAATTCTCATAATATTTCAAACTCTTTTCATAATGTGATTGCATACTTGGAATCCTGTAGGATAAGCACTATACTGCTAACCACCTGGTCAGCAGTTCAAACCCACCAGTCACTTCTCCGAAAGGCTATACAGGGTCTTTATGAGTCAGAAAATGACTTAACAGCACTTAGTAGCAACAGCAGTTGCTTACTTAACACACCACGGTTGCGTAAGTATAGGGTAACATAACTGTTGTATGCATTGGGCAGTCAAATTCTGTGTTACTCTCTTAATTGTGATATTCGCTTTATTTATATAGACTCTGGAATTGAGTCTATAATATATCCAAGGTATGCTTGTATCTTTAAAAATAATTTACAAACATAAAAAAGTGCATACAGATATACAAATATATGTACATACATGTACAAATGTGTTATTTTTCCCAATTTTACACAAATGGTAATATCAATATTTCTATCTATCCTCATTGAATCTTACTTCCTTCACTTAATATATATTTAAGAGATTATTCCATTTCAGTATATAAGGTGTTCTTCTTCTTTGTGTTACAAAATAAAAAGACATTTAAGGACATTGACGCCTTAATGTCATATAGTGTTCATGTGTCACAAAATATTCATTT
>NW_006408598.1:6127289-6135141 GCF_000296735.1 Chrysochloris asiatica
CTTTCTTCTTCTAGTTGAGCTCTGATCATCCAGTCATTGAAGCCAGGTCAAGTGGGTATTATCTGCAAGTGTGGGTGTTCTTGTGCACACACCCTTTCTTCTTATCATCTGGATGCTTCATTCTCCATTCTAGTCCTCTGTGGCTATGTCACTGATTCTGAGCCCATGAGTCCCCAAGTCTTCTAAACTGTTGGCCAACCAAGTCTCCACCCAGGTTCACAGAAGTCTATTGAACATGGTTGGACTTAGCTCACAGCTTCATTGCTGTTTTTCCCACACTTCCCCTTATCGATGAACAATGTGGTCACCAGTCAGAGCACATATCTGCTTGTGTATTCCCATTGAGTCTTAGTCTTGGAAGGGAGTTTGCCCTGAGCGGACCCAACCGCTTGCCTTGATGTCTCCTGGGTGAGCAACTTGCTTGTTCTTGTAGTAGTCAGTTGGACTTCTGTTATTGGTTTGTATTTTTCCTGTCGGTCTTTCTTTCAAGAAGTATCTTCTGTTCTTCTAGCTGCTCCAGGCTGATCTGCTTGTCCTTTCAAGTAGAATTTTCCCACCTCAGAAGATTCTGGATGGGTTCCACCTATGATCTCATGTAATGCAGGGGCTCTGCAGGAGGTCTCCTTCACTGTGCATGTTGTAGCCTCATTTTAGGTATTCCAATCAGTTATAAGCAGAAGACAGACTTCCATAATGTGTTGCCTTTTAATAGGCTATCTAGAAACTAGAAAGTCAACCAGAGACTTAACTCAATGTTTTACATCTTCTTTCCATTTGCAATCACACTTTATGCCAGTTGGATTGTGACCCAGTAGGAGTCAGGTCAATTAAAGGGAAACCACAGTATAGAATGTGTCTTAGAACAACATTTTCCACCCCTCAATTAATTTTAATTTTTGAAATTTACTTTGGGTTCAAAAAAGCAGTGACAAGGAGAACAAGGATTGGGTGGAAGTGCAGTGAAAAGCTCTGCCAGCAACAACACAGAATACTCGATCAAGCAGGCTCAGGGGATGGTCCCAGAACTCTGAACCACATATAAAGGAATATTTAGAAGGTTAGAAGACTTACAGCTGGGGGAATTTGTAGCAGTAGCAAGAAATCCATTGTTTTCTAGTCCAAGACGCTCAGCTGCTCCAGAAGCTGCCACCTTGGGTGAGACCAAGTGGGGGAAGGATCGGAGCTGCCACGGATGCCTGGCAGAACCACAGAGATAAAGGTGTGGACGTTCTTTTCTTTTGGCATCTGTTCATTAGTTCCTTGCTGTCTGTGCACCTCCATTCTGGTGACTATAGGGGTGCCTGAGCTAGTGGGCACCCCAGCCCCACCCTTAGAGGGTTCTACTACTCATGCGCACAGATCTCCTCGAAATTTAGAGACAGTTTCCAATTAAAACCAAACAGCCACAGCCAGCCCTGAACTGTTTACAACTAGAAAAAAGGCCTGAATGGGGATTGTGGAGCTGGACAAGCAGACAAAAAAGGAAATAAGCCAAAAATTAAATCCTAAATTACGTCAAAATGACCAACAGTGGCATCTTGAAATTTCTCAAGAAGAAGAGTGAAAAGGGAAACCCATTTCCTGATCACATCTACCTGGAGACAATCAGAAAGCATAAAAAATACCAAAATACATACCCATCTAAGTATTAAGGCCATAGATAACCCCTGAATATTCCCCCTCAAAAAGAAACAGATGACCATATCTGCACATGTCCAGAAACAAGATAAAGTGACTGAGACAAATGACCTAGAAGTAGACCTACACTCCATACTGGAAGAAGGACAGGCCTTGGAAATGCCGGAGATGGAATTAAGAAAAATGATCATAAAATGTATCAAAACACTATACAATGGAGTGGAGAAACATAAGGAAGAAGTCAGGAAAGCCCTACAGGAACAATCAAATAAGATAGAGCATTGGAAACATGGGTGAACCTGAGGACATTGTGCTAAGTGAAATTAGTCAGTCATAAAAGGACAAATATTGCATAAGACCATTATTGTAAAAGCTTAAGAAAGGATACCGATACTAAAAGAAAAAAAAAAAAAATCTTTGTTGGTTATCAGGGATGGGAGGGAACGAATGGTAGAGTACAGGTTAGGGGACAGACACATTGTAGTTCAGGTGTTGGGAGTGCATACCCTGAGCCTGGAAAGAAGAAGTAAAACATTGAGTTAAGTCTCTGGTTGACTTTCTAGTTTCTAGATAGCCTATTAAAAGGCAACACATTATGGAAGAAAAAGGGTGAGCAATGGCAAGTGTGTGGTAAATATTCTGTTTTCTGCATTTTAATAAGGCCATCTTGCTTTTCTCATGAAAGTTCAAACATGAACTGAGTTAATTGACATATATTCTCTAATGGAAACAAGGGGCCCCACCTAGAATCACTGTTCCAGCTACCTTAAATTGGAGCCATATCATATTTTTTAACCTCTCTCACAGCTATGTTGCCAACTGCTTAAAAACTAGTCCAAGTGGAATTGGAATCCTATTATAACTATAAGTTTCCTTAATGGTTCCATAGGCAACCCAAGCTGTACAGTCATCCTTCCAAACTTTCCTCTACACCAGAGCAGACCATGGTAATGACTGAAAGAAAATGGCAGTCTAAGACTATTTCAGTGGCCAAGAAGAGCTTGCCCCCCTGACGTTAAGCATTTGAAGCATAAACTATAATTTCTAATCTGAGCATGCTGATAGATTAGGACTAAATAGCTCATACCAATTAGATTATATACTTATCAAAGTGAAATGTTAAGCAAAATAAACTCAGTGTCCTGGCATACCCCTTTCTCAGTTCTGTATGCAGGAGATGGCCCACTGAAAACCCCTGCACCCATCTATATTTGTATATATTTTTTGTGGAACAAAGTGTTAGCAGGTATTACTCCCCAAAGCAGCCCCTAATGATTGAGTAGTGTAAGGTGGTAGATGAACACATCAACTCCCTCAAAAGGACATATTCTCTAAGGCATATTCTAAACCTATTTCCAGAGCCTGTCAATGGGACTGCATGTCAGTTGCTCATCTTGGTACTTGTCTTGATAATGCATTCCTATTACCTCCCTTTTCCTCCTTGTCTTAATTGGACTCTTCCCAGATAAACTACATGACCTGGACTCTTTATACAAAGGTTTACCTCTGAAAAAACAATAACTACTAAGATAGATTATGTCACCTAGTACACTACTATGTATACAAACTACCCTTAAAAGCATGGCAGTAAATATATGAACAAGGTAGAAAAATTGAGTGTAGATTTGTGATGGTCAGAATTGAAGCATACATATGTGAATTCTTACCTCTGGGCTTTTGTGCATGTCATTCTCCTGACCTGGAATGACCTCTCTGCTCTTCCTCAACCTATTCAGATGGAACAAATAATCCAAGGCCTATCCCAAGTTTTAAATTGTCTATGAAACTTAAGAGAATTATAGCACTAATAGTCTGTAATTCACAACTGACTACTTAATCATATGTTATTTTGTATAGTCTCTAACTATTGATGTGAGGTAATATTGTCTTTATAATTAAACTGAACTTTCCTTGAGAGTACAATCACATTTTGTACCTCTCTAACTCTCTTGTTGTTAAGTGTCATTGAGTCAGTTCTGACTCATAGCCACACTGTATAGGGTTTCCGAGAAGTGGATGGTGAGTTTGAACTGCCAACCTTGTGGTTCAAACTGACCTTGCAGTCCGGCACATCAACCCACAGTGGCACAGCAGGACTCCATGAGATAGGGTACTTCATGGCAATCAAACCAACCTTGTGGTCAGGTGCTTATCCTATAGCGCCACACCAGGACATAGTGTGGCATATCTAGCTACTTTTTTATGTATGACTTATGTTTTTAAGTAATAAAACATGTCCATGACCAATAGGTATGAATCACCTTAAATATATTCAGAAAGGCCTTCCTCCTCTCATGCAAATTGCCTTTGTAGACACAATGATCTAGCTCATCCTTTCCAGTGATCTTTCCCAGGGACTCAAAAACAGACAGCAGGCCACAGCAATACCTTGGCTTATACACACAACTTCTCTTCGCTGGTTTAAAGGCATAATGAAAGATCATGCTTCCAGCCTATAAATAAAAAGTTCTTAAATGCAATTTTGACAAAATGTGTCCCAGGGTGATTGAAATCTTTTTCTCATGTTGTGATTGTGGCTATTATAAATAGACATCCAGAAAAGAATCAAAGGGGAAACCTTTTAAAGGCTTATGCCAGGGCCTGATACCCTCCCACTTTATTTTTCTTAGCCTTAATGCCTAAGGAAAACAAACACTTATCAATGTGCTAATGGTGTTTAGTCCCCCATCTGCCTTGGGATGGTGGCTATGTGCCAGACCCCGAGACAGTTAACTAAAGTGGCAAGTGAACCAAAGTAAACTCCATCATTGGTTATACACATGACTTATACTTTTAGAGACTATACTGGCTCCGGGCCTGAATTTCTTGTCCCCTTCTTGGTTTCAAACTGTAGGCAGTTTTTCCCAGACTCGCTGTGGTTCAGATCACTTCCATTTTGCTTGCAAAGTCATTACATTTTTTTACCTCTCAGGGACTATCGCTGAAGGCAGTCATGAAAAAGCAGACTGTTCCTTTGCTTCTGCTAATTTGAGGTTTCTGATTCTCAACTGCTCATGCTAATGTTGCCCTCACAATGAAGTATCAGCCTTGAGGCTGGATTCACCCCTGTCACCACACTTTTATCACACCATCTGCCACTAGCATTGCGTCCAGCACTGCCTTGGGAGTGATAGTGGACTGGTTTTACATCCCAAGGTATTTCATCTTCTTGAAAATCGTCCCTGACCAGAGTATAGTTCAACAGTCTTTTTCAGGTAGGAGGTCCCTGGAAGAACCCAAGGGAAGAAATGAACATTTCCTGCTGTTTTCTGTCTCATTTCCAAGCAGCAAAGCATACAAAGGAAGTAGCTCTATTTTCTCCTCTCCTTTCTCCAAGTCTTAGCATTTTTTGGCATCTACATCAGAGCACACACCCAAAGCAATGTGTCTACAGCATGATTATCTTTTGGTGGTGATAGAATTCTAAACAGCACAGCACTGTATCAGCTGTTCCAATAGCTCTTAATCCACTGCAGTTGAAGCCTTACAAATGCCCGGCACTTGACTTCTTCATGGCAAGCCTGAAAAACAAATAGCAATTACCTAACAGGTTCTAATATCCATTTAGATGGGCTTCAACTCATTGTAATGGGTTCTCAGTGACTGGGGAGAAAGTGGAGCCAGCCTCTGCTTTAAATGAAAATCTTCCCAACCTGTAGTAGTCAAAGAATAAGGTTGGCATGGCAATGAAACAATATACAATAGGATGAATGTAAAACTAATGTTCTCCCATGTAAACTATCACATAACTCACAATAAAACATTAAAAAAAAAAAAAAGAAGAAGGTTGGGAAAGTTTTACTTGCAATCATCCCTCTGGTTTTTGATGATGTTTGGTGTTTGTGTGCTGTTGAGTCAGTTTGGACTCATAGACACCTGGTATAAGGCTTCCAAGGCTGTAAGGCTTTAGAGGAGCAGAAAGCCTCATCTTTCTCCCACATAGCTCCTTTCTCATTTGTATAGAACTATTTTTTTTTATTTTCCAAATCATCCTCACATCTATTATTTTCTTTGGTTTTCAAAGTAACAGGGTGGTTTAGCAGTTAGAAATGCTGGCTTTAGAAATAAATGCCTAAATTTGAGTGCCAGGTTGAAAACTTATAATATAGCTTTGGACAAATCCCTTACCCTCTGCACACATACATTTTTCTATCTGTAAAATGAAGACTGGCATCATACATAACTTTTAGAGTCAATGTGAGGATAGGATTATTTAATGTATACACACATACACACATATGAGTTCTGGTTGCACAATGGTTAAACATTTGGCTGCTAACCAAAAGGTCAGCGATTCAACCTATCTATTTACTCCACAGGAGAAAAGACTGGGAAATTGGCTCCCATAAAAAACAAAAGCCTAAGAAGTCCTACTGGTCAGTTATGTAGATCACTATGAGTCAGAATACACACACACACACACACATACATATGTTGTTAAGTGCCGTCAAGTCAGTTCCAACTCATAGTGATCCTATACAAGATTTCCAAGGAATGGTCTGTGATTTTAAACAGCAAACCTTGTGGTTAGCAGTCCAATGTTTTTCCCACACATATATACATACATATATATGTAGGGTCCTGGTATGACACGGTAGGAGAAGCACTGGACAACTAACTACAAGGTCAGTAGTTCAAACTCACCAGCAGCCCCTCAGAAACCTTATATAGGGTTGCTATGAATTGGAACCTACCTGATGGCACTTAACAATAACAATATATAAATGTATGTTATTGCTGTTGTTAAATGCTGTAACACATAGTGACCCTGTATAGGGTTTCTGAGGAGCAGCTGGTGGATATAAACCCCTGCCCTTGCAGTTCAAACTGACCTTGCAGTCCTGTGCTTATTCTATAGCATCACACTCTCTATATAGGTATATGTATGTATCTGTTGTCAAGGATTCCATTTTACTTCAATCCACAATCAATGCTCATGGAAGAAGCAGGCACTAAATACAACAACATATTGCATTGGGTGAATCTGCTGCAAAACACCTTGTTAAGATGATAAAGAGCAAAGATGTCATTTCGATGACTAAGATGCACCTGACCCAAGTCATGGTATTTTCAATCACTTCATATGCATGCGAGACATGGACAATGAATAAGGAAGAGGAGAGGAGGCTTAATAAATTTGATTGTGGTGTTGGTGGAAAATGCTGAAAGTACTATGGACTGCCAGATGAACAAGCAAATCTGTCTTGGGAACCCTATAGCCAAAATGCTCCTTGGAAGTATAGATGGTGAGACTGTATCTCATGTACTTTACATTTGTGATCAGGAAGTACAAGTCCCTGGAGAAGGACATTATGCTTGGTAAAATAGAGGGTCAGTGAAAAAGAGAAAGACACCTGATGAGATTGATTGACACAGTGGATACAACAGTGGTCTCAAATATAACAATTTTGAGGATGGTATAGGACTGGGCAAGGAGCTCTGGTAGCATAGTGGTTATGAATCAGGCTACTAATCTCAGGGTCAGCAGTTCGAAACTACCAGCTGTTCTGTGGGAGAAAGATGAGGCTTTCTGCTCTTGTAAAGTTTTCAGCCTCGGAAACCCGTACAGGGTCACTATGAATCAGAACCAACTCCACGGCACATAACAACAACAATAACAAAAGACTAGGCAGTTTTTCATTTTGTTGTTCATAGGGCACATAACAACAAAAACAACATATATAAAGCATTTGTAACTGTTTCTGTTATATGTTGTTGTTAAGTGCCATCGAGTCACTTCTGACCCATTGTTGGTGGTGGTGGTAGGTGCCATTGAGTCAGTACCAATTCATAGCGACCCTATGCACAGCAGCACTTAACACTGCCTGCTCCTAGTCTAACTTTGCAATTGTTGCCACACTTGAGCCCATTGATGCTATACTTGGCCAATCCATCTCATTGGGGGGGTCTTCCTCTTTTTCTCTGACCCTCCACCTTACCAAACATGATATCCTTCTCCAGTGACTGATCTCCCCTGACAATATGCCCAAAGTATGAAAGACAAAGTTTGACCATCCTGGCCTCCAAGGAACACTCTGACTGCACTTCTTCCAACACAGATCTCTTGGTTCTTTTGGCAGCCCATGGTACTTTCAGTATTGTCCTTCAACACCATTACTGAAAAGCATCAATTCTTCTACTGTCTTCCTTATTCATTGTCCAATTTTCACATGCATATGAGGTTATTGAAATTACCATGGCTTGGGTCAGGCGC
>NW_006408598.1:6136946-6138664 GCF_000296735.1 Chrysochloris asiatica
GCACAGCACCACACCAGGACTCTGCCTGTTACACAGTGGGTGCTAAATAAATTATTGGGACCCAGTGATTCTGTAGGATAAGCACTAGACTGAGAACTACAAGATTGGTGTTTCATAGGACATAGATGGGGCTTTCTGTTCCCACAAAGATTTACAGCCTTGAAACCCTATACAGCGTCGCTATGAGCATCATAGTGACTTGATAGCACTGAACAACAATAACAGCAACAACTGTATTGCTGAGTAGAGCTGCACTCCATGCGTAGGGTTTTCGGTGCTTTGACCTTTTCTAATCAGATTACCAGTTGCCTCCTGATAGGTTCAAACTGCAAACTTTTGGCTAGTAGTTGAGTATTTAATTGTGTTTGTCACCCAGGGGCTCATTTATACTATTGCTAGAAGGAAAGAAGCAAGGGTGTGTTGAGGAGTAGATTATGACCATGGGCATAATATCACTGAAGATCTTCTAAATGACAATGAAGGAAAAATCACACACCTCAGAATTGTCCCTCTGAAGACAAGGCCTGGAGCACCTGAGGAATTTTTTTTATCCATTTCAATCCTTCATTGTAGCTGGAAGTTCTGGGCAATGTTTTAGAAGCAGTGACTTCCGGTCTGCCCCATGGATGGGTTGAACATTCTTCAGGGCCATCTACATCTGGGCTTAAATATGTAGGAAGTCCTCATTCTATACAAGAACTGTCTGAATATGACCTCTAGTATGGCCAAAGAAATATGATCAGAGCATCAAAATCATTGACCACGGGCATACAATTCAAGTGTTCAGGTTCTTTGCCCATCTCACACATTCAGACAGAGCCAAAGTATGCTAAAGCCAGCCTAGTAGGAAACATCTTGAATAAACCTCTGGAAAAGGATGATATATTATCTTTTCTGGCAACTTGTTCCAAAGCCTATCAAATCTTGTAACAACCATCAAAATCCCTTTTATTACCCATGCATTCCTATACTGGTTTCCAATGAGAAGAAAGAAAGAGTAACAGTGACAACATAATTTCGTCAGTAAAATTAAAAGTATAAAGAAAAGGCCCCAATGCCCCACACCATACACAAAAAGTAACTCAAGATGGATCAAAGAACTAAAAAACTAAAAAGAACTTCAAAAAATACATAGGGTCAAACTTACGGGTCCTTTTACACTACTAAACATAACCAAAACCACAGAAAAAAGCCAAAGAAAAACTGGACTATAGAGATCCCCTTAAAATTAGGAGTCAAAACCGAATCCACGGCACATAACAACAACAAAAACAAAAATTAAACGTGTGTACATCAAAAGAATGTGACTGGGAAATGAATAAAAAGATAACCTACAGATTGAGGAAAATATATTTGGCAAAAACATATTTGATCACTTTAATACCTCAACAACAACTCTCTACAATCCAATTTTCTTAAAAAAGTGTCAGAAGACATGAACAGACATTTCAACAAAGAAGACATTCAGGCAGCCAAAAAACACATGAAGCATCATTAGCCATTAGAGAGATGTAAATCTAAACAAAAATGAAATATTATCTTATACCAGCAATAATTGTTGTTGTTACATGCTTTTGAGTCAGTTCTGACTCATAATGGTCCTGATGGATTTTAACTGTTGACCTAGTGGTCAGCAGTCCAGGTTTTATCATACAGCATCACACCAGAAACCTTAGCAAACTTCAAAAAGATAGAAAACAACAAATACTGGTAAAGGC